>NC_057805.1:145647926-145976283 GCF_018294505.1 Triticum aestivum
CTTCTCAAAATCCATCGATCGTCTCCGGGGGTCTCGGGTGCTACCACCCTTAGAAGCATTGTTACGGTTCCATCAAAACTCACATACTCCATCCTTATCCTTGACAGTGTCGGTTTTCTCAGATTCTTAGGAAAACTCCCTCTCCGGGCTCTTTCGGTAGTGGCATAACCTTTACCGCAATTTCTTCAATCATTTCAGCTTGGTACGGTTCTTCTGTGACTGGGTCTTCATAGCTGACGGGTCTGCGCCAATATTAAACAACTATCGATATCTCATGGTGGTCAATAAACAATTTGACTGGGTCCCTGCAGAAAACGGGTCTGGGCTTGAACCTCACCGTATATCCTACGATTTGGCAGCAGCTGCCTTGTACAAGGGAAAGGTTTCATACCATTCTAAGGTTTAAACAAGGTTTTGATTGTCGTCGCTCTTCCATGGGTAAGTCACTCAGATTTACCATCCCATATAGCAAGGCGAATAATAAGAGTAAGTCGGTATGGTGATCAATCCATCCCGCACCCAAATCATTACCTTGTATATGGTTTAGCGAATCTCGCACTCTAACACTCGGTCATCCTCACAAGCATTGCAGAATTTCTCTTATCGACGAACTAGGTTCAGATAAATCCATGGATTCTGCAAGCCAAACGAACAACTATCGTTCCTTCACAACTCTCAGGTTTTGCGTAACTCCTATAAGATCGTCTATTGATAAAGTCGTAACTTCTTCCAGGGTTTTTCCTTCAGCAAGAGTGTGCTTGCTTCTTGGCAGGCCCTGGGGCTTGTGGGTTATGGCCCATCTCATCACTTGTAAACCTTGAACTCATCTTCGGGGGCAACTCATCATTATTTGAACATCCAGTTTCCTAGCATTCTTATTTCCATCCAATTGTACTGTCCTTCTTCCTTCTATTGGTTCCAAACTAAGACGTGATTACTCAGACTCGTCATGGGGTTACAATTGCTCCACATTACCAACATTCTACCTCCTTTATATCCAATAGTACTTCATCTCTTCATACTCTTGGGATACCCCACATATCGAGACAAAACTCATACTTATTTTGTCCGAAATCCACTTCGGGGAATGTCATCTTTTCCAGGTGTCAAGTGTCCTCACAGGGTACTACCACCCTTAAAATGCACCTCTTCTTCCATAGACCATATATCTCATATCCTTGAAAATGGTCAAAATCCTTCTTCATTAAGTAACAACTCATAAAATCCAAATCAGTACCAACGATGCTAACTTTATTGATTCTCAATTTATTACAATCCCCGGCTTTTCCATTACATGCCTCAACTCAACACCTCAATAAAAATATGTTCTCACTACTTCTACTATAAGTTTTTTAACTCAACTATTTAGCACAATCCTCCTTCTCTTTGGGACAATCTCTGGTAAAGTGCCCTGCTTCATTACAACAAAAACATATTAATTCTGACAAGTCTCGAGGTTTCCCTTTTGGGCAATTACTGAAGTAGTGCCCCGACTCCTTGCACCTGAAACAGGTGATATGACTCAGGTCCTTCCTGGGATCCAATCTATTTCTCTTTCTGGACTTTTCTGTTCCAATCAGGGCTTCTATTTCCTGTGGGTCATACTCTACTTCCTCTATCGGGAATTCTACTAGATCCCTATTCAAACAATTCTGGGAGATGTGTCCTTCTCCACATGAATAGCATGACTTGGTGCAGGGTTTAATTCGGTATTCCTTGGGTGTGTCTTCCGCCCCTTCTTTCATCACAGGTTCTTCTAGAATTTCCATGAGGGCTCCTTTCATTACTTCTTTCTTCTGCTGGATGGTTCTTTGTATCATGGGGTAAATGTGACACTGAGCAGGGTAGTGGGTAGTTCCTTCACACAAGAAACAAGTCACCTGCCTAGTGAGGCATTCTTCATCTGGGTGACTTCCTTCACAAATAGGGCATTCATCCTTGTGTTCCTTATGGTTGTGTCCTATTTCTCCACAGAGCTTGCATGCACAAGGTTTCTTCATATCATTCCCATAAGGCTTCAATTTCTGGGACACAAGCCGAGACTTTAGCAGAGTCAACTTTAATTCTTCCCAATTGGTTACTCCTTGCCATCCATTGATGGTTTGGTACATCCTCCACCAGGTAGCAGCACCTCTTTCAAATCACTGAAGAGCATGCTGGGTCATATCCTTTCCGGCTATAGTGTTATTCTCCATATGATCCTCCATGTTCTGAATCCATCGGTCTGTCTCCAATTGACTCATCGGTCCAGAAAATGTCAGCTCATCTCCATTCATCCTCTATTGGGTCCAGGGGTTTTGGGGTGAGATAAGAGAGATAGGGAGGGGTACACCCAATACAAACAATGGTTTTGAAAAGACAGATTTTATTTTGTGGCTGTCAGAAAAACATCAAACAAATGACAGCTCACAAATGTCGCATCTAACGTAGGTATATAACAGGGGTTTGGTCTTGCTAAAGGTCAATAAATCTTTAAGGTCGCAAAACTCTTCAAGTCTTGTTCATGTCTCCGATGGCTTCTTCCGACCGTGCTTGTCCTTCTCATGTTCTTTTGCCAGATCATCTCTGTTGACGTCCTTTAATATTTCTGGAGTTGCGTTCCAAACTTCTGGGTTTCAACATCTTTGGCATGAACCATGATCCTACTGTCCTTCAGTTCCTGATGAATCTCTGGTATGTCGAGGTTTTGTTCCTCCAGTTTGTCTGCTTTCAGCTTCTGGGTCCCGAGTTCTTCATGAAATGCTTCTTTGTCAAAATACGGCTTCCTGCAAGTACATCTTAAAACTCCTGATGTAATTCTACAGATCCTGGTGATACACCAGCTAAGGTTAAAACTCCATCTTTTGCTGATAGGTGCTCCATTGGCCCTTTTGTCATCCAATCCTTCCAAAGAAATGCATCCTTAACTCAGCACAGTGACAATAGCATAATCGGGCGATAACATCTTGGATATCCATGTTTCTGCCCTGGTCATTGACATGAACTATCATTCCATAGTTGATATCTCCTGCCTTAGGGTTTTCTTGGCAAAACTTTGAGTTTTACGCTCCATGTTCCGGTCTTTCTCTGATACACCTTGATCTCGGGTATTGACAGCTTCCATAGTCTGCCACGTTCCATAAGGGTAGCCTTCCTAGGTCATACTAATCTGGAAATTCTACAGAGCCTTCAAATTCTCCTAGTCTTCGGAGTCTTCAACCGTCGTAGTTTCTTTTATTATAATGCTCGGTAAAATCCTCTTCATTCCGAAGTGGTCTTAACTATCCGATATCTTGTACTTCTTGGAGTGGTCTCATCAGTTGAATCTTCATGGTCAAATGGGCTTGCCAGTTTCTAGGGGTCACGTCCTACAGTCAACATGTGCTCTGATACCATCTTGTAGCGACCCGACCTCAGACGGTCAAGTCTTTGTGCTTAAGTGTCATACCTGGATCGGTATGCCAACACACATAGTACTCGAGGATTTATAACAGAGGTAAATCACATGTATAAAGTAATGTAAATACTATTACCTCAATCCAAATAGCGGAAGAAACAACAAGGTTGTGGATTCCCATCAACACCAATGGCAAGGTTGAGTGTAGAAATCGTAACCCTAACGTATCACTTACTCGTTCTAAGATTCCTGCAATATGAGACGTTGCAGCCATATAGGTCAGTACATTGAATGCACTGGCAATTTCACACTATAGAGCAATGTTGAATAATGGCTATCACTACATGCATATTTGGCTGGTGGAGGCTCTATGGTTATAGTGTTTTGCGAAAAGCAAATTTTTCCCTACAACAAAGGAATATATTTTATTTAACTATCATGGTGGTTGAAACATTGAGAGGGTACCCCCAACTCAATCCCAATTAAAAATAATTATCAACCCCACATATTAAATTACAGTGATGAGACCAACATGATAATCCAAGAACCAGATAGTCAAGATGACCATTACCGGCGACACGGCTAACCATGATTAGTTTGTACACTCTGCAGAGGTTTGCGCACCTTTCCCCACAAGACTCGATCTCCTCCGTTGGATTTCTCGCACTTCATGGTGTTTGAGAAATGGATGACCGAGACACAGTCTTTTAGAAGCATTAACTCTAACCCCGAGTAGACAGTACCAACCTACATCCCCTACATCGGCTAGCCAACCACTGTAAGAGGTCATGCAACCTACTCAACTATGCTAGAGCCCATAATAGCTTGTGGCTGCACTCGGAAGTTTCTAACATGAATAATCTTATGATCCCTTTGAGCCTGGGTGGCGGACCATAGGCAGATCACACGGTATAACCCCGGGATCTCCTAGGATATCACTGGTATAACCCCAGGTGTCCGGGCAAGTCCACTGGTACATCCCAAGGGTGCCCCAACCAATCCACCCAGATGTGTATTAAAGTAGCCACCTTAAGTTAACCATTAAAGATAACTCTCACATCTGTCATGAATACACTCAACCAATCCACATCTACGTGCATAGCATAGCAGTATGAGCATAACGTAGAAGTAACTCCCAAGGTTTGAATGCAGGACAATAGGTTCCTACCTCATCAACTACTTCCCAATACTCACATGTTATCACATCCTATCCATGCAATGTTTGAGGGTTGAAACTAATGCATAAAAATTGGGTATTAAAGAGATATGATCAATTTGTGAACTTGCATGTACTGTTGATGAAGATGATTTCGACTCATAACTCCTGATAGTTCTATTCGTCACACTCCGGTCAATCTAGCGCAAGCAAGCAATAGTAACCACACATAAGCAATCAAGCAAAAGAATCGACTAAAAGATCTCGGAAAACTTCGAAAACAAGCAAATAACTCTTGCAACACAAAACAATTTCTAACAGTACCAAAATTGGGTGAATTTGGCCTTATCATAAAATTTAGGTCAAGAGCTTCAATTAGCAAAAAGAATCAACTCAAACAGAGTTATAAAACTCAAGTTACGATCAAACGAAGCTTAAATACAATTCTGTTTGAATTCAAATTTTAAAACTTTCAAAAACAGGTTTGAGTTGTATTACTGGATAGAGGGGTTCATAACGAAGAAATTGGCATTGGTTTCATCTAATTCCAACTAACGAGCAAAAAGTAGTGATCGTTTTAAGACTAGGGACTATTCTGTAAAAACTTTAATCACGGATAAGTCCCTGACAAAAATAACAGAAAAAGAAACGACTAAAAAGCAAACGTTCATTTATCTAATCTAAATAGCGGATGTTCTCTAAATAACTAGATTAAATTAGAAAAACCGGCTTTTAAATAAAAACAGAGAAAACCTGAAAATAAACCGATCTAGGATTTGGTTTATACCGGTTCGCGAAAAAGACCGGCGGGTCGGGTGGACCAGGGCGGCGGATCGGGTTTTAGCAACGGCGGCGGTTTCCGGCGATCTTCGGCGACAGCGGCAGCAACTCCGGCGACGACGGGCGAAGACGGCGGCGAGAGCGGCGCAGGGGCGGCGACGCTAAGCGGCGGCGGCGCTAAGAGGCAGCAGCGGCGAGGCGCGGCATGCGGCGTGGCGGCGCGGCAAAGTGCGGCGCGGGGCGAAACGAGGAGAGACACGGGGCCGGGCCTCGGGTATTTATAAGGCGGCGAGGTAGCGTGGAGGAGGGGGCAGGAGGAGGCCGGAGGCGGCACGACGCGAGGTCGGCGGCGGCGCGGCCGTGGCGGCGGCGGACTCCCGAGCGGTGTCCCGCTCGGGGACGGAGGAGGCGAGCGGCGTGGGCCGGGCTATGGTCTAGCCTGGGAGCTGGGCCGGCCCAGTCGGTGGGGAAGGGTTTTTTTTTAAACCACACACAAACAAAAGTAAATAAAACAAAAGAAATAAAAATATTATATAGGCGTATAATATATCAAAATTTTCAGAAAAAGATTTCCTACAGCATGAACATTTTTCTAGCATGAAATAAAATCCACAAATTTAAATAAAGAAAAGAGTGCTACCGTTGCAATAAAACCTCATAAAAATCATTTAAAAATACCAAAATGATTTCAAATTTATTTATCTCCAATTTTCTATTGTAGGGAATCATTTTACCCTATTTTCCATATATTTTATTTTTTGAGAAAATAATTTGAATAAAACCCAAATAACTCCAAATTGAAAATAATTTCAAAAGGGATTTTCAATTTGATTCTCCGAAACTCCCAACTCATATTTCATATATTTTGAAGAAGTCATTTTATCTTCTGTCATGAAAATCATTGAGTTGCATGAAGTTTATGAATTGGAAATATTTCCGAATGAAATTCAAATCTTTTCAAAAACCCTTTTCATTTATTTAAATGGAAGAAGTCATATCATCTTCTATCTAGGGTTTTGTATTTTAAAAGAATTTGAATTCACGGAGATCATAAATGCAAAAATGAAAGTTTGGGAAAGTCCTTTTATTCCCTCTAATTTAACTTTCAAAAAGTTTCAAATTTCACTCAATTTCACACAATCAGTCAAACAATCAATCATAACTATCTATTTAATATAACATTCCAAAATTTAGAAATTTGGGATGTTACATTCCACGTGGACTTCGACGATTAGCTTGTTACCTCAGCTACGATCTTGTACCCTTGGGAGCGTCTTGTAGATATTCAGGCTTCTCAGCCTTTTCAATTGTAGTTGTCTGTACTCAGACATGTTATGCTGCTGTTGCTTGTATGCTTTGTATGTTGGGTCATGTGACCCCTGTTTGTAATAAATGTTATGTGGCTCTTCTGGGCCTTTATCTATATGAGTTGGTGAGTTATGTTGTGATGCCATGTTGTACGGCTCGTACTTTCATGTTATGCGTATGTGTAATGTGTACTGCTATGTGTGGGATCCGACACTTAGTTGTTTATTCTTGGTAGCCTCTCTTATGGGGAATATCTCCTAGTGCTTCCACTAAGCCATGGTAGCTTGCTACTGCTCCGGAACACATGGGATGATTGGCATGTGTCCTTCTTTGATCTTGCATCTGTCCCTATGGAGAAATGTGCATTGCTGGGTGATGTATGCATGTTCTTGTAAGTTTGTGCCACCTTGGGTTCATGACTAGTCATGTCGGCCCGGGTTCTCTGTCATATGGATGCTAGCAACACTATGATATACGTGAGCCAAAGGCGCAAACGGTCCCAGGCTAGTTAAGGTGGCACCTGTGGGGATACCGTGCGTGAGGTGGCAAAGTGATATGATGTGTTACATGCTAGATCGGTGTGGCATAGGATCAGGGTCCTGACAGCTTTGGAATCAGAGCCTGACTGCCTGTAGGATTACCGTGCCAAATTGGTCGAAGTCGAGTCTACAAATGCTTTAGTTATATAAGGGAATTGATTGTGGAAGGGAACGTAAGGCTCTTTTTACTCCTTATCCCAGTGTCATTATGATTCCGAGTCACCCTCTTCTTTTCTGCGGGGGTTAAGAAACTAGGCTTTCTCATCTATCTATCAGGATCACGTGTTACTAATCCGTAGAATTATAGGATTGATGGGTTCAATGTCTCAATTCAGTTTCTATACTTTCCGTGTGTTGACAGTTGATCTCGGAACCTTGATATTGTTATGTTGAGTGGTTATGCCACATTTTGCAGGATATCTCAAATCTTTTGAGCATTTAGAGCCGTTATGCTGTCCAAGTCATCCCAGGTTTCTAACTAGTCTGATGCATTTGCAAATCTCTTCTTTCCGTTCCCGATGTCCTTTTTGGCCAGATTAAGCACACGAATCAATGTGTTGAGGTACTCCATTGCCTCGACATATATGTTGAAGCTATTATTATGACACAAGGGTATCTTAGAGAACCACCTAGTAATCTAGCCATGTTTTGTGTTCCCAGTGTGATGATTCTGGCCGGCATTTCCGAAAGCATATCGTGATGTTATTTAGTTAGTAGGTATTCCATTTCTGGGTTCTTGAACCCCAAGATTCACTCTACCTACCTCATGTTGGTAGTGTTTGCTCGTTCCTTTAGGATATTAGTGACCTTGTGAGACTCTTCAAGGTCCTAGTATATCATTCTTCCAAATACCATGAACCATCCTTGGCAGAAGTTCTTTTGAACCAAAAGATCACAATACGAGTGTTCTTCATGAGTTATCCATTCTATATTTGTGACTCTGTCAGTCTACCTCTCTGCATGGGTTATCCGGAAGAAACATGTTGAACTTTGCTCGACATGCTAACCTATGCATCCACAACTCAGAAAAATCATATGCTCCTGTGAGTTGTCCCTCTATAGTTGTATCCTGACCTCCGTCTATCGATTGATCATCAGGAGTAGTAGTGCATTCGTGTTCATCGGTGCCTATTATTCCTAAGGTCCACAAAGCCATTCTATTCCGGAATAACTAGGAGAAACAAACTCCAGTACCTTGTCCATTTTGAGGATTGGGTCGAAGTAGTTATATTCTGTAGATCAAATGGCAATCCAACTTTTGTTATGTTCTACCCTGGAGTATTACCCCCTCTATGTTATGATTGCCATGAGAATTGCACCACCTCTTATGAATTCTTGACGCAGTGATACTTCTCACCATCATTATTCATTCCTTGCTCCCTGTGTTATTGAAACCGGAATGCCGACAGGTGAATCATGATGTGTGAAATCAATACTCCTAGCAACCGTGTTGCTTGGTAGTTAATGGACAATATGCTCATACTTGGCATGTTGGTTATCGAATCATCATCCTAAGATTGACTGTGCTACCTAGTCCATTCTTCCTGGTGCACTCCTCGATCAATGAGTTAGGATTATATCAATCTCTTGCTCTTTTGGTCATATCGTTTTGCCTTGAAAAGCAAGATTGTTCCCTAGCTTAGTAACATATGGGTGGTTCGTGATTTTTGAATATCTTTTCAAAAGTATCACCAGGTTGTCCCCTAACTGCTATATCTCATGATGAAGTTGGTTTCCTTATAAACCACACCTTCTCCAATAGTCCGTGTTGGATACCCCTGAGCTAGTTGGTTAAGCTAAACAACAACTTGGAGAGTTGGAAGACAAAAGCTTGCCTGACTTAGTTCATCACTAAGGGATATCTTTTGTGTGTGTGTGTGTGTTGAAGAAAGATGATATTTACATCGATTGATCCTTGTGATCAGTTGTTGGATGTATTGTCTTGTCCAACTTTGATTTGAGTGTGGGCTGTCGTCAAATCAAAGTCAGAACCAACGATTTTCGTAATGTTGTCTTACCGGTGGTCTTTTCCTTGAGCACGCATCATTATATTCTGTTGATCTGACCGATGCTATTACTTTGTTCACATAGTTATGGAATTCCATCTATATGGAAATCTCAATAAATTGTTATTCAGCCCATTGACAATATTTTCATCATCTCCATGATTCATGTTGAACAACAAGCTAATGTTGGAAAGTTTTGTAAGCATTATCTTCATGTCCCATTCATGAAGTATATGTTTGGTCTAAGAAGTGACTTTCTCCAAGTTCACGTGCATTAGGTGCAAGTTGCCACCATGAATTTGAGAAAGGTTTGTTTTGTTTCCTCTGGAATCATCCCAAGTCAATTATGCATGTGTGAATGTATTATATGGTTTGGTAGATTAATTACCTCCACTCCATATGTATTCCCTAGCACACCAAGCCACTGATTGATTTCCTCAAGGAAAAAGAGTTTGTTGTGCTAATACTAGTTCGTGCACAAGGATTCGTTATCCTTAATGATGGTTCACAACCAGAACTCGGTTGTGTTTTGTCGTAAGAATTCCTTGTGGACACGATTATCTTGGACATTTTGTTCACATGTATCTTGCGACCCAGCTCATGTTTTGGAGCTTGCTACCGTAGTTCATTTCCCGAGAATCTCACAACGTCATCTTGTAGGTTTGTGTTGCAACCTTTCTTTTCCAGACATGCTGTCTGAAATATCCTGTTACCAACCAGATCTGAATCTCACGCAGATATGATGGTTGGAACTTTTCCAGGATATATGATGTAGGTTCTCGCAAGGTTGATTTTTGGCAGACACACCTAGCCGGAAGATCTATTATTGTATTATCTTGATTGAGGAATTTGACCATCTTCTCTATGAGGATTTCATGCGACTTTTTCTAGAAGTTGTTCCTTATGGATGTTTGTGCTCCTGAAGTCCGACATATACTTGATGGCCATGTTAATGCTTTTAAATATGATCGTGGTACCTAGAACATCAAGGAGAACATTAGAAGAGGAGTGCAAAATGTCTCTCGGTTGATTATCCAGATTTTGTTCCGCCTCGCAAAGGTGAAATTTGAGAAAGTGTTGTCTTCCTTTGCATCTGCATCCTCCACCACTATTCATCATGGTAGCATGGAGTGTTGCCATGATCTTTGCATAGATGTTGGTAAAACCCTGATGAATATGGAATTGCTCAAGTTCTTGAAAGCACAATCAGACACTAGGTTATGTCCTCGGTATCAACTGGAATGTGCCTTCCGTTTGTTGAGTTGCTCCATAACTATAGTTTCGTTTCCAAACTGAGTATGCCATTTCTTCGAACTCTTCCAGATGATCATTTGCGAATTGCCTTAGGCTGGTATGAAGAGGTTCAATGATCTAAGGATCAAAAGTAATTCCTTTTGCCACTTAAGGGAATAATTCTATGAGTCACCTTTCCTAAGGTGCCCCGTTATGATATTAAGGGCAATTAACTCCTCGCTACTTTGAAAACCCCTTCACCATCTTATCCAAGCGTGGAATTGTTGCTTACCAAACTGAACCTTTGTCATCTATTATTTTCCCATCTCTCTGATGTGTGTTTTGAGTCTCCACTCAAGAGGTGTTCTTACGTCTCACTCCATGAGTTGATCTTGAGTTGCCCGATCTCAAGAAGATCGGTTCCAGTAGAGTTTCTTTCTATCGCCATCGTGTTGGATGAAGTTCTCGAAGACAAAGATGTCAAGATCAACATGGTGCAAGGAATCAACATTCTTATGAAGTGCAATCTGGATCATGAAGATTGTGTTGGCTTTGTGTCTCCTTGCCTCACATCTTGAATCTCGGGACGAGATTCTTGTTTAGTGGGGGTGAGTTGTCACAGCCCTAGAAATTGATTGCGAATTGTTGCACAAGCATCCATGCATCATGTCTAAATTTATTTGAAAGTTGAAATGGAAATTGTTCAAAGCCTAGAACCGGATCAAATCAAATAGGTTCAACCTAATATAATCTTCAATGAGCCCAAAATGCCCTTAAGAAAAGTTCATGATTTCCGGTTAAGGTGGAAACCTCTGACAAAAATGATGAATATATTTGTAGGACATTTTTGGATTTTTGAATTAACTCACCACCTATTTCAACTGGAGCTAATAAATGCTATAAAATAAGTTATAGCTCCAATACTTTTGGATTTATTTTTTTGGGCATATGGAATAACTCAAAGAGAGCCCATGAATATTTTAAGAATTTATGAAAGTGGTTTGGCCTTTGAATCAAACCAAACAGATTGAAATAAATAGAAAACAGAGAAGGAGGGAGTTCCTGTAACTTACTTGGCCCAGGAGAGAAGCCAGGCCACCAGGCCAATGAGCCAGTCATCCTCAACCTCGTGCCAGTGGGCACCAGGGCGTGTGCCCATGACGCGCGCGCACGCGCGAGGCCACCTCCTGCCTGCTTGCTCGCTGCTGGAGACGGCCCCGAGCGCCACGTACCCCCTGGACCTCTCGTGCACTCCCATGAGCTCATCACCCTCCTCTGCTCTCTCTCTCTCTCTCGCCAACCAAACGCATCAGAGAGCGCCGCCGTGCACCGCCGCCGCCACAGCCATCCCCTCGCCCGCCGCTCATATCCTTGAGCTCTACGTCCTTGCGCTGCACCTCCCCGCGGAAGGAAACAAACCCGGACGGCTTGCATCAATGGAGTCATCGTTGTCTTTGAGTTTTAGCCGCTGGCAATCTCACCGCCGATTCACGGCAACTGACGCGGCCCCGGCCTCTACGTGCTGCTCCTATGAATCAACGTGAGCTCCTGCCATTCTCCCTCTTGCTTCGTCATTGTATCCGTGCCATCGTTGTGCTAGCCATCATGCCCAAAGCGTGCCGCCGCCGGCCATACTGCCGACGAAGCTATAGCTCAAACCCGTTGCTCCCGACCGCGCCATCGCTCCCCTTGCATCGCCAGGTGTCCAGTGAGCCCATCGGCGAGCTACCCTGTGCCCTGTAGCCCGCATATGCTCGAAGTCGTACCTCGGCCGCCGCCGCCGCGAGCTTCGGCCACCCCGCGCCCTCCCGCGTGCCTCCCCTGGATACGCACGAGCAATGGCAGCCCTTTGGTGCCCTAGGCTTGACCCAACACCGCCCGTAGTGCCACTCCGGCAACCCCTTGCCGTTGTCACACTCTCGCAACTATCTCAAGGCCTAGCTCGCCGAACCCACGGAACAAGGGACACAAGAGTTTATACTGGTTCGGGCCACCGATGTGGTGTAATACCCTACTCGAGTGTGGTGTGGTGGATTGCCTTGTAGGCTGGAGATGAACGAGTACAAGGGAAGAACAACCTCCTGAGGAGAGGTGTTCTTGAGCTCGGTGAGCTCGTGCGTGTGAGGATGGAATGGATCCGATTCAAGATCCGTTGCCTCCTATGGTGGTGGCTAGTCCTATTTATAGAGGCCCTGGTCCTCTTCCCAAATGTTTAGGCGGGAAGGGATCCCACAACGTCCAATTTGAAGGGCGATAGCTAGTACAAGCTATCCTGACAAAAGGTGGTGTTCGCCTGCCAAAGGCTCTGGTGGTGACGACGTCTTGGGCTCCGCGATGACCTCCGTCCTGCCGTCCTGCTGGTCTTGGTCTTGTTCTACCGATATGGAAACCTTTGCCTGATGCCTCGGGACTCCCTGCCTGCACCTGCCCCTTTAGCACCAAAGAGGCGACCGGTAATCTGTGCCCGCTGGCGCCCGCCTGGCCTTGGTCATCATGGCTCACGTCGTCACGGAAACCTCGCGAGGTATCCCTCGCCTTGATCTCTCCGCTCCTTGCGAGCCAGCCTAGTGAGGCAGCCCCTGAGGAGGTCTTGTGTCCTCCGCCTCGCGAGGCTTGGCCCCTCGCGAGGGTCTTGTGTGTTTGCTGGTGAAGATGGGCCGTACCAGGCCGTTAGTGGAGCCACGCCGTGGGCTGCAGGCAGGCAAGTCTAGGGACCCCCGTTCCCAGAATGCCGACCGTAGCCCCCGGGCCCAAGGCGCGCTTGGTCTTGGCTTCGAGGCGAAGCCAAGGGGCAAGTGCGAAGCGCCGCGTGCCCCAACCTCCTGCGGCCTTGATTGACGCATGGCGACTCACGGGTCGTGGGCGCCTCCACTTCCCCACGCAGCCTTGATTTCCGCCTGGCTAAGCAGCCACCGTTGCCTACACAACACCACCCCCATCGCAGGCGGGTGGTCCGCGGCTCCCTCATCTTTTGGAAAACAGCAGATCTTTTCCCTCGGCCCGATCTGACACCAGTTCTCCCCACTGCCATGGCACCAAGCCAGAAGAAGAAGGGGAACAAAGAGTCTCGTACCTCGGCTCCTGCACCGCCGATCTTCGAACCCGCTGTCGAGCGGTCGGTGGTGCTCAACCTGAAGGCGATGGGCAAGGTGGGCCCGGTGCTCGCCGCCGACTCCAATGAGTGAGGGGCGATGGTGGCCTGGCCCGCTTCTTGTGCTGAAATCGACATGATTGCCACCAAGATCCCCCTACATCTTCACGCCCTCTGGGCCGGTCTGATCCCTCCTTTCTCTGACTTCTTCAATGCGATGCTTTCGCATTATCAGATCAATGCGCTGCACCCTGATCCCCAATCCATCATCCTCCTTGCCGTCTTCGCCTTTGTCTGCGAGGCAATGGTGGGCATTGCCCCTTCCGTAGCCTTGCTCCGCCACTTCTTCTCTCTGCATCTGACAGACGCTCGCCAGTGCTCGGGGTGTGTATCTCTCCAGGCTGTGGCCGCTACGGCTGTCTCGAGGATCGACTTCGAGCTCTCGTCGGTCGTCGGAGGCATCCGGAAGCGATGGGTGTATGTGGATGTTGGCGTGCTCAACCCCTTGCTGCTACTTCCTCGGATTCCGGTCGCCCCAAGCTCCGGCTGGGAGCATGTGAGGCTCGCCGACCAGCGGCTCGCTCATGTCTGGCACCGGCTAGCCAGGCTGAAGGGCCTTGGGGTGACAGCGCCTATGGTGGTGAAGGAGTTCATCTGGTGCCGCATTGCTCCGCTTTAGCGTCACTCTCGGCCGATGTGGACCTTATCCAATTACGGGGACCGCATGAGGCTTCAAGTGCCGGCTCTTGCCCCTGAGGCACGGCGCACGGTGCTCGAGCTCCTGACTGGTGACCCAACGCCAGCCAGCCTGCCAGGAGAAGGTTGTCTTCTGTACTGCTGCTCGAACAAGGTGGAGTTCGCGAAGCAAATGCCCTCCTTTGAAAAATGGGGGCCACGCCCGGCTGGCCTTGAAGGGCCTCGAGAGAGCCCTGTCTTCATGGCTCCCTTGCCTACCGTTGGCGCAGTGATCTCCCCGGAAATGGGCGCAGGAGGGCGACCACCGTCGGTCGCCAGTGACGCGGCTGCTGAGGAACCGGCGCCGCTCGGGGCTCCTAAAGGGTCGTCCCACGGGCCCCCTGAGATCCGTCCTAAGGAAGCGGCCGGAGGGGCGATGCAGTCCGACACTCCTGAGGCCGAAGCCCCGAGGCCCCGGCGGGTCGCCACGGGGCGGAGGCCGAGGGCTTCACGCAGTCCTGCACCCCTGAGGTCAACTCCTCAGGAGCCGCTCCAGCCGCGCCCGGCGTTGGTGACCGCACCCAGGGCTTCGGCCGGCTCTGACCGAACTTTGACGCGCTCCTAAAGAGGAAGGGATCTCCAAGCTGCAGCAGTGATGCCCTCCGGCCATTGAAATAGAGGAAGTATATCGCCATAGACGAGCGAGTACCTTATCTTTGTAATTTCTCGAGTGTTTCTTCCCCCCTGACTGTGATTCCTCAGGGTCCCTGCTGCCAAGGCGGCGAGATCTCCCAAGAAGCCACCTCCTCCTGCCTCGAGTCCTCAACTAACCTTGGGTGCCCCAAGCCGGCCTGCGGCACTTGTCGCAAGGTCAGCCGGTGCGGTAAGCGTGCTGGCCTGGCGTCTTGACCCTCCGTTCTTGCCGCCCCTCCTTTGCAGCCTTGCCTGGGATGCAGGAGATGTGCCAAGGGTTCTTCGTCTAGTTATTGACAATGGCTGGGTGGCCTCAGCCCAGGCCTCCCCTTCGGGCAATGAGCTTCCACCCCTTCTGGGAGAAGGCGAGCCACCTCGGACCTCTTCAGCGACTTCCGGTGTGGAGGACGGGCCCGGTTGTGCGTTCGAGCTTGCGCGCGAGCGGGGTGCCGTCTGTCACGATCTCTTCTGGGAGGTGATGGGTGCGCTGAGCCGGCTTGGGGAAGAGCTCGTGGACGTCGACGCCCGCCTTGAAACTGAGGGTCTTCGGCTAGTGGACGAATGGCATCAACTGAAGGTGGCCATCAACCTCGAGCGTCTCCAGCACAAGCGTGCCAATGCGAAGGCCGAGGCGTCCCTTGCAACCTCGCGCGAGGCCCATGCTTGAGCCTTGGAAGAGGCCTGGGAGGCTGACCACCACCGCGAGGTTGCAGAGAAGCGCAGGCAGGAGCTCCAGGGCCTGAACGCCTCCCTGGAGCTGCAGGTCGAGGCCCGCAGGGCTGTTTTGGTGTCGATGAAGGGGGCGCCTTCCGAAGAGGAGGAGATCTCGAGGCGCGTGGAAGCGCAGGTGTTGGAGGCTACGGAGCGCAGCCTCGAGCTTGAATGGTTGGAGACGAGGGAGCGCCAAGTTGCCCAGGCGGAGGATGCCGCAAGCGCGCGAGAGGCCAGGATCCAGGAGGAGATTGACCGCAGGGTGGCGGAGGGCCGTGCAGATCTTGCCAACAGATACAACCTGAAGTTGAAGCTCTTGGAAGCCGAAGCTGAGGGCAGAACCGCTGCCCTCCGCTCGAAGATGAATGAGGTGGAGCAGCGCGAGAAGGCCGCCGCTGCGGCCCTGATCTCCGTTCAGGCAGAGTTGGCCTCCGCTCGTGCTGAGCTACTCCCGCTTTAGCGGCGGGTTACCAACGCCGAGTCCTTCCCGCATAAGAGCAGGGAAGAGGCGCTCCACCGGCAGACGTTACTGTGCTAGCACACTCCCATGCTTCGGGACCTTAGGACGAGGGCCAATCAGGCGCTAGGCGTCATCTGCGACGAGCACGCCCCTCACCGCCACGCCGAGGACTATGCCAGCCACCTTCCCTTCTTCACTGACATCGTGACGCGCCTGGAGAACCGGGCCGAGAGGGCTCGCAAGCTCGTGGACGAAAAGAGCCGAGGCCTCCTTGGGTGCGCGTTCTCCTGCATCTTCAGCCATCTCCAAAATGCCGACCCCAACTTTGATTTTTACGCCACCATTGCCCAATTGCCCGGGGCTATTCGGGATAACCTAGTGCACTGGGTGGACGACAATGTGGATGCTCTGGTCAGGTCCTTCGCCTCCGACGACGACGCAGTGGTGGTAGTGGCGGATGAAGGCGGTGTGGTTGACGATGGAGGAGGCGCGCAGGCGACGACGATGGTGCCAACAGCGCATCCGGGAACGATTCGGAAGACACTGCGAGCGACATGTCCGACTAGGCCTGCACTCCATTGTTTTAAACCTGCGCGCAAAAGCTTGGGCATGGCCCTTCAAGATGTAAGAGCATTTTTGGGGAGGGGGAACCCCTCATGTAATCAGACTATTGTTTCATTCCTTGAGCCAGACTTACAGCGTGGTTTTGTGAGTCCTTAAGTTCTTCCGCGAGCTTGCTGTAGCAACTTACCTCAGTCCAGGCAGACCTCGGACCGGTTTTGTGGTTGTCAGTGTGTATTTCTCCCGAGGGGAGTCCTTTACTGGCCCGCAAGGTGTCGAGCTCCTGAGGAGCCTGCTAGTCCGCCCAAGAGGGCCTCGCGAGAAGCAAGCGCCTGAGCGCGGCAGGATGCGCATGCATGCCACACTCAGCCCCTACTCACGAGGTGCTCGTGAGGGAGGGGTAGCAGGCGCGGTCCTTAAAAACAAGGCGTAGGACCAGAAAATTAAAGAAACCAATGCAACAATAAACAGACGCCCCTGTACTTGTTGCCGGAAATACAATTTCAAGTTCAAATCTGAAAAGGTGGCAAACCGAGCTACAGAAAAGAGGGGTCGAAAGCAAATAGCCGAGTCCGACACCTAGCTAGTCTTCTTGTTTCCCACCAGCGCGGAGCTAAGTACTTTCACAGGCCGTGAGCATAGTCACTGGAGGACAGTGTCGAAGGCCAGCGCGGAGTATGGTGCTTCCACTAGGACGTGGGCGGGAGCCCCCGAGGCCCGAGGGCGGCTTTCCAGAGACTCCGGGGCGTGTACAGCCCCACTCATTATTAAGTGAGAGTGTCATGGGCGGAGACCTTCATAGGCGTGAGCCTTGCTTCATATCGCGAGATGAGGGCCCCACCTTGCGCCGCCCTCGACTACCGTTGGGGGGTCCGGAAACTAGGATGATGTCAAGGGGCAAAGGGGACGCTAGCGGCGCCCTCGGCGACCACGGGCCCTCTGCCGGGGGAAGGCTCGACGGTGCCTCCCTGACAGAGGACCACCTACGGGAGACGCCTTGCTGCGTGCGCTGCGGAGAGGGGCCTTGCTCCTGGCCCCTCCCGTGCAGCCCCCAATGCGCTTCCCCTGGTTGAAGCGAGGTTGCCGCGTTGGGATCGTCGTCCATCGTTCTGACCTGGTCCACCTGCGACCCATGGTTAGCGTAAGCCTCCTACTGAGAGATTAGCGGTTCCCTGTGGTTACTGTCGTTGGCCGGGTCGGCGAGGCTCCTGGGTGGTTCCTGGAAGGCCTCAACTTCCAGCATCTCCTCTTCCACCCCGGCTCGAGGAACGAGCCAGGATCATCCTCCAGCATGTATTCTCGATCAACCTTGCGGGGCACATAGACCTTCGGAGCCGCCGCCCCGGAACACCCGCCGAGACGCCCCGTGCTCCACACCGCTGGACCCAGCGCGCCACCCTGGTGGTGGTAGGGTGGCAGCCCGCTGGGGTCGCGGGGGCAAACGTCCGTACCTGCGCCCGCTGGGGGAAGCGCAGGGGCGGCCGGGTGCCCGGCACCGTTGGTCGCACCGACGCCGACGAACCCTCCTGGTGCGCCTGGGAGCACACGGGCGTGACGAGGCCCACCGTGCGATCTGGCCACAACTTCAGGCGTAGGTAACGAGCAGAAAGGCGGCATAACCCTGGTTGCAGCATCCAACAGCTTAGCGACGCACTCCAGCAATGCATCGCGGCCGCTCTTCGCCAGTCGGCATCGCAGCAGCTCCCGCGCCACTATGAGCGCGGCTCACATGTTCGGTTGTTCCCGTCGGGTGTGCGGCGCCATCGCTGCTGCGTAGCTTAAGGCCCTTGCGGCGGCCCGCGCGCGCCGCGTTATGAGGGTGGAAGGCGCCGGACCACGCCGCCCGTGCCCCGCCGCGTTCGGCGGTGCACAGGCCGCCTGGAGTGCGGAGTTGAGGTCTTCTTGGGCGGACGGTGCCGCCCTGATGGGCCAAGCTGCCCAATGGTCGGCATTGGTCCTTGGGTCGCCGGACATCAGCACCATGGGGTGTCGGCGGATCAGCTGACGAAAGAGAGGCTTCAGCGCACCCCTACCGGGCGCGCCAAATGTCGGATTACGGGTTCCGGCCAAACCCTTGAGGTTCGAACTCTGGGGTGTGCACGAAGATCTCTCTCCCCCTAGCTCACACTCGCAACGATCTCAAGGCCTAGCTCGCCGAACCCATGGAATAAGGGACACAAGAGTTTATACTGGTTCGGGCCACCAATGTGGTGTAATACCCTACTCCAGTGTGGTATGGTGGATTGCCTTGGAGGCTGGGGCTGAACAAGTACAAGGAAAGAACGAACTCTTGAGGAGAGGTGTTCTTGAGCTCGGTGAGCTCGTGCGTGTGAGGATCTGTCGCCTCCTATGGTGGTGGCTAGTCCTTTTTATAGAGGCCCAGGTCCTCTTCCCAAATGTTTAGGCGGGAAGGGATCCCACAACGGCCAATTTGAAGGGGGGTAGCTAATACAAGCTATCCTGACAAAAGGTGGTCTTCGCCTGCCAAAGGCTCTGGTGGTGACGACGTCGTGGGCTCCGCGATGACCTCCGTCCTGTCGTCCTGCTAGTGTTGGTCTTGTTGCACCGATATGGAAACCTTTACCTGATGCCTCGGGACTCCTCGCCTGCACCTGCCCCTCTAGCACCAAAGAGGCAACCGGTACTCTGCGCCCGCTGGCGCCTGCCTGGCCTTGGTCGTCATGGCTCACGTCACGGAAACCTCGCGAGGTGCCCCTCGCCTTGATCTCTCCACTCCTCGTGAGCCAGCCTAGTGAGGCAGCCTTTGAGGAGGTCTTGTGTCGTCCGCCTCGCGAGGCTTGGCCCGTCGCGAGGGTCTTGAGTGTTTGCTGGTGAAGATGGGCCCTACCAGGCCGTTAGTGGAGCCACGCCGTGGGCCGCACGCAGGCAAGTCTGGGGACCCCCGTTCCCAAAACGCCGACAGATTTGACCGGGATTAGTCCAGGTGTCAGTGATACGCGGGTCCCACCAGTCAGGTTTGACCCTAGTAAACTCGGTTGACCTGCTGTTGTAGTAGTGACACAATGCTGACGTCATTAATCATTTTTTGGATTAAAAATAATGCAGGAAATTCCAGAAAATGTTTAAAACTTCAAAAACTCCTTCAAAATAATCTATAACTCCAATGAAAACATTTTATATATGAAAAATTATCAGAAAAATATGAAGAATCTGTTTATGCCATGATTATGCATGTTTGAACAAGTTAACCTCACTGAATAGGACAAAAGATGATTAGGGCAATTTATGAAATAACATTTGGAGTTGGAATTTGATCTTGTTTGAATTCCACTTCAATTAACTTTGCCAGATATTGCATTAGGTGAATTTGGTACCTTAACATTACATGTCATTCATGTGAATGTGAATGTGCATTGCATTGATTGTGTTCCTTCTTTTCTAGTCGGTGTTGTTCCCTCTCGATGGTCGATGTTTCCAACGTTGTGATGGTTGTCACTAATGAAGGGCAATACTATCTTTAGAAGTGCCAGGCAATCAAATCCACCTTTGATCACTTCGATACAATCTGACTCTCTCCCTCTTGCTCTCTTTTACTGCATTAGTACAATAACGATTCAATTGTTACATGTTGCGGTAGTTAAACCCCATTCCTTTGCATAACCTGTCTTTGCCACAGTAAATAGTTGAAACCCACTAGCATGATTAGGAGTTGTTTGAGCCATGATATGCCTACTCATTCATGCTTTCTTGTTATGCCTGCTATGCTTAGAGTTGTGTCAGGTCTGATCCATCCGGGATGGATTGGGATGGTGATGAACATGTCCTACCGTCGAGAGCTAAGTGTGTGAACACGATTTGGTAAAGGTAGCGATGAGAGGCCATGTAGGAGTACATGGTGGGTTGTCTCATTGAAACCGTTCTCAGGAACTGAGTTCTATGTTTGTGATCCAAGACAGTTACTGCCACACATTGGGCTCCGGGCACTCCAAGCTCTCTCGACTTATTAATCGCCTTGATATCTGCCCAGGAGATGCAACTAGTTTCTGGTGTTTGTAGGTTGTGTTACTAGTCTACCAAGTGGCACTCGGCCAGGTGGGCTTGGGACAGACTAGGCACAGTGGCACGGTGTACCAAGTGGCACCCGGATGGTGGGCTTGGGAACCATGCTCACATTTTTGGGGCTGTTGTGGAAACCCCGGCTGGACTTCCTTGCAGATGGAACTCGAATAGGCGAAAAACCTGGACTAGAGACTTGTGTGGTTAGTCATGTCGTGGCCGACACCCTCGCTAGGCTTCCGCTTGAAGGTTGCTGAGTACATGTCGTCTAAACTGTGATAAGTGGTGAGAGTGTGTGTGAAGAAGTACACCCTTGAAGGGTAATATGATCTATTCGAATAGCCGCGTCCGCGGATATGGACTACTTGGAACGCTTACATTGTTCGTAGACAAGTGAAAGTGGATACTCTAAAATGTGCAAGATAAGCGTGAGTGCTATGGATGGCCCTCTCGTAGGGAGACGGGAGCGGATCCATAGTGGTGTATCATAACCCACAAGTATAGGGGATCGCAACAGTTTTCGAGGGTAGAGTATTCAACCAAAATTTATTGATTCGACATAAGGGGAGCCAAAGAATATTCTCAAGTATTAGTAGTTGAGTTGTCAATTCAACCACACCTTGATAACTTAATATCTGCAGCAAAGTATTTAGTAGCAAAGTAGTATGGAAGTAACGGTAATGATAGCAAAAGTAACAGTAGCAGTTTTGTAGTGATTGTAACAGTGGCAACGGAAAAGTAACTAAGCGGAGAACAATATGTGAAAAGCTCGTAGGCATTGGATCAGTGATGGAGAGTTATGCCGGATGCGATTATTCATGCAACAGTTATAACATAGGGTGACACAGAACTAGCTCCAATTCATCAATGTAATGTAGGCATGTTTTCTGTAGGAGTGGAAGAAGAGGAGCAGACGTTTTCTGTGCGAGTGAGGAAGAAGGTGAGTAGGGGTTTTCTGTACGAGTGAGGAAGACCGGGAGCGGGGGAATTAGGGGGGTGACAGAAGTGGGAGAGTCCAGCGAGCTGCAGTATAGGTGGAAGCGAGGAGGAAGGAGAGTTTTTCTGGGATCGCCCCTCTTCAAGAAAAATGGGCTTTTCCTCGCAAAAAACAAAAACAAATGGGCTTTAAGATGGATATTATTTTGTGTCGGCCTAGTCGGTTGCCCGTGTTTCGTAATGGAGGGCCTTAACACTAGAGGTAGCCCATTAGAGACACTCTCCAGCTTATTGCCCATTCGAAAGAAAAAGAGAGACTCCTCCAGCTTAATTATGGCTCCTCCTCGGTAACATTTTTCCACTTGAAAAAAAGTTATAGCTCCTTCTCGGGCCGGCTTGGCATCCACCAAATTAGTGGATGTTGTACTGCATGCAGACACTCACACTGTTCATAGCGCGGCAAAATGAGGGGTCAAATAACATGCCCACAATATACATAGATTGTAAATGTTGACACGCTAGTCAACATTCACACTAAACTAAGCTTTAGAAGATATGGTATGCATACTAGTAGCTAACATTCACAAGCACATA
Organism: Triticum aestivum; assembly: GCF_018294505.1. Taxonomy (NCBI): domain Eukaryota; kingdom Viridiplantae; phylum Streptophyta; class Magnoliopsida; order Poales; family Poaceae; genus Triticum; species Triticum aestivum. The sequence goes on from NC_057805.1 coordinate 145,670,063, forward strand.
AGTTCAACATGTTTACGCATCTAGATGATTCACAAGACTATAACCAAGACAAAGTTGTGAGAATGTGTAGAAATAAAGAAAAAACTATCGATGCTTCTTTGAGCAAAGGGCCTCCCCATGAACGCATTAATTTCCTGGGCATGCTTCTTTCTGGTCAATGTTGCGTGCACTTTTTGCATGTTGGCAACTCCACAGCTACCTTGATGGCTCATCTTGCAGTTTACGCTAACACATTGCAGCAAACAGAGGAGGCAATAGTGATCACTCAACATCAGACCATTTTGTGCAGTTCCACTGAAATCATCTTCATTGTCTTGAATGTGAAAAGATAGGAAAGCGCTGTACTTTAACGGTGTCGCAAAATAGTAGCACATATCAATAGCTCGACATGATAAAACACGATCATCTGGATGGACGGGATATTGACCTGCGTGAGGAAGATTATGCATAACTTTATAGGTAGTTAGTTGATTTCCACCTTGGGATCTCCTATGATGGCACGGAGGAAAATCTATGCAATCGATGAGCTTCCTTTCGTGTGGTTGTAGAAAATTTGTCCGACTAACCCCATTATCATTTTTGTGCAATTCCACTAAAATAATGCACCATTGTTTGCATGACCCCTACTCGCAAGCCAGGCCATCAATGACAGGTCTATTTTATCTTGCGTTGACGGCATGGCTGCAGTGCTTGTTAATTAGCTCCTCCACACATGACAGGCTCGTTCCACACTACAAACAGCAAGTCAACGTATGAATAAGCTTATTTCATCTTGCGTTGGTCATTCTACCTAGTTATGAATGTAGGAATACCTGGAGTACCGTGAGGTCAGCTGACAGCAGGTTCCACCAAAATTGAGGTTTGTGCTTCCGTTCGCACAGATAGACACCATATGGAGATAGACAACCCTGTTTGCACAGATATGTAACATGGTTATTTAAGCAGTGTCATTTTTTGCAGCGGCATATGATTAATAGTAGCATATCATATGTTATTAATGGCATTACAATGACAGTATGAAAAGGTGCCATTAACTAAGAAGTTCCATCACATCAAATCAACACTGGCACTAGATTAATAGGGGCTTACATTAACATGCATAACAATTGCATTATTACTATGTGATGACAGATTGGGAGTAGCACTTGATCAGTACGTACGTGCACGGTTAACAGGAACGATTGTTCTAAGAAAGGGTGATACGGAAAGGAGAAACACATCGTCGTATCAACCATTGTGCAATTAATTTTTGTGAAGTTCAACGGAGATGCATCTATGCTACCGGTGTCAGAGTTTAGTGTAACGACCCAAAACACTCTTTATGAGAAATAAAGCAAGACAGAAGCATTTCATAAAACGGTGGTGGCATTGATTCTATCACAGCCCTAGAATTTGATTGCAAATAGTTGCACAACCATCCATGCATCATGTCTAAATTTATTTGAAAGTTGAAATGGGAATTGTTCAAACCCTAGCACCATATCAAATCAAATATGTTCAACCTAAAATAATCTTCGATGAGCCCAAAATGCCCTTAAGAAAAGTTCATGATTTCTGGTTAAGGTGGAAACCTCAGCCAAAAATGATAAATATATTGCTAGGACGTTTTTGGATTTTTGAATTAACTCGCTACCTATTTGAATTGGAGCTAATAAATGTTATAAAATAAGTTATAGCTCCACTCTGGATTTATTTTTTTGGGCATATGGAGTAACTCATAGAGAGCCCATGAATATTTTCAGAATTTATGAAAGTGTTTTGGCCTTTGAATTAAACCAAACATATTGAAATAAATAGAAAAAAGAGAAAGAGGGAGTACCTGTAACTTACCTGGCCCAGGAGAGAAGCCAGGCCACCAGGCCCATGCGCCAGTCATCCTCAACCTTGTGCCAGTGGGCACAAGGGCGTGTGCCCACGGCACGCACGCATGCGCGAGGCCACGTCCTTCCTGCTTGCTCTCTGCTGGAGACGGCCCCGAGCGCCACGCACTCCCTGGACCTCTCGCTCATCCCCCTCCTCTACTCTCTCTCTCTCTCTCCTGCCAACCGAACGCATCGGAGAGAGCCGCCGTGCACCGCCGCGGCCACAACCATCCCCTTGCCCCTCGATCATATCCCCGGCCTCTGCATCCTCGCGCTGCATCTCCCCAGCCTTGCATTGACGGAGCCGTCATCGTCTTTGAGTTTTGGCCGCCGGCAATCTCGCTGCCGATTCGCGGCAACCGACGCGCCCCCACCTCTATGTGCTACTCCTGTGAATCTATGTGAGCTCCTGCCGTTCTCCCTCTTGTTTCGTCGTCGTATCGGTGTCGTAGTTGTGCTAGCCGCCGTGCCCGAAGCCCTCCGCCGCCGACCATACTGCCGACGAGGGTAGAGCTCAAACTCGTTGCTCCCGACCAGGCCATCACTCCCCTTGCGTCTCCTGGAGTTCGGTGAGCCCATCGGCGAGCTTCCCCACGCCCTGTAGCCCGCGCCCGCTCGAAGACGTTCCTCGGCCGCCGCTGCAAGCTAGTTTCGGCGAGCTCCAGCCACCCCACGCCCTCCCACGTGCCTCCCCTAGATGCGCGCGCGCAAGGGCAAGCCTTTGCTGCCCTTGGCTTGACCTAACACCACCCGTAGCGCCGCTCCGGCAAACCTCCGCAGCGATTTGAGGTCACCGCCGGCCAAACTCCGGTGTGCTGACGTGGCGTCATTGGATTAGGTGCTAACCATGTTTAGTTAGAGCGCAGAGCCACTGACAGTGGGCCCCAGCGCGCGGTCAAACCAAGTCAGCGCTGGATTTGACCGGGATTAGTCCCTGTGTCAATGACACGCGGGTTCCACCAGTCAGGTTTGACCCTGGTCTACTCGGTTGACCTGTGACGCATTAGTGACACAATGCTGACGTCATTAATTATTTTCTGGATTAAAAACAATCTAGGAAATTCCAGAAAATGTTTAAAACTCATAGAAAATAATCTATAACTCCAATGAAAATATTTTATATATGCAAAATTATTAGAAAAATATGAAGAATTTGTTTTTGCCATGGGCATGCATGTTTGAGCAAGTAAACCTCACTAAATAGGACAAATGATGATTCGGGCAATTTATGAAATAACATTTGGAGTTGGAATTTGATTTTGATTTTGTTTGAATTCCACTTCAATAACTTGGCCAGATATTGCAATAGGTGAATTAAGTACCTTAACATGACATGTCATTCATGTGAATGTGAATGTGAATGTGCATTGGATTTATTGTGTTCCTTCTTTTCTAGTTGGTGTTGTTCCCTCTCGATATCCGATATTTCCAGCATTGTGATCGTTGTCACTGACGAAGAGCAATACTATCCTCAGAAGTGCCAGGCAAGAAAATCCCCCTTTGATCACTCCAATACAATCCCACTCTCTCGCTCCTGCTATCTTTTACTGCATTAGGACAACAACGATTCAACTGTTACATGTTGCGGCCGTTGAACCCCATTCCTTTGCATGACAATTCTTTGCCACAGTAAATAGTTGAAACCCACTAGCATGAGTAGGAGTTTTTTGAGCCATGATGTGCCTACTCATTCATGCTTGCTTATTACGCCTACTATGCTTAGAGTTGTGTCAGGTCTGATCCATCTGGGATGGATTGGGATGGTGATGAACATGTCCTACCATTTAGAGCTAAGTGTGTGAACATGATTTGGTAAAGGTAGCGATGAGAGACCATGTAGGAGTACATGGTGGGTTGTCTCATTGAAACCGTTCTCAGGAACTGATTTCTGTGTTTGTGCTCCAAGACAGTTACTACCACACATTGGGCTCCGGGCACTCCAAGCTCTCTTGACTTATTAATCGCCTTAATCCCCGTCCAGGAATTGCAACTAGTTCCTGGTGTTTGTAGGTTGTGTTACTAGTCTACCAAGTGGCACCCGGCCAGGTGGGCTTGGGACAGACTAGGCACAGTGGCACGGTGTACCAACTGGCACTCGGATGGTGGGCTTGGGAACCTTGCTCACATCATTTGGGGCTGTAGTGGAAACCCCGGCCTGACTTCCTTGCGGATGGAATTCGAATAGGCGATAAACCTAGACTAGAGATTTGTGTGGTTAGTCAGGTCGTGGCCGACACCCTCGCTGGGCTTCCGCTTGAAGGTTGCTGAGTAAATTTCGTCTAAACGGTGATAAGTGGTGTGAGCGTATGTGAAGAAGTACACCCCTGCAGGGTAATATGATCTATTCAAATAGCCGCGTGTGCTGATATGGACTACTTGGAACGCTTACATTGTTCATAGACAAGTGAAAGTGGATACTCTGAAATGTGCAAGATAAGCATGAGTGCTATGGATCGCCCTCTCGTAGGGAGACGGGAGCGGATCCATAGTGGTGTATTGATATGGTGAATATGTGGACTCGTGTGCGCCACCTCAAAAGAGTTTCCAGCAGTCGTAGTACATGATAGCCACTGAGTCAAAGATGGCTTGCTGCAGTTAAACCCCACCAGCCTTTTGTTGATACTGATGCATATGTAGCTAGTTCTGATGTAAGTCTTGCTGGGTACATTTGTACTCATGTTTGCTACATTCATGTTTTGCAGAGGAGACTTCGGTCTCACTACTAGTTCCATGTAGCGACCCGACCTCAGACGGTCAAGTCTCTGTGCTGAAGTGTCTTCCCTCGATCGGTATGCTGACACACATAGTACTTGAGGATTTATAACAGTGGTAAATCACATGTATAAAGTAATGTAAATACTATTACCTCAATCCAAATAGAGCAAGTAACAACAAGGTTGAGTGTAGAGATCGTAACCCTAACGTATCACTTACTCGTCGTAAGATTCCTGCAACATGAGACGTTGCAGCCATATAGGTCAGTACATTGAATGTACTGGCAATTTCACACAGTAGAGCAATGCTGAATAATGGCTATCACTACATGCATATTTGGCTGGTGGAGGCTCTATGGTTATAGTGTTTTGCGAAAAGCCAATTTTTTCCTACAACAAAGGAATATATTTTATTTAACTATCATGGTGGTTGAAACATGGAGAGGGTTGCCCCAACTCAATCCCAATTAAAAATAATTATCAACCCAACATATTAAATTAGAGTGACGAGATCAACATGATAATCCAAGAACCAGATACTCAAGATGTCCATAACCGGGGACACGGCTAACCATGATTAGTTTGTACACTCTGCAGAGCTTTGCGCACTTTTCCCCACAAGACTCGATCTCCTCCATTGGATTTCTCGCACTTCATGGTGTTTGAGAAATGGATGACTGAGACATAGTCTTTCATAAGCATTAACTCTAACCCCGGGTAGACAGTACCAACCTACATCCCCTACATTATCTAGCCTACCACTGGAAGAGGTCATGCAACCTACTTAACTATGTTAGAGCCCATAATAGCTTGTGGCTGCACACGGAAGTTTCTAGCATGAATAATCTTATGATCCCTTTGAGCCTGGGTGGCGGACCATAGGAGGATCACACGGTATAACCCCGGGATCTCCTAGGACATCACTGGTATAAGCCCAGGTGTCCGGGCAAGTCCACTGGTATATCCCCAGGGTGCCCCAACCAATCCACCTAGAAGTGTATTAAACTGGCCACCTTAAGTTAACCATTAAAGATAACTCTCACATCTGTCATGAATACACTCAACCAATCCACGTCTACGAGCATAGCATAGCAGTATGAGCATAACGTAGAAGTAACTCCCAAGGTTTGAATGCAGGACAATAGGTTCCTACCTCATCAACTACTTCCCAATACCCACATGTTACCACATCCTATCCATGCAATAATTGAGGGTTGAAACTAATACATAAAAACTGGGTATTAAAGGGATATTGTGACGCCCGAATAATTAGGCTACAGTAATCCCACGTTAATGATGCCACATCACCACGGTTACTGTTGTTAATCTCGCGTTAGTTCAAAACCGATTCAAATTCAAATATGCTTTTAAGTCAACAAACAAAAAATTTCAAACATTAAAACAAAAATGTTCGGAGTGTGCCGATTAATGCCGAGGTATTTATGCTGAAGAAATCATGCTTTTACAAAGTGTCTAAATACTTTAAAACAAACTAAAACATTAAAGGAAAGTAATAAATAATAATAGAAAACAAAACAAAAACCAAAAGAGGGTAAGGAGAAACCTCCCTCCCACTGGGCTTCGTCCCAGCAGGCCACCAGCCCAACTAGGCAAAGGCCCAGCCAGCCACCCCCACTACTCTCCTTATCCCCTGGACCCGGAAACCCTAACCCCCCTCGACTGAACACTCCCACCCCACTCCCCACGTATCTCCTCTCGCCCTCCCGATCCGATCTGGATCGGGGACGAACCGGCTCCGCCCCGCCGATCGACGCCGTCGCCCGAGGCCACCCCGCCGGACTGCCTCCCTGTCGCCCGGTCATGCCCGTCATCCTCCTCATGAACAACTGCCCCGTTCCCTACGCACCACAGTGAGGCCAACCCCCGGCCTCTCTTTCCCTCCCTGCCTTGCTCGCCGTACCCGTGGCCTCCCCCTGCACGCTACTTCCACTGCTGCTTTGTGCTACTGCTTTTGCTGCCACTGATGTCGTCGGTCCGCCTGGCCATGGCCTTGGTCCACCCTCGCCACGCCCGGGGCCGCGCGCCACGCCGCCACAGCCTACAGCCCGACCCCTCGCGCGACCCCGCAATTCTCTGCTGCGCCCGCTCCGGCCAGCCCCTGCCCTGCTACCCCGGCGCTCCCTCCCTCGCTCGCCTTTGCCTCACCGCTTGCCGCGCCCCGCTGACCGCGTGCGCGCCTCCGCTCGCCCGCACCGCGCCTCGCCGCCGGCCTGTTGCTGCATCGCCTCACCTTCCCCCTCTGCTGCGCTGCTCCCCGGCCGCCCCCCTCGCGTTCGCCTCTCCCTCGTCGCGCATCACTCGCGGGCGCACGCGCGCACCACGCTACTCTGGCCACTCCGGCCCCCCTCCCGCACATGCCCCACTCGCCCCTGCTGGTCCCAGCCACCGCCGCGACCAGCGCGTCGGGGCCACGCCCTGGCCGTTTGGCTCGGCCACGGCCACTCCCCGTCCGTCCCGCCCCGCCTCGCCTCTATCCCACCACCTGAGGCCGCCGCCACCTCTTCCCCTGCGCTCGCCCGCGCCGCCCCTGCCGTTGCCTCGCCAGCGCCACCGGCCCCCCTGCGCCGGCCCCCTGCCGGGTCCGCCCGCATTGGGCGTGCGCCCGCTCGGGTGTGTCCTACGCCCACGCCCACTGGCGGCGCCCGATAGGCCCCTAGGGCCAATGACATGTGCGGCCCGGCCCCCGAACGTTTTTATATAAAAAACAACAAAACAAAATTGAAAATTAAAAAAGATAATAATAATAAATTTAATTAATTAATTAATTAACTAAATTAATTAACTAAATAATTCTGTTTAATTAACCTAATTAGCTAATTAACTATGGTTAATTAGCTAAACAGTCAATGACATGCGGGACCCACACGTCAGTTTGACCAAGTCAACGCCCTATTGACTGCTGACGTCAGCATACACTATTCTAGATAATGTTGAATTAAAATAATTAAATAAATTCTAAAAATGATTAAATCTTTTGAAATTAATATAAAATAAACCGTAGCTCGGATGGAAAAACTTTGTACATGAAAGTTGCTCAGAACGACGAGATGAATCTGAGCGCGCAGCCCGTTCGTCCACCACACATCCCTAGAATAGAGAACATGCAACTTTCCCCCTCCGGTTCATTTGTTCGAAAACACGAAACACCAGGGATACTTCCCGGATGTTTCCCCTCTTCGCCGGTATCACCTCCTTCTGCATTAGGGCACACCTAGCACCGTTACTTGTCGTGTCATGCGCCAATATGCATCTGTTTGCATTGTATTCATTGTTTCTTCCCCCTCTTCTCTCGCTAGACACCGAGACCGACGACGCTGCTACCCAGTAGGACTACGGTGTTGAAGACCCCTCCTTCTTGCCAAAGTAACCAGGCAAGCCCCCCACCCCATTGATCACCAGATATCGCCTATTCCTTCTCTCTACTGCTTGCATTAGATTAGTGTAGCATGTTACTGCTTTCCGTTAATCCTATTCTGATGCATAGCCTATCCTTGCTACTACTGTTGTTACCTTTACCTGCAATCCTACATGCTTAGGATGCTAGTATTCCATCGATGGCCCTACATTCTTGTCCGTCTGCCATGCTATACTACCGGGCCGTGATCACTCGGGAGGTGATCACGAGTATATACTTACATACATATTATATGATACATGTGGTGACTAAAGTCGGGTCGGCTCGTGGAGTACCCGCAAGTGATTCCGATGTGGGGGGCTGAAAGGACAGGTGGCTCCATCCCGGTAGAGGTGGGCCCCTGGTTTCCCAAAGGCCCCTGATGGTTACTTTGTGGCCGAGCGGCAGGGCAGGTTGAGACCACCTAGAAGAGAGGTGGGCCTGGCCCTGGTCGGTGTCCGCGGTTACTTCATAATAACACGCTTAACGAGATCTTGGTATTTGATCTGAGTTGGGTCATTGACCTTATACGCACTAACTGTCACGTGGGACAAGATATGGACAACCGGCGTCGTGGTATCCGCCGAAGCCTTCGTGACGTCAGTGACTGAGCGGCGCACGCCGGATTGGACCGTAAGCCTGCGCTTGTATTAAGGGGGCTAGGTCTGCTTCCGGCCGCCCTCGCAACATGCAGGTGTGCAATGGGCGATGGGCCCAGACCCCTTCGCCATAGGATTTAGACCGACGTGCTGACCTCTTTCATTTTGCCTAGGTAGGGCCACGACGTGTTGATCTTCCAAGGCCGGGCATGACCCAGGAAAGTGTGTCCGGCCAAAGGGGATCGAGCGTGTCGGGTAATGTGGTGCACCCCTGCAGATAAGTTTATCTATTCGAATAGCCGTGTTCTTTGGTAATAGGACGACTTGGAGTTGTACCTTGACCTTATGACAACTAGAACCGGATACTTAATAAAACACACCCTTCCAAGTGCCAGATACAACCCGGTGATCGCTCTCTAACAGGGCGACGGGGAGAGGATCGCCGGGTAGGATTATGCTATGCGATGATACTTGGTGAACTTACCTTCTACTCTCTTCTACATGCTGCAAGATGGAGGCTACCAGAAGCGTAGTCTTCGACAAGATTAGCTATCCCCCTCTTATTCTGGCATTTTGCAGTTCAGTCCACCGATATTGCCCCTTTACACAGATACCCATGCATATGTAGTGTAGATCATTGCTTGCGAGTACTTTGGATGAGTAGTCACGGTTGCTTTCTCCTTCTTTTCCCGCTTTCCTTTTTACCTTGTTGTCGCAACCAGAGGTTGGAGCCCCGGAGCTAGACGCCACCGTCGATGACGACCCCTGCTACACCGAGGGTGCCTACTACTACGTGCAAGCCGCCGACGATGACCATGAGTACTTTAGGAGGATCCCAGGCAGGAGACATGTGCCTCTTTCGATCTGTATCCCAGTTTGTGCTAGCCTTCTTAAGGCAACTTGTTTAACTTATGTCTGTAATCAGATATTGTTGCTTCCGCTGACTCGTCTATGATCGAGCACTTGTTTTCGAGCCCTCGAGGCCCCTGGCTTGTATTATGATGCTTGTATGACTTATTTTATTTTTAGAGTTGTGTTGTGATATCTTCCCGTGAGTCCCTGATCTTGAAAGTACATGTTTGCGTGTATGATTAGTGTACGATTGAATCGAGGGCATCACAAGTCTCACATCTGTCATGAATACACTCAACCAATCCACGTCTACGAGCATAGCATAGAAGTATGAGCATAATGTAGAAGTAACTCCCAAGGTTTGAACGCAGGACAATAGGTTCCTACCTCATCAACTACTTCCCAATACCCACATGTTATCACATCCTATCCATGCAATGTTTGAGGGTTGAAACCAATGCATAAAAACTAGGTATTAAAGGGATATGATCAAAGTGTGAACTTGCCTGTACTGTTGATGAAGATGATTCGCACTCATAACTCCTGATAGTTCTATTCGTCACACTCCGGTCAATCTAGCATAAGCAAGCAATAGTAACCACACATCAGCAATCAAGCAAAAGAATCGACAAAAAGATCTCGGAAAACTTTGAAAACAAGCAAATAACTCTTGCAACAGAAAACAATTTCTAGCAGTACCAAAATTGGTTGAATTTGGCCTTATCAGAAAGTTTAGGTCAAGAGCTTCGATTAGCAAAAAGAATCAACTCAAACGGAGTTACAAAACTCAAGTTACGATCAAACGAAGTTTAAATACAATTCTATTTGATTCAAATTTTAAAACTTTCAAAAACAGGTTTAAGTTGGATTACTGGATAGAGGGGTTCATAATGAAGAAATTGGCGTTGGTTTCATCTAATTCCAACTAACGAGCAAAAAGTAGTGATCATTTTAAGACTAGGGATTAATCTGTAAAAACTTTAATCATGGATAGGACCCTGACGAAAATAACAGAAAAAGAAAAGACCAAAAAGCGAACGTTCGTTTATCTAATCTAAGCAGCGGACGTTCTCTAAATAACTAGATTAAATCAGAAAAACCGAGGTTTAACAAAAACAGAGAAAACCTGAAAATAAACCGATCTAGGGTTTGGTTTATACCGATTCGCGAAAAAGACCGGCTGGTCGGGCGGACCAGGGCGGCGGATCGGGTTTCGGCAACGACGGCGGTTTCCGGCAATCTCCGGAGACGGTGGCACCAACTCCGGCGACAACGGGCTAAGCGGCGGCAGCGCTAAGAGGCAGCAGTGGCGAGGTTCGACATGTGGCGCGGCGGTGGCGGTTGACAGCAGCAGTGGCGCGACAAAGTGCGGCGCAGGGCCAAACGAGGAGAGAGAGGGGGTCGGGCCTCGGTTATTTATAGGGGGCAAGGTGGCATGGAGGAGGGGGCAGGAGAGGGCAGGAGGAGGCTGGAGGCGGCACGGCGCGAGGTCGGCGGCGTCGCGGTCGTGGCGGCGGAGACTCCCGAGCGGAGTCCCGCTCGGGGACGGAGGAGGCGAGCGGCTTGGGCTGGGCTGTGGTCTGGCCTGGGAGCTGGGCCGGCCCAGTCGGTGGGAATTTTTCTAAACCACAGACAAACAAAAGTAAATAAAACAAAAGAAATAAAAATATTATATAGTCATATAATATATCAAATTTTTTAGAAAAAGATTTCCGACAGCATGAACATTTTTCTAGCATCAAATAAAATCCACACAAATTTAAATAAAGCAAAGAGTGCTACTGTTGCATTAAAACCTCATAAAAATCATTTTAAAAATACCAAAATGATTTCAAATTTATAATTTTCTATTGTAGGGAATCATTTTACCCTACTTTCCATATATTTTATTTTTGGAGAAAAATAATTAAAACCCAAATAACTCCAAATTGAAAATAATTTCAAAAGAGATTTTCAATTTGATTTTCCAAAACTCCCAACTCATATTTCATATATTTTGAAGAAGTCATTTTATCTTCTGTCATGAAAATCATTGAGTTGCATGAATTTTATGAATTGGAAATATTTCCGAATGAAATTCAAATCTTTTCAAAAAGCCTTTTCATTTATTTAAATGGAAGAAGTCATATCATCTTCTCTTTAGGGTTTTTTATTTGAAAAGAATTTGAATGCATGGAGATCATAAATGCAAAAATGAAAGTTTGGGAAAGTCCTTTTATTCCCTCTCATTTAACTTTCAAAAAGTTTCAAATTTCACTCAATTTCACACAATCAATCATAACTATCTATTTAATATAACATTCCAAAATTTAGAATTTTGGGATGTTACGAACCTACCACCCTTAAAATAAATCTCGTCCTCGAGATTCTGAGAGGCTAGAAAGAATTAGGTTAGGTTCGGGGGTCTTCTCAAAATCCATCGATCGTCTCCGGGGGTCTCAGGTGCTACCACCCTTAGAAGCATTGTTACGGTTCCATCAAAACTCACATACTCCATCCTTATCCTTGACAGTTTCGTTTTCTCATATTCTCGGGAAAACCCCCTCTCCGGGCTCTTTCGGTAGTGGCATAACCTTTACCGCAATTTCTTCTATCCTTTCATCTTGGTACGGTTCTTCTATGATTGGGTCTTCTTAGCTGACAGGTCTGGCGCCAATACTAAACAACTATCGATATCTTATGGTGGTAAATAAACAATTTGACTGGCTCCCTGCAGAAAACGGGTCTGGGCTTGAACCTCACCGTATATCCTACGATTTGGCAGCAGCTGCCTTGTACAAGGGAAAATTGTCATACCATTCTAAGGTTTAAACAAGGTTTTGATCGTCGTCGCTCTTCTACGGGTAAGTCACTCAGATTTACCATCCCATATAGCAAGGAGAATAATAGGAGTAAGTCGGTATGGTGATCAATCCATCCCGCACCCAAATCATTACCTTGTATATGGTTTAGCGAATCTCGCACTCTAACACTCGGTCATCCTCACGAGCATTGCAGAATTTCTCTTATCGACGAACTAGGTTCAGATAAATCCATGGATTCTGCAAGCCAGACAAACATCTATCGTTCCTTCACAACTCTCAGTTTTTGCGTAACTCCTATAAGATCCTTTGTTGATAAAGTCGTAACTTCTTCCAGGGGTTTTCCTTCAGCAAGAGTGTGCTTGCTTCTTGGCAGGCCTTGGGGCCTATGGGTTATGGCCCATCTCATCACTTGTAAACCTTGAACTCATCATCGGGGGCAACTCATCATTATTCCAACATATAGCTTCCTAGCATTCTTAATTCCATCCAATTGTACTGTCCTTCTTCCTTCTATTGGTTCCAAACTAAGACGTGATTACTCAAACTCATCATGGGGTTACAATTGCTCCACATTACCAACATTCTACCTCCTTTATATCCAATAGTACTTCATCTCTTCATACTCTTGGGATACCCCACATATCGGGACAAAACTCATACTTATTTTGTCCGAAATCCACTTCGGGGAATATCATCATCTTTTCCAGGGGTCAAGTGCCCTCACAGGGTACTACCACCCTTAAAATGCACCTCTTCTTCCATAGACCATATATCTCATATCCTTGAAAATGGTCAAAATCCTTCTTCATTAAGTAACAACTCATAAAATCCAAATCAGTACCAACGATGCTAACTTTATTGATTCTCAATTTATTACAATCTCCGGCTTTTCCATTACATGCCTCAACTCAACACCTCAATAAAAAAATGTTCTCACAACTTCTACTATACTTTTTTAACTCAACTATTTAGCACAATCCTCCTTCTCTTTGGGACAATCTCTGGCAAAGTGTTCTGCTTCATTACAACAAAAACATATTACTTCTGACAAGTCTCGAGGTTTCCCTTTTGGGCAACTACTGAAGTAGTGCTCCGACTCCTTGCACCTGAAACAGGTGATATGACTCAGGTCCTTCCTGGGATCCAATCTATTTCTCTATCTGGACTTTTCCGTTCCAATCAGGGCTTCTATTTCCTGTGGGTCATACACTACTTCCTCTGTCAGGAATTCTACTAGATCCCTATTCAAACAATTCTGGGAGATGTGTCCTTCTCCACATGAATAGGATCACTTAGTGCAGGGTTTAATTGGGTATTCCTTGGGTGTGTCTTCCACCCCTTCTTACATCACAGGTTCTTCTAAAATTTCCATGAGGGCTCCTTTCATTACTTCGTTCTTCTATTGGATGGTTCTTTGTATCATGGGGTAAATGTGACACTGAGCAGGGTAGTGGGTAGTTCCTTCACACAAGAAACAAGTCACCTGCCTAGTGGGGCATTCTTCATCTGGGTGACTTCCTTCACAAATAGGGCATTCATCCTTGTGTTCCTTATGGTTGTGTCCTATTTCTCCACAGAGCTTGCATGCACAAGGTTTCTTCATATCATTCCCATAAGGCTTCAATTTCTGGGACACGAGCCGAGACTTTAGCAGAGTCAACTTTAATTCTTCCCAATTGGTTACTCCTTGCCATCCATTGATGGTTTGGTACATCCTCCACCAAGTAGCAGCACCTCTTTCAAAGCACTTGAGAGCATGCTGGGTCATATCCTTTCTGGCTATAGTGTTATTCTCCATATAATCCTCCATGTTCTGAATCCATCGGCCTGTCTCCAATTGACTCATCGGTCCAGAAAATGTAAGCTCATCTCCATTCATCTTCTATTGGGTCCAGGGGTTTTGGGGTGGGATAAGAGAGATAGGAAGGGGTACACCCAATACAAACAATGGTTTTGAAAAGACAAATTTTATTTTGTGGCTGTTAGAAAAACATCAAACAAATGACAGCTCACAAACGTCACATCTAACGTAGGTATATAACAGGGGTTTGGTCTTGCTAAAGGTCAATAAATCTTTAAGGTCGCAAAACTCTTCAAGTCTTGTTCATGTCTCCGATGGCTTCTTCCGATCGTGCTTGTCCTTCTCAAGTTATTTTGCCAGATCCTCTCTGTTGACGTCCTTCAATATTTCTTGAGTTGCATTCCAAACGTCTGGGTTTCAACATCCTTGGCATGAACCATGATCCTACTGTCCTTCAGTTCGTGACGAATCTCCGGTATCTCGAGGTTTTGTTCCTCCAGTTTGGCTGCTTTCAGCTTCTGGGTCCCGAATTCTTCACGAAATGCTTCTTTGTCAAAATACCGCTTCCTGCAAGTCCATCTTAAAACTCCTGATGTAATTCTCCAGATCCTGGTGATACACCAACTAAGGTTAAAACTTCATCTTTTGCTGATAGGTGCTCCATTGGCCCTTTTGTCATCCAATCCTTCCAAAGAAATGCATGCTTAACTCAGCACAGTGACAATAGCATAATCGGGCGATAACATCTTGGATATCCATGTTTCTGCCCTGGTCATTGACATGAACTATCATTCCATAGTTGATATCTCCTGCCTTAGGGTTTTCTTGGCAAAACTTTGAGTTTTACGCTCCATGTTCCGGTCTTTCTCCGATGCACCTTGATCTCGGGTATTGACAGCTTCCATAGTCTGCCACGTTCCATAAGCCTTCAAATTCTCCTAGTCTTCGGAGTCTTCAACCGTCGTAGTTTCCTTTATTATAATGCTCGGTAAAATCCTCTTCATTCCGAAGTGGTTTTAACTATCCGATATCTTGTACTTCCTGGAGTGGTCTCATCAGTCGAATCTTCGTGGTCAAATGGGGAAAGGGCTATAGTCTCACTAAAAGGGAATTTTTGAATAAGGTCAGAAGGGAAGAGAGGTAAAAGATCTTTTTGAAAATGAAGTTTGTAGAGGAAATCTTTCCTATGGGCTTGCCAGTTTCTAGGGGTCACGTCCTACAGTCAACATGTGCTCTCATACCATCTTGTAGCGACCCGACCTCAGACGGTCAAGTCTCTGTGCTTAAGTGTCATCCCTGGATCGGTATGCTGACACACACAGTACTCGAGGATTTATAACAGAGGTAAATCACATGTATAAAGTAACGTAAATACTATTACCTCAATCCGAATAGCGGAAGTAACAACAAGGTTGTGGATTCCCATCAACACCAATGGCAAGGTTTAGTGTAGAAATCGTAACCCTAACGTATCACTTACTCATTATAAGATTCCTGCAACATGAGACGTTGCAGCCATATAGGTCAGTACATTGAATGTACTGTCAATTTCACACTATAGAGCAATGCTGAATAATGGCTATCACTACATGCATATTTGGCTGGTGGAGGCTCTATGGTTATAGTGTTTTGTGAAAAGCCAATTTTTCCCTACAACAAAGGAATATATTTTATTTAACTATCATGGTGGTTGAAACATTGAGAGGGTACCCTCAACTCAATCCTAATTAAAAATAATTATCAACCCAACATATTAAATTAGAGTGATGAGACCAACATGATAATCCAAGAACCAGATAGTCAAGATGTCCATTACCGGCGACACGGCTAACCATGATTAGTTTATACACTCTGTAGAGGTTTGCACACTTTTCCCCATAAGACTCGATCTCCTCCGTTGGATTTCTCGCACTTCATGGTGTTTAAGAATCGGATGACCGAGACACAGTCTTTCAGAAGCATTAACAATAACCCCGGGTAGACAGTACCAACCTACATCCCCTACATCTGCTAGCCTACCACTGGAAGAGGTCATGCAACCTACTCAACTATGCTAGAGCTCATAATAGCTTGTGGCTGCACACGGAAGTTTCTAACATGAATAATCTTATGATCCCTTTGAGCCTGGGTGGCGGACCGTAGGAGGATCACATGGTATAACCCCGGGATCTCCTAGGACATCACTGGTATAACCCCAGGTGTCCGGGCAAGTCCATTGGTATATCCCAAGGGTGCCCCACCCAATCCACCCAGAAGTGTATTAAAGTAGCCACATTAAGTTAACCATTAAAGATAACTCTCACATCTGTCATGAATACACTCAACCAATCCACGTCTACGAGCATAACATAGAAGTAACTCCCAAGGTTTGAATGTAGGACAATAGGTTCCTACCTCATCAACTACTTCCCAATACCCACATGTTATCACATTCTATCCATGCAGTGTTTGAGGGTTGAAACTAATGCATAAAAACTGGGTATTAAAGGGATATGATCAAAGTGTGAACTTGCTTCTACTGTTGATGAAGATGATTCGCACTCAAAACTCCTGATAGTTCTATTCGTCACACTCCGGTCAATCTAGCGTAAGCAAGCAGTAGTAACCACACATAAGCAATCAAGCAAAAGAATCGACGAAAAGATCTCAGAAAACTTCGAAAACAAGCAAATAACTCTTGCAACAGAAAACAATTTCTAATAGTACCAAAATTGGGTGAATTTGGCCTTATCAAAAAGTTTAGGTCAAGAGCTTCAATTAGCAAAAAGAATCAACTCAAACAGAGTTATAAAACTCAAGTTACGATCAAATGAAGTTTAAATACAATTATGTTTGAATTCAAATTTTAAAACTTTCAAAAACAGGTTTGAGTTGTATTACTGGATAGAGGGGTTCATAACGAAGAAATTGGCGTTGGTTTCATCTAATTCCAACTAACAAGCAAAAAGTAGTGATCGTTTTAAGACTAGGGACTAAACTGTAAAAACTTCAATCACAGATAAGTCCCTGACGAAAAAAACAGAAAAGAAACGACTGAAAAGCAAACGTTCGTTTATCTAATCTAAACAGCGGACGTTCTCTAAATAACTCCATTAAATCAGAAAAACCGGGTTTTAACGAAAAACAGAGAAAACCTGAAAAAAAAACCGATCTAGGGTTTGGTTTATACCGGTTCATGAAAAAGACTGGCGGGGCGGGTGGACCGGGGAGGTAGATCGGGTTTCAGCAACGGCGGCGGTTTCCGGCGATCTCCGGCGACGGCGGTAGCAACTCCGGTGACGACGCGCGAAGACGGCGGCGAGAGCAGCGCAGGGGCGGCGACGGTAAGCGGCGGCGGCGCTAAGAGGCAGCAGCGGCGAGGCGCGACATGCGGCGCGGCGGGGCGGTTGATAGCGGCCGCACGACAAAGTGCGGCGCGGGGCGAAACGAGGAGAGAGAGGGGGCGGGCCTCGGGTATTTATAGGGGGGCGAGGTGCCGTGGAGGAGGGGGCAGGAGGAGGCCGGAGGCGGCACGGCGCGAGGTCGGCGGTGGCGCGGCCGTGGTGGCGGCGGACTCCCGAACGGAGTCCTGCTCGGGGACGGAGGAGGCGAGCGGCGTGGACTGGGCTGGCCCAGTCGGTGGGGAAGGGTTTTTTTAAACCATAGACAAACAAAAGTAAATAAAACAAAAGAAATAAAAATATTATATAGGCATATAATATATCAAAATTTTCAGAAAAAGTTTTCATACAGCATGAACATTTTTCTAGCATCAAATAAAATCCACACAAATTTAAATAAAGCAAAGAGTTCTACTGTTGCAATGAAACCTCATAAAAATCATTTAAAAATACCAAATGATTTCAAATTTATTTCTCTCCAATTTTCTATTGTAGGGAATCATTTTACCCTATTTTCCACATATTTTATTTTTGGGGAAAATAATTTGAATAAAACCCAAATAACTCCAAATTGAAAATAATTTCAAAAGGGATTTTCAATTTGATTCTCCGAAACTCCCAACTCATATTTCATATATTTTTAAGAAGTCATTTTATCTGCTGTCATGAAAATCATTGAGTTGCATGAAGTTTATGAATTGGAAATATTTTCGAACGAAATTCAAATCTTTTCAAAAACCCTTTTCATTTATTTAAATGGAAGAAGTCATATCATCTTCTCTCTAGGGTTTTGTATTTGAAAAGAATTTGAATTCACGGAGATCATAAATGCAAAAATGAAAGTTTGGGAAAGCCCTTTTATTCCGTCTCATTTAACTTTTAAAAAGTTTCAAATTTCACTCAATTTCACACAATCAATCAAACAATCAATCATAACTATCTATTTAATATAACTTTCCAAAATTTAGAATTTTGGGATGTTACATTCCACGTGGACTTCGACGAGTAGCTTGTTACCTCAGCTACGATCTTGTACCCTTGGGAGCGTCTTGTAGATATTCAGGGTTCTCAGCCTTTTCAATTGTAGTTGTCTGTACTCAGACATGTTATGCTGCTGTTGCTTGTATGCTTTGTATGTTGGGTCATGCGACCCCTATTTGTAATAAATGTTATGTGGCTCTTCTGGGCCTTTATCTATATGAGTTGTTGAGTTATGTTGTGATGCCATGTTGTACGGCTCATACTTTCATGTTATGCGTACGTGTAACGTGTATTGCTATGTGTGGGATCCGACACCTAGTTGTTTATTCTTGGTAGCCTCTCTTATGGGGAATGTCTCCTAGTGCTTCCACTAAGCCATGGTAGCTTGCTACTGCTCCGGAACACATGGGATGATTGGCGTGTGTCCTTCTTTGCTCTTGCATCTGTCCCTATGGAGAAATGTCACGCGGTGCTTACCAGAATCCTGCTAGCTTGCTACAGCCCGGTTTCACTCGCTGTTGACCGACATGTGCATTGTTGGGTGATGTATGTATGTCCCTATAAGTTTGTGCCACCTTGGGTTCATGACTATTCATGTCGGCCCGGGTTCTCTGTCATATCGATGCTAGTGACACTATGATATATGTGAGCCAAAGGCGCAAACGGTCCCAGGCTAGTTAAGGTGGCACCCGTGGGGATACCGCGCGTGAGGTGGCAAAGTGATATGATGTGTTACATGCTAGATCGGTGTGGCTTAGGATCAGGGTCCTGACAGCTTTGGTATCGGAGCCTGACTGCCTGTAGGATTACCAAGCCAAATTGGTCAAAGTCGAGTCTAGAAATGCTTTAGTTATATAAGGGAATTGATTGCGGAAGGGAACATAAGGCTCTTTTTACTCCTTATCCAAGTGTCATTATGATTCCGAGTCACCCTCTTCTTTTCTGCGGGGTTAAGAAACTAGGTTTTCTCATCTATCTATCAGGATCACGTGTTACTAATCCGTAGAATTATAGGATTGATGGGTTCAATGTCTCAATTCAGTTTCTAGACTTTCCGTGTGTTGACAGTTGATCTCGGAACCTTGATATTGTTATGTTGAGTGGTTATGCCACATTTTGCAGGATATCTCAAATCTTTTGAGCATTTACAGCCGTTATGCTGTCCAAGTCATCCCAGGTTTCTAACTAGTCTGATGCATTTGCAAATCCCTTCTTTCCGTTCCCGACGTCCTTTTTGGCCAGATTAAGCACACAAATCGGTGTGTTGAGGTACTCCATTGCCTCGACATATATGTTGAAGCTATTATTATGACACTAGGGTATCTTAGAGAACCACCTAGTAATCTAGCCATGTTTTGTGTTCCCAGTGTGATGATTCTGGCCAGCATTTCCGAAAGCATATCATGATGTTATTTAGTTAGTAGGTATTCCATTTCTGGGTTCTTGAACCCAAGATTCACTCTACCTACCTCATGTTGATAGTGTTTGCTCGTTCCCTTTCGGATATTAGTGGCCTTGTGAGAGTCTTCAAGGTCCGTGGTATATCATTCTTCCAAATACCATGAACCATCCTTGGCAGAAGTTCTTTTAAACCAAAAGATCACAATAAGAGTGTTCTTCATGAGTTCTCCATTCTATATCTATGACTCTGTCAGTCCTACCTCTCTGCATGGGTTATCCGGAAGAAACATGTTGAACTTTGCTCGACATGCTAACCTATGCATCCACAACTCAGAAAAATCATATGCTCATGTGAGTTGTCCCTCTTTAGTTGTATCCTGACCTCCGTCTATCGATTGATCATCAGGAGTAGTAGTGCATTTGTGTTCATCGGTGCCTATTATTCCTATGGTCCACCAAGCCATTCTATTCCGGAATAACTAGGAGAAACAAACTCCAGTACCTTGTCCATTTCGAGGATTGGGTCAAAGTAGTTGTATTCTACAGATCAAATGGCAATCCAACTTTTGTTCTGTTCTACCCTGGAGTATTACCCCCTCTATGTTA
Source organism: Triticum aestivum (assembly GCF_018294505.1). Taxonomy (NCBI): domain Eukaryota; kingdom Viridiplantae; phylum Streptophyta; class Magnoliopsida; order Poales; family Poaceae; genus Triticum; species Triticum aestivum. The sequence continues at coordinate 145,690,478 of NC_057805.1, forward strand.
GGATTGCCATGAGAATTGCACCACATTTTATGAATTCTTGACGCAGTGATACTACTACCATCATTATTCATTCCTCGCTCCCTGTGTTATTGATACCGGAATGCCGACAGGTGAATCGTGATGTGTGAAATCAATACTCCTAGCAACCGTGTTGCGTGGTAGTTAATGGACAATATTCTCATACTTGGCATGTTGGTTATCGAATCATCATCCTAAGATTGACCGTGCTACCTAGTCCATTCTTCCTGGTGCACTCCTCGATCAATGAGTTAGGATTCTATCAATCGCTCGCTCTTTTGGTCATATCGTTTTGCCTTGAAAAGCAAGATTGTTCCTGAGCTTAGTAACATATGGGTGGTTCGTGATTTTTGAATATCTTTTAAAAAGTATCACCAGGTTGTCCCCTAACTATTATATCTCGTGATCAGTTTGGTTTCCTTGTAAACCACCCCTTCTCCAACAGTCTGTGTTGGATACCCCCGAGCTAGTTGGTTAAGCTAAACAACAACTTGGAGAGTTGGAAGACAAAAGCTTGCCTGACTTAGTTCATCACTAAGGGATATCTTTTGTGTGTGTGTGTGTTGAAGAAAGATGATATTTACATCAATTGATCCTTGTGATCAGTTGTTGGATGTATTGTCTTGTCCAACTTTGATTTGAGTGTGGGCTGTCGTCAAATCAAAGTCAGAATCAACGATTTTCATAATGTTGTCTTACCGGTGGTCTTTTCCTTGAGCACGCATCATTATATTCTGTTGATCTGACCGATGCTATTACTTTGTTCACATAGTTATGGAATTCCATCTATATGGAAATCTCAATAAATTGTTATTCAGCCCATTGACAACATTTTCATCATCTCCATGATTCATGTTTAACAACAAGCTAATCTTGGAAACTTTTGTAAGCATTATCTTCATGTCTCGTTCATGAAGTATATGTTTGGTGAAAGAAGTGACTTTCTCCAAGTTCACGTGGATTAGGTGCAAGTTGCCGCCATGAATTTGAGAAAGGTTTGTTTTGTTTCCTCTGGAATCATCCCAAGTCAATTATGCATGTGTGAATGTATTCTATGGTTTGGTAGATTAATTACCTACACTCCATATGTATTCCCTAGCACACCAAGCCACTGATTGATTTCCTCAAGGAAAAGGAGTTTGTTGTGCTAATACTAGTTCATGCACAAGGATTCGTTATCCTTAATGATGGTTCACAACCAGAACTCGATAGTGTTTTGTCGTAAGACTTCCTTGTGGACACGATTGTCTTGGACATTTTGTTCACATGTATCTTGCAACCCAGCTCATGTTTTGGAGCTTCCTACCGTAGTTCATTTCCCGAGAATCTCACAACGCCATCTTGTAGGTTTGTGTTGCAACCTTTCTTTTCCAGACATGTTGTCTGAAATATCCTGTTACCAACCAAATCTGAATCTCAGGCAGATATGATGGTTGGAACTTTTCCAGGATCTATGATGTAGGTTCTGGCAAGGTTGAGTTTTGGCCGACACACCTAGCCAGAAGATCTATTATTGTATTATCTTGATTGAGGAATTTGACCATCTTCTCTATGAGGATTTCTTGCGACTTCTTCTACAAGTTGATCCTTATGGATGTTTGTGCTCCTGAAGTCCGACATATACTTGATGGCCATGTTAATGCTTTTAAATATGATCGTGGTACCTAGAACATCAAGGAGAACATTAGAAGCGGAGTGCAAAATGTCTCTCGGTTGATCATCCAGATTTTGTTCCGCCTCGCTAAGGTGAAATCTGAGAAAGTGTTGTCTTCCTTTGCATCTGCATCCTCCACCACTATTCATCATGGTAGCATGGAGTGTTGCCATGATCTTTGCATAGATGTTGGTAAAACCCTAATGAATATGGAAATGCTCGAGTTCTTGAAAGCACACTCAGACACTAGGTTATGTCCTCGGTATCAACTGGAATGTGCCTTCCGTTTGTTGAGTTTCTCCATAACTATAGTTTCCTTTCCAAACTGAGTATGCCATTTCTTCAAACTCTTCCAGACGATCATTTGCGAATTGCCTTAGGCTGGTATGAAGAGGTTCAATGATCTAAGGATCAAAAGTAATTCTTTTTGCCACTTAAGGGAATAATTCTATGAGTCACCTTCCCTAAGGTGCCCCGTTATGATATTAAGGGCAATTAACTCCTCGCTACTTTGAAAACCCCTTCACCATCTTATCCAACCGTGGAATTGTTGCTTACCAAACTGAACCTTTGTCATCTATTATTTTTTTCATCTCTCTGATGTGTGTTTTGAGTCTCAACTAAAGAGGTGTTCTTACGTCTCACTCCATGAGTTGATCTTGAGTTGCCCGATCTCAAGAAGATCAGTTCCAGTAGAGTTTCTTTCTATCGCCATTGTGTTGGATGAAGTTCTCGAAGGCAAAGATGTCAAGATCAACATGGTGCAAGGAATCAACATTCTTATGAAGTGCAATCTGGATCGTGAAGATTGTGTTGGCTTTGTGTCCCCTCTGTCTCCTTGCCTCACATCTTGAATCTCAGGACGAGATTCTTGTTTAGTGGGGGTGAGTTGTCACAGCCCTAGAAATTGATTGTGAATAGTTGCGCAAGCATCCATGCATCATGTCTAAATTTATTTGAAAGTTGAAATGGGAATTGTTCAAACCCTAGCACCGGATCAAATCAAATAGGTTCAACCTAATATAATCTTCAATGAGCCCAAAATGCCCTTAAGAAAAGTTCATGATTTCCGGTTAAGGTGGAAACCTCTTCCAAAAATGATGAAAATATTTGTAGGACATTTTTGGATTTTTGAATTAACTCACCACCTATTTCAATTGGAGCTAATAAATGCTATAAAATAAGTTATAGCTCCAATGCTTCTGGATTTATTTTTTTGGGCATATGGAATAACTCAAAGAGAGCCCATGAATATTTTCAGAATTTATGAAAGTGGTTTGGCCTTTGAATCAAACCAAACAGATTGAAATAAATAGAAAACAGAGAAGGAGGAAGTTCCTGTAACTTACCTAGCCCAGGAGAGAAGCCAGGCCACCAGGACAATGAGCTAGTCATCCTCAACCTCGTGCTAGTGGGCACGAGGGCATGTGCCCACGACGCGCGCGCACACGCGAGGCCACCTCCTGCCTGCTTGCTCGCTGCTCGAGACGGCCCCGAGCGACACGTACCCCCTGGACCTCTCACGCACTCCCTTGAGCTCATCGCCCTCCTCTGCTCTCTCTCCCCCGCCAACCAAATGCATCAGAGAGCGCCGTCGTGCACCGCCGCGGCCACAGCCATCCCCTCGCCCGTCGCTCATATCCCCAAGCTCTACGTCCTCGCGCTGAACCTCCCCGCGGAAGGAAGAAAACCCGGACGGCTTGCATAAATGGAGTCATCATTGTCTTCGAGTTTCAGCCGCTGGCAATCTCGCCGCCGATTCGCAACAACCGACGCGGCCCCGGCCTCTACGTGCTGCTCCTACGAATCAACGTGAGCTCCTGCCATTCTCCCTCTTGCTTTGTCATTGTATCCGTGCCGTAGTTGTGCTAGCCATCGTGCCCGAAGCGCGCCGCTGCCGGCCATACTGCCGATGAAGCTAGAGCTCAAACCCGTTGCTCCCGACCGCGCCATCGCTCCCCTTGCATCACTAGGTTTCCGGTGAGCCCATCGGTGAGCTACCCTGTGCCCTGTAGCCCGCATATGCTCTAAGTCGTACCTCGGCCGCCGTCGCCGCGAGCTCGTTCTGGCGAGCTTCGGCCACCCCGCGCCCTCCCGCGTGCCTCCCCTGGATCCGCGCGAGCAAGGGCATCCCTCTGGTGCCCTAGGCTTGACCGAACACCGCCCGTAGCGCCACTCCGGCAACCCCTTGCCGCAATTTTAGGTCACCGCCGGCCAAACTCCGACGTTTAGTTGGAGTACAGAGTCACTGACAGTGGGCCCCAGCGCGGGGTCAAACCCAGTCAGTGCTGGATTTTGTCGGAGTACGGGTTCCGGCAAAACCCTTGAGGTTCGAACTCTGGGGTGTGCACGAAGATCTCTCTCCCCCTAGCTCACACTCTCGCAACGATCTCAAGGCCTAGCTCGCCGAACCCACGGAACAAGGGACACAAGAGTTTATACTGGTTCGGGCCACCGATGTGGTGTAATACCCTAGTCGAGTGTGGTGTGGTGGATTGCCTTGTAGGCTGGGGATGAACAAGTACAAGGGAAGAACGACCTCCTGAGGAGAGGTGTTCTTGAGCTCGGTGAGCTCGTGCGTGTGAGGATGGAATGGATCCGATTCAAGATCCGTCGCCTCCTATGGTGGTGGCTAGTCCTATTTATAGAGGCCCGGGTCCTCTTCCCAAATGTTTAGGCGGGAAGGGATGCCACAACGTCCAATTTGAAGGGGGACAACTAGTAGAAGCTATCCTGACAAAAGGTGGTCTTCGCCTGCCAAAGGCTCTGGTAGTGACGACGTCGTGGGCTCCGCGATGACCTCCGTCCTGCCGTCCTGCTGGTCTTGGTCTTGTTGTACCGATATGGAAACCTTTGCCTGATGCCTCGGAACTCCTTGCCTGCACCTGCCACTTTAGCATCAAAGAGGCAACCGGTACTCTGTGCCCGCTAGCGCCCGCCTGGCCTTGGTCATCATGGCTCACGTCGTCACGGAAACCTCGCGAGCTACCCCTCGCCTTGATCTCTCCGCTCCTCGTGAGCTAGCCTAATGAGGCAACCCCTGAGAAGGTCTTGTGTCGTCCGCCTCGCGAGGCTTGGCCCCTCGCGAGGGTCTTGAGTGTTTGCTGGTGAAGATGGGTCGTACCAGGTCGTTAGTGGAGCCATGCTGTGGGCCGCATGCAGGCAAGTCTAGGGACCCCCGTTCCCAGAACGCCGACAGTAGCCCCCGGGCCCAAGGCTCTCTTGGTCTTGGCTTTGAGGCGAAGCCAAGGGGCAAGTGTGAAGCGTCGCGTGCCCCAACCGCATGAGGCCTTGATTGATGCATGGCGACCCACGGCGTGGGCGCCTCCACTTCCCCACGCAACCTCGATTTCCGCCTGGCTAAGCAGCCACTGTTGCCTACACAACACTACCCCCATCGCAGGCGGGTGCTCCATGGCTCCCTCATCTTTTGGAAAACAACAGATATTTTCCCTCAGCCTGATCTGACACCAGCTCTCCCCGCTACCATGGCACCAAGCCGGAAGAAGAAGGGGAAGAATGAGTCCCGTACCTCGGCTCCTGCACCGCCGATCTTCAAACTCGCTGTCGAGCGGTCGGTGGTGCTCAACCTGAAGGTGATGGGCAACGTGTGCCCGGTGCTCGCCGCCGACTCCAATGAGTGAGGGGCGATGGTGGCCCGGCTCGCTTCTTGTGCTGAAATCGACATGATGGCCACCGAGATACCCCTCCATCCTCACGCCCTCTGGGCCGGTCTGATCCCTCCTTTCTCCGACTTCTTCAATGAGGTGCTTTCGCATTATCAGATCAACGCGCTGCACCTTGATCCCCAATCCATCATCCTCCTTGCCGTCTTCGCCTTTGTCTGCGAGGCAATGGTGGGCATTGCCCCTTCCGTGGCCTTGCTCCGCCACTTCTTCTCTCTGCATCTGACAAACGCTCGCCAGCGCTCGGGGTGTGTATCTCTCCAGGCTGTGGCCCCTATGGCTGGCTCGGGGATCGACTTCGAGCTCTCATCGGCCGTCGGAGGCTTCCGGAAGCGATGGGTGTATGTGGATGTTGGCGTGCGCAAACCCTTGCTGCTACTTCCGTGGATTCCGGTCGCCCCAAGCTCTGGCTGGGAGCACGCGAGGCTTGCCGACCAGCGGCTCGCTCATGTCTAGCACCGGCTAGCCAGGCTGAAGGGCCTTGGGGTGACAACACCTATGGTGGTGAAGGAGTTCATCTGGTGCCGCATTGCTCTGCTTTAGCGTCACTCTCGGCCGATGTGGACCTTCTCCGATTACGGGGACCGCATGAGGCTTCAAGTGCCGGCTCTTTCCCCTGAGGCACGACGCACGGTGCTCGAGCTCCTGACTGGTGACCCAACGCCAGCCTGCCTGCCAGGAGAAGGTTGTCTTCTGTACTGCTGCTCGAACAAGGTGGAGTTCGCGAAGCAGATGCCCTCCTTTGATGAATGGGGGCCATGCCCGACTGGCCTTGAAGGGCCTCGGGGGAGCCCTGTCTTCGTGGCTCCCTTGCCTACCGTTCGCGCAGTGATCTCCCCGGAAATGGCCACAGGGGGGCGACCACCGTCGGTCGCCAGTGACGCGGCTGCTGAGGAACCGGCGCCGCTCGGGGCTCCTGAAGGGTCGTCCCACGGGCCCCGTGAGAACCATCCTGAGGAAGCGGCCGGCGGGGCGACGCAGTCCAACACTCCTGAGGCCGAAGCCCCCGAGGCCCCGGCGGGTCGCCACGGGGCGGAGGCCGATGGCTCCATGCAGTCCTGCACCCCTGAGGTCAACTCCTCAGAAGCCGCTCCAGCCGCGCCCAACGCTGGTGATTGCACCCAGGGCTTCGGCCGGCTCTGACCGAACTTTGACGCGCTCCGGAAGAGGAATGGATCTCCAAGCTGCAGATGAGCGAGTACCTTATCTTTGTAATTTCTCGAGTGCTGCTTCCCCCCTGACTGTGATTCCTCAGGGTCCCTGCTGCCAAGGCGGCGAGATCTCCCGAGAAGCCACCTCCTCCTGCCTCGAGTCCTCAACTGACCTTGGGCGCCCCAAGCCGGCCTGCCGCACTTGTCGCGAGGTCAGCCGGTGTGGTAAGCGTGCTGGCCTGGCATCTCAACCATGCGTTCTTGCCGCCCCTCCTTTGCGGGCTTGCCTGGGATGCAGGAGGTGTGCCAAGGGTTCTTCCTCTAGTTATTAACCATGGCTGGGTGGCTTCAGCCCTGGCCTCCCCTTCGGGCAACGAGCTTCCACCCCTCCTGGTCCACGACGGGGCCCGAAGGGCGACTGGAAAGGCGCCGGCCCCCAGCCCCCTGCTGGGAGAAGGCGAGCCACCTCGGACTCTTCAGCGACTTCCGGTCTGGAGGACGGGCTCGGTTGTGCGTTCGAGCTTGCGCGTGAGCGGGGTGCCGTCCGTCACGAGCTCTTCCGAGAGGCGATGGGTGTGCTGAGCCAGCTTGGGGAAGAGCTCGTGGACGTCGACGCCCGCCTTAAAACTGAGGGTCTTCGGCTAGTGGACGAATGGCATCAACTGAAGGTGGCCATCAACCTCGGGCGTCTCCAGCGCAAGCGTGCCAATGCGAAGGCCAGTGCTCGAGCCTTGGAAGAGGCCAGGGAGGCTGACCACCGCCGCGAGGTTGCAGAGAAGCGCAGGCAGGAGCTCCAGGCCCTGAACGCCTCCCTGGAGCAGCAGGTCGAGGCCCACGGGGCTGTTTTGGTGTCGATGAAGGGGGCGCCTTCCGAGGAGGAGGAGATCTCGAGGCACGAGGAAGCGCTGGTGCTAGAGGCTATGGAGCGTAGTCTCGAGCTTGAACGGTTGGAGACGAGGAAGCGCCAAGTCGCCCAGGCGGAGGATGCTGCAAGCGCGCGAGAGGCCAGGATCCAGGAGGAGATTGATCGCAGGGTGGCGGAGGGCCGTGCAGATCTTGCCAACGGATACAACCTGAAGTTGAAGCTCTTGGAAGCCGAAGCTGAGGGCAGAACAGCTGCCCTCTGGTCGAAGCTGAATGAGGTGGAGCAGCGCGAGAAGGCCGCTGCTGCGGCCCTGATATCCTTTCAGGCGGAGTTGGCCTCCGCTCATGCTGAGCTACTCCCGCTTCAGCGGCGGGTTACCAATGCTGAGTCCTTCGCGCAGCAGAGCAGGGAAGAGGCGCTCCGCCGGCAGACGTTACTGCGCTAGCGCACTCCCATGCTTCGGGACCTTAGGACCAGGGCCAATCGGGCGCTAGGCGTCATCAGCGACGAGCACGCCCCTCACCCCCACGCGGAGGACTCTGCCAGCCACCTTTGCTTCTTCACCGACGTCGTGATGCGCCTGGAGAACCGGGCCAAGAGGGCTCGCGAGCTCATGGACGGAAAGAGCCGAGGCCTCCTCGGGCGCGCGTTCTCCTGCATCTTCAGCCATCTTCAAAATGCCGACCCCAACTTCGATTTTGACGCCGCCATTGCCCCAGTGCCCGGGGCTATTCGGGATAACCTGGCACACTGGCTGGATGACAATGTGGATGCTCTGGTCAGGGCCTTCGCCTCCTAGGACGACGGAGTGGTGGTAGTGGCGGATGAAGGCGGCGCGGTTGACGATGGTGCCAACAGCGCGTCCGGGAACGATTCGAAAGACGCTGCGAGCGACATGTCCGACTAGGCCTGCAGTCCTTTGTTTTAAACCTGCGCGCAAAAGCTTAGGCATGGCCCTTCAAGATGTAAGAGCATTTTTGGGGAGGGGAACCCCTCATGTAATCAGACTATTGTTTTATTCCTTGAGCCAGACTTACAGCATGCTTTTGTGAGTCCTTAAGTTCTTCCGCGAGCTTGCTGTAGCAACTTACCTCAGTCCAGGCAGACCTCGGACCGGTCTTGTGGTTGTCGGTGTGTATTTCTCCCGAGGGGAGTCCTTTACGGGCCCGCAAGATGTCGGGCTCCTGAGGAGCCTGCTAGTCCGCCCAGGAGGGCCTCGCGAGAAGCAAGCGCCTGAGTGCGGCAGGATGCGCATGCATGCCACACCCAGCCCCCGCTCGCGAGGTGCTCGTGAGAGAGGGGTAGCAGGCGTGGTCCTTAAAAACAAGGCGCAGGACCAGAAAATTCAAGAAACCAATGCAACGATAAAAAGACGCACCCTGTACTTGTTGCCGGAAATACAATTTCAAGTTCAAATCCGAAAAGGTGGCAAACCGAGCTACAGAAAAGAGGGGCCAAAAGCAAATAGCCGCGTCCGGCACCTAGCTAGTCTACTTGTCTTCCCACCAGCGCGGAGCTAAGTGCTTTCACAGGCCGTGAGCATAGTCATTGGGGGACAATGTCGACGGCCAGCGCGGAGCATGGTGCTTCCACTAGGACGTGGGCGGGAGCCCCCAAGGCCCGAGGGCAGCTCTCCGGAGACTCCGGGGCGTGTACAGCCCCACTCATTATTAAGTGAGAGTGTCACGGGCGGAGACCTTCACAGGCGTGAGCCTTGCTTCATATCGCGAGATGAGGGCCCCACCTTGCGCCACCCTCGACCACCGTTGGGGGTCCGGAAACTAGGACGATACCAAGGGGCAAAGGGAACGCTAGCGGTGCCCTCGGCGACCACGGGCTCTCTGCCGGGGGGAAGGCTCGCTGGTGCCTCCCTGACAGATGACCTACCTACGGGCGACGCCTTGCTCCGTGCGCCGCAGAGAGGGGCCTTGCTCCAGGCCCCTCCCGCGCAGCCCCAATGCGCTTCCCCTGGTTGAAGTGAGGTTGCCGCGCTGGGATCGCCGTCCATCGCTATGACCCGGTCCACCTGCGACCCATGGTTAGCATAAGCCTGCTCCTGAGAGATTAGTGGTTCCCTGCAGTTATTGTCGTTGGGGGGGTCGGCGAGGCTCCTGGGTGGTTCCTGGAAGGCCTCAACTTCCAGCATCTCCTCTTCCAACCCGGCTCGAGGAACGAGCCGGGATCATCCTCCAGTGTGTATTCTCGATCCACCATGCAGGGCACATAGATCTCCAGAGCCGCCGCCCCGGAACCCCCGCCGAGACGCCCCGTGCTCCACACCGCCGGGCCCAGCACGCCACCCTGGTGGTGGTAGGGTGGCAGCCCGCTGGGTCGCGGGGGGAAACGTCCGTACCTGCGCCCGCTGGGGGAAGCGCAGGGGCGGCCGGGTGCCCGGCACCATTGGTCACGCCAACGCTGACGAACCCTCCTGGTGCGCCTGGGAGCACACGGGCGCGACGAGGCCCACCGTGTGATCTGGCCACAACTTGAGGCGTAGGTAAGGAGCAGAAAGGCGGTGTAACCCTGGTTGCAGCGTCCAACAGCTCAGCGACGCGCTCCAGCAATGCATCGCGGCTGCTCTCCGCCAGCCGGCATCGCAGCAGCTCCCGCGCCACTATGAGCGTGGCTCACATGTTCGCTTGTTCTCGTCGGGTGTGCGGCGCCATTGCTGCTGCGTAGCTTGAGGCCCTTGCGGCGGCCCGCGCGCGCCGCATTGTGAGGGTGGAAGGCGCCGGACCGTGCCGCCCGCGCCCCGCCGCGTTCGGCGGTGCACGGGCTGCCTGGAGTGCGGAGTTGAGTTCTTCTTGGGCGGACGGTGCTGCCCTGACGGGCCAACCTGCCCAATGGTCGGCATTGGTCCTTAGGTCGCCGGACATCGGCACCATGGGGTGTTGGCGGATCAGCTAACGAAAGAGACGCTTCAGCGCACCCCTACCTAGCACGCCAAATGTCGGATTACGGGTTCCAGCAAAACCCTTGAGGTTCGAACTCTGGGGTGCACACGAAGATCGCTCTCCCCCTAGCTCACACTCTCGCAATGATCTCAAGGCCTAGCTCGCCGAACCCATGGAACAAGGGACACAAGAGTTTATACTGGTTCGGGCCACCAATGTGGTGTAATACCCTACTCCAGTGTGGTGTGGTGGATTGCCTTGGAGGCTGGGAATGAACAGGTACAAGGGAAGAACGAACTCCTGAGGAGAGGTGTTCTTGAGCTCGGTGAGCTCATGCGTCTGAGGATGGAATGGATCCGATCCAAGATCTGTCGCCTCCTATGGTGGTGGCTAGTCCTATTTATAGAGGCCTTGGTCCTCTTCCCAAATGTTTAGGCGGGAAGGGATCCCATAACGGCCAATTTGAAGGGGGATAGCTAATACAAGCTATCCTGACAAAAGGTGGTCTTCGCATGCCAAAGGCTCTGGTGGTGACGGCGTCGTGGGCTCCGCGATGACCTCCGTCCTGTCGTCCTGCTGGTCTTGGTCTTGTTGCACCGATATGGAAACATTTGCCTGATGCCTCAGGACTCCTCGCCTGCACCTGCCCCTCTAGCACCAAAGAAGCAACCGGTACTCTGCGCCCTCTGGCGCCTGCCTGGCCTTGGTCGTCATGGCTCACGTCACGGAAACCTCGCGAGGTGCCCCTCGCCTTGATCTCTCCGCTCCTCTTGAGCCAGCCTAGTGAGGCAGCCTTTGAGGAGGTCTTGTGTCGTCCGCCTCGCGAGGCTTGGCCCGTCGCGAGGGTCTTGAGTGTTTGCTGGTGTAGATGGGCCCTACCAGGCCGTTAGTGGAGCCACGCCGTGGGCTGCACGCAGGCAAGTCTGGGGACCCCCGTTCCCAAAACGCCGACAGACTTGACCGGGATTAGTCCCTATGTCAGTGATACGCGGGTCCCACCAGTCAGGTTTGACCCTAGTCAACTCGATTGACCTGCTGATGTACTAGTGACACAATGCTGACATCATTAATCATTTTTTGGATTAAAAATAATCCAGGAAATTCCAGAAAATGTTTAAAACTTCAAAAACTCCTTGAAAATAATCTATAACTCCAATGAAAACATTTTATATATGAAAAATTATCAGAAAAATATGAAGAATCTGTTTATGCCATGATCATGCATGTTTGAACAAGTTAACCTCACTGAATAGGACAAAATATGATTAGGGCAATTTATGAAATAACATTTGGAGTTGGAATTTGATCTTGTTTGAATTCCACTTCAATTAACTTGGCCAGATATTGCCAGGTGAATTCGGTGCCTTAACATTACATGTCATTCATGTGAATGTGAATGTGCATTGCATTGATTGTGTTCCTTCTTTTCTAGTCGGTGTTGTTCCCTCTCGATGGTCGATGTTTCCGACGTTGTGATGGTTGTCACTGATGAAGGGCAATACTATCTTCAGAACTGCCAAGCAAGCAAATCCCCCTTTGATCACTTCGATACAATCCGACTCTCTCCTTCTTGCTCTCTTTTACTGCATTAGTACAACAATGATTCAACTGTTACATGTTGCGGTAGTTGAATCCCATTCCTTTGCATAACCTGTCTTTGCCACAGTAAATAGTTGAAACCCACTAGCATGAGTAGAAGTTGTTTGAGCCATGATACGCCTACTCATTCATGCTTTCTTGTTATACCTGCTATGCTTAGAGTTGTGTCAGGTCTGATCCATCTGGGATGGATTGGGCTGGTGATGAACATGTCCTACCATCGAGAGCTAAGTGTGTGAACACGATTTGGTAAAGGTAGCGATGAGAGGTCATGTAGGAGTACATGGTGGGTTGTCTCATTGAAACCGTTCTCAGGAACTGAGTTCTATGTTTGTGATCCAAGACAATTACTACCACACATTGGGCTCCGGGCACTCCAAGCTCTCTTGACTTATTAATCACCTTGATCTCTGTCCAGGAGATGCAACTAGTTTCTGGTGTTTGTATGTTGTGTTAGTAGTCTACCAAGTGGCACCCGGCCAGGTGGGCTTGGGACAGACTAGGCACAGTGGCACGGTGTACCAAGTGGCACCCAGATGGTGGGCTTGGGAACCATGCTCACATTTTTTGGGGCCGTAGTGGAAACCCCGGCTGGACTTCCTTGCTGATGGAACTCGAATAGGCGAAAAACCTGGACTAGAGACTTGTGTGGTTAGTCATGTCGTGGCCGACACACTCACTGGGCTTCCGCTTGAAGGTTGCCGAGTACATGTCGTCTAAACGGTGATAAGTGGTGAGAGTGTGTGTGAAGAAGTACACCCTTGAAGGGTAATATGATCTATTCGAATAGCCGCGTCCGCGGATATGGACTACTTGGAATGCTTACATTGTTCGTAGACAAGTGAAAGTGGATACTCTAAATGTGCAAGATAAGTGTGAGTGCTATGGATGGCCCTCTCGTAGGGAGACGGGAGCGGATCCATAGTGGTGTATCATAACCCACAAGTATAGGGGATCGCAACAGTTTTCGAGGGTAGAGTATTCAACCCAAATTTATTGATTCAACACAAGGGGAGCCAAAGAATATTCTCAAGTATTAGCAGTTGAGTTGTCAATTCAACCACACCTGGATAACTTAATATCTGCAGCAAAGTATTTACTAGAAAAGTAGTATGGAAGTAATGGTAGCAAAAGTAACAGTAGCGGTTTTGTAGTGATTGTAACAGTGGCAATGGAAAAGTAACTAAGCGGAGAACAATATGTGAAAAGCTCGTAGGCATTGGATCGGTGATGGAGAATTATGCCGGATGCGATTATTCATGCAACAGCTATAACATAGGGTGACACAGAACTAGCTCCAATTCATCAATGTAATGTAGGCATGTATTCCGAATATAGTCATACGTGCTTATGGAAAAGAACTTGCATGACATCTTTTGTCCTACCCTCCCGTGGCAGCGGGGTCCTAGCGGAAACTAAGGGATATTAAGGCCTCCTTTTAATAGAGTACTGGACCAAAGCATTAACACATAGTGAATACATGAACTCCTCAAACTATGGTCATCACCGGGAGTGGTCCCGATTATTGTCACTTCGGGGTTGCCGGATCATAACACATAGTAGGTGACTATAGACTTGCAAGATAGGGATCAAGAACTCACATATATTCATGAAAACCTAACAGGTTCAGATCTGAAATCATGGCACTCGGGCCCTAGTGACAAGCATTAAGCATAGCAAAGTCATAGCAACATCAATCTCAGAACATAGTGGATACTAGGGATCAAACCCTAACAAAACTAACTCGATTACATGACAAATCTCATCCAACCCATCACCGTCCAGCAAGCCTACGATGGAATTACTCACACACGGCGGTGAGCATCATGAAATTGGTGATGGAGGATGGTTGATGATGGCAATGGTGACAGATTCCCCTCTCCGGAGTCCCGAACGGACTCCAGATCAGCCCTCCTGAGAGAGATTAGGGCTTGGCAGCGGCTCCGTATCGTAAAACGCGATGAATCCTTCTCTCTGATTTTTTTCTCCCCAAACATGAATATATCGAGTTGGAGTTGAGGTCGGTGGAGCTCCAGGGGGCCCACGAGGCAGGGGGCACGCCCAGGAGGGTAGGCGCGCCCCCCACCCTCGCGGACAAAAATAACACCATGGCAATTCTGCTGAAAACAGCGTCAGTCTGGGTTAGTTCCATTCAAATCATGCAAGTTAGAGTCCAAAACAAGTGCAAAAGTGTGTGGAAAAGTAGATACGACAAAGACGTATCAACTCCCCCAAGTTTAAACCTTTGCTTGTCCTCATGCAATTCAATTGATAAACTGAAAGTGATAAAGAAAAAGTTTTGCAAACTCTGTTTGCTCTTGTTGTTGTAAATATGTAAAGCCAGCATTCAAGTTTTTAGCAAAGATTATGACTAACCATATTCACAATAACATTTAGGTCTCATGTTTACTCATGTCAATGGCATAATCAACTAGCGAGCAATAATAATAAATCTCAGATGACAACACTTTCTCAAAACAATCATAATATGATATAACAAGATGGTATCTCGCTAGCCCTTTCTGAGACCGCAAAACATAAATGCAGAGCACCTTTAAAGATCAAGGACTGACTAAACATTATAATTCATGGTAAAAGAGATCCAGTCATAGTCATACCCAATAGAAATTAACAGTAATGGATGCAAATGACAGCGGTACTCTCCAGCAGGTGCTTTTTAATAAGAGGGTGATGACTCAACATAAAAGTAAATGGATAGGCCCTTCGTAGAGGGAAGCAGGGATTTGTAGAGGTGCCAGAGCTCAATTTTTGAAATAGAGATAAATAATATTTTGTGTGGCATACTTTCATTGTCAACATAAAAACCGAGAGATGGCGATATCTTCCATGCTACACACATTATAGGTGGTTCCCAAACAGAATGGTAAAGTTTATACTCCCCCTCCACCAACAACCATCAATCCATGGCTTGCTCAAAACAACGAGTGCCTCCAACTAACAACAATCCTGTGGGAGTTTTGTTTGCAATTATTTTGATTTGTTTTGCATAAAGCATGGGACTGGGCATCCCGATGACCAGCCATTTTCTCGTGAGTGAGGAGCGGAGTCCACTCCTCTTGAGAATGACCCGCCTAGCATGGAAGATACAGACAGCCCTAGTTGATACATGAGCTATTCGAGAATACGAAACAGAATTTCGTTTGAAGGTTTAGAGTTTGGCACATACAAATTTACTTGGAATGGCAGGTAGATACCGCATATAGGAAGGTATAGTGGACTCATATGGAATAACTTTGGGGTTTTAAGGGATTGGATGCACAAGCAGTATTCCCGCTTAGTACAAGTGAAGGCTAGCAAAAGACTGGGAAGCGACCAACTAGAGAGCGACAACAGTCATGAACATGCATTAAAATTAATAAACATTGAGTGCAAGCATGAGTAGGATATAATCCACCATGAACATAAATATCGTGAAGGCTATGTTGATTTTGTTTCAACTACATGTGTGAACATGTGCCAAGTCAAGTCACTTGAATCATTAAAAGGAGGATACCACCCTACTATACCACATCACAACCATTTTAATAGCATGTTGGCACGCAAAATAAACCATTATAAACTTCTAGCTAATTAAGCATGTCATAAGCAACTATAAACTATAATTGTCATTACAAACATGTTTATTCATAATAGGCTGAATCAGGAACGATGAACTAATCATATTTACAAAAACAAAAGAGGTCGAGTTCATACCAGCTTCTCTTATCTCAATCAGTCCATCATATATCGTCATAATTGCCTTTCACTTGCACGACCGAACGATGTGAATAATAATAATAGTGCACGTGCATTGGACTAAGCTGGAATCTGCAGGCATACAATAAATAGGAGAAGACAAGGCAATATGGGCTCTTGGTTAAATCAACAATAATGCATATAAGAGCCACTTTAACAATTTCATTATGGTCTTCTCCTCTCGACCCCCAAAGAACAAGAAAATAAATAAAACTATTTACACGGGAAAGCTCCAACAAGCAAAAGAAGAACAGTAAATCTTTTTGGGTTTTCTTTTAATTATTACTACTAAAGGCAAGAAAGTAAACTAGCTAAAAGCTACAACTAATTTTTTGGTTTTTCTTAAGGTTTTTCAAACACACAAGAAGAAAGCAGAAAAAGGAAAATGAACTAGCATGGATAGTATAGTGAAAAAGTGTGAGCACCCACAACTAGCAACGAGTGTGTGAACATGAATGTAATGTCGGTGAGAAATACGTACTCCCCCAAGCTTAGGCTTTTGCCTAAGTTGGTCTATTGCCACGGCTGGCCTGGCGGATATCCAAAGTTATAGTTGGGGTCGTACTGAGATGCAGCGGCTATTGCATCGTGGGATGCTGCTTGGAGGCGAGCTGTCTCAGCCCTCCTCTCGTACTCGTTCGCCTCCTCCCTGGTTATGACATATCTCCCCTTTGCCTGAAAGTCAAAGAAGGTAGGAGCAGGGAGAGCGACGTGATAGGTGCGTCGTCTGTCAAAGATTAGTCGGTACTGGAGGAACTGATCGTTCCTCTCAACAAACTGATGAAGAACCATAGCCTCATAATCTAAATAAATAGGAGGCAACTCAATATCATACTCACGTATGGGTATGCCTAGAAAATTAGCTAAACAGGTTGCATAAATTCCACCAAAGAAATCTCCATTAATTCTATTATTATGCAACCTACGTGCAACAATGTCTCCCAAATTATAATGTTTATCTCCTACTACAGCACTCCTGAGAACACTGAGGTCAGGGACACACATGTGACATGCTTCATCCTTACCATTGATGCACCTACCTATGAAGAGAGCAAAATAATGTATAGCGGGAAAATGAATGCTCCCTATGGTAGCTTGTGTTATATCTCTAGACTCCCCACAGTTATACTAGCAAGAAAATCTCTAAATTCAGACTTGCGAGGCTCACTAGTGCTACCCCATTGTGGAAGTTTACAAGCAGTGCTAAAATCCTCTAAGTCCATAGTATAAGAATTTTCATAAAGATCAAACAGGACAGTTTGAGAATTGCGTGAAGATGAAAATTCAAACCTTCTCACAAAGGAATCAGTGAGATAGTGGTACTGATGGCACTTATCTGCCTCGAAGCTCACAAGATCAGCGTTACGCACATATGCGTCAAATTCCTCCTTGATTCTGGCTCGATCCATAAAGTCCTCTGACGGCCATTCAGAAGCCTGCACTTGAACTTCCCTCGGTGGTTCATCGTCTGCATCACGTATTGCGAGCCTGGGTCCTTGCTTTCTTGAAGGACCACCTTGGTACATTTTCGTAAACATATTTCTTCCTCTGAAAAATTTCTGAAAATTTTAGTAACTCAAAATAAAACTGAACCAAACTCAACAAAATTGATAGCAACTATTACTAAAAGTGCCTAGAGACTATATCATGCATTAGAACTACTTGGGACCATATAAATTTGACATGCAAGCTCAAGAACAGGGTCACCTAGGCAGCAAAAATTTGCAATGAATAAAGCACTAGAACAAAAACTAATTGGACCATGGGAGGAGTCACATACCGAAGAACAATCCCCCAAAGCAGTTTTGTGAGTGAAGCTTTGAGCAAGGAGATCGAAAATCGCAGCAAAATGAGCTAGAACTCGTGCTTGAGCTTGTTGGTGATTTTTTGGGAGGAAGAAGGAGTGCGTGGTGGCTGGAATAAGTGGAGGGGAGCCACCATGGGCTCACGAGGCAGGGGGCGCGCCCAGGGGGGCAGGCGCGCCCTGGACCCTCGTGGCCAGGTGCTTGCTCCCCTGCTGTGTTCTCAGTGCGAGATATTCTCAAATATTCCAAAAAAATATTCTAATTTTAGGGCATTTGAGAACTTTTATTTTTGGGGTATTTTTCTATTGCCCAGATAATTCAGGAAACTGACAAAAAATACTATTTTTACTTTATTTTAACTAAATAACAGAAAGTAAAAGGAGGGTACAGAAGGTTGTGCTTTCTAACTTCATCCATCTCATGCTCATCAAAAGGAATCCACTAACAAGGTTGATCAGGTCTTGTTAACAAACTCATTCTGAATCGCATGAAGCCGGAGAATTTTCGAATAGCACTAGGTTACCTCAACGGGGATATGCACGTCCCCAATAATAAGAATATCATATTTCTTCTTGACAGTAGGTAGAGGAAATTCAAAACCTCCAAAAATAATCGATGGAATTTTTCCAATAGAGTTTATACTATGAACTTGAGGTTGTTTCCTCGGAAAGTGTACCATATGCTCATTACCATTAACATGAAAAGTGACATTGCCTTTATTGCAATCAATAACAGCCCTTGCAGTATTCAAAAAGGGTCTTCCAAGAACAATAGACATACTATCGTCCTCGGGAATATCAAGAATAACAAAGTCCGTTAAAATAGTAACGTTTGTAACCACAAGAGGCACATCCTCACAAGTACCGACATGTATAGCAGTTGATTTATCGGCCATTTGCAAAGATATTTCAGTAGGTGTCAACTTATTCAAATCAAGTCTACGATATAAAGAGAGAGGCATAACACTAACACCGGCTCCAAGGTCACATAAAGCAGTTTTAACATAGTTTCTTTTAATGGAGCATGGTATAGTTGGTACTCCTAGATCTCCAAGTTTCTTTGGTATTCCACCTTTAAAAGTATAATTAGCAAGCATGGTGGAAATTTCAGCTTCCGGGATCTTTCTTTTATTTGTAACAATTTCTTTCGTATACTTAGCATAAGGATTCATTTTGAGCATATCAGTTAAACGCATACGCAAAAAGATAGGTCTAATCATTTCAGCAAAGCGCTCAAAATCCTCATCATCCTTTTTGTTGGATGGTTTAGGAGGAAAAGGCATGGGTTTCTGAACCCATGGTTCTCTTTCCTTACTGTGCTTCCTAGCAACAAAGTCTCTCTTATCATAACATTGATTCTTTGATTGTGGGTTATCAAGATCAACAGCAGGTTCAATCTCTACATCTTTGTCATTGCTAGGTTGAGTGTCAACAGGAAAATCATTATTAACATTATCGCTAGGTTCATGTTCATTACCAGATTGTGTTTCAGCATCAGAAATAGAAATATCATTGGGATTCTCAGGTGTGTCAACAACAGGTTCACTAGAAGCATGCAAAGTCCTATCATTTTTCTTTTTCTTCTTTTTAGAAGGACTAGGTGCATCAACATTATTTCTCTGAGAATCCTGCTCAATTCTCTTAGGGTGGCCCTCAGGATACAAAGGTTCCTGAGTCACTCTACCCCCTCTAGTGGCAACTCTAACAGTGAAGCCATTATTCTTACTATTCAATTCATTGAGCAAATCATTCTGAGCTTTAAGTACTTGTTCTACTTGAGTGGTAACCATAGAAGCATGTTTGCTAATGAGTGTAAGTTCACCTTTAACTCTAGACATATAATCACTCAAGTGTTCAATCATATAAGCATTGTGTTTTAATTGTCTACCAACAAAATTGAAGTTTTCTTGTTGGACAATAAAATTATCAAACTCATCTAAGCATTGTCTAGCAGACTTATAACGAGGAATATCACCTTCATCAAATCTATAAAGAGAATTTACCTTTACTACCTATGTCGGGTTATCAAGACCATGTGTTTCTTCAACAGGCGGTAAATTAAGACCATGTATTTCTTCAACAGGAGGTAAACTCTTAACATCTTCAGCTTTAATACCTTTTTCTTTCATAGATTTCTTTGCCTCTTGCATATCTTCAGGAATGAGAAATAGAACACCTCTTTTCTTCGGAGTTGGCTTAGGAGTTGGTTCAGGAAGTGTCCAATTATTTTCATTTGTCAACATATTATTCAATAGAATTTCAGCTTCATCAATTGTTCTTTCCCTGAAAACAAACCCAGCACAACTATCCAGGTGGTCTCTGGAAGCATCGGTTAGTCCATTATAAAAGATATCAAGTATTTCATTTTTCTTGAGAGGATGATCAGGCAAAGCATTAAGTAATTGGAGAAGCCTCCCCCAAGCTTGTGGGAGACTCTCTTCTTCAATTTGCACAAAATTATATATATCCCTTAAAGCAGCTTGTTTCTTATGAGCGGGGAAATATTTAGCAGAGAAGTAATAAATCATATCCTGGGGACTACGCACACAACCAGGATCAAGAGAATTAAACCATATTTTAGCATCACCCTTTAATGAGAACGGAAATATTTGAAGGATATAATAGTAGCGAGTTTTCTCATCATTAGTGAACAGGGTGGCTGTATCATTTAATTTAGTAAGATGTGCCACAACAGTTTCAGATTCATAGCCATAGAAAGAATCAGATTCAACCAAAGTAATTATATCAAGGTCGACAGAGAATTCATAATCCTTATCAGTAACAAAGATAGGTGAAGTAGCATAAGCAGGATCATACTTCATTCTAGCATTCAGAGATTTTTGTTTCAGCTTAGCTAATAATTTCTTAAGGTCGCTCCTATCATTGCAAGCAAGAAAGTCTCTAGCGGTTTCTTCATCCATAACATAAACCTCGCGCACAACAGGCAATTCATATCTAGGGGAGAATCTTCATCATCACTTTCATCAATATTATCAGTTTCAATAATTTCATTCTCTCTAGCCCTAGCAAGTTGTTCATCAAGAAATTCACCAAGTGGCACAGTAGTATCAAGCATAGAAGTAGTTTCATCATAAATATCATGCACACCAGAAGTGGCATCATCAATAACATGCGACATATCAGAATTAATAGCAGAAGCAGGTTTAGGTGTCGCAAGCTTATTCAAAACAGAAGGTGAATCAAATGCAGAGCTAGATGGTAGTTCCTTACCTCCCCTCGTAGTTGAGGGATAAATTTTGGATTTCTCGTCTTTCAAGTTCTTCATAGTGACCAGCAGATATAAATCCCAAGTGACTCATAGAATAGAGCTATGCTCCCCGGCAACGGCGCCAGAAAATAGTCTTGATAACCCACAAGTGTAGGGGATCGCAACAGTTTTCGAGGGTAGAGTATTCAACCCAAATTTATTGATTCGACATAAGGGGAGCCAGAGAATATTCTCAAGTATTAGTAGTTGAGTTGTCAATTCAACCACACCTGGATAACTTAATATCTGCAGCAAAGTATTTAGTAGCAAAGTAGTATGGAAGTAACGGTAACGGTAGCAAAAGTAACAGTAGCAGTTTTGTAGTGATTGTAACAGTGGCAACGGAAAAGTAACTAAGCGGAGAACAATATGTGAAAGGCTCGTAGGCATTGGATCGGTGATGGAGAATTATGCTGGATGCGATTATTCATGCAACAGTTATAACATAGGGTGACACAGAACTAGCTCCAATTCATCAATG
This sequence comes from Triticum aestivum, assembly GCF_018294505.1. Classification (NCBI taxonomy): domain Eukaryota; kingdom Viridiplantae; phylum Streptophyta; class Magnoliopsida; order Poales; family Poaceae; genus Triticum; species Triticum aestivum. The sequence goes on from NC_057805.1 coordinate 145,711,654, forward strand.
TAATGTAGGCATGTATTCCGAATATAGTCATACGTGCTTATGGAAAAGAACTTGCATGACATCTTTTGTCCTACCCTCCCGTGGCAGCGGGGTCCTAGCGGAAACTAAGGGATATCAAGGCCTCCTTTTAATAGAGTACCGGACCAAAGCATTAACACATAGTGAATACATGAACTCCTCAAACTATGGTCATCACCGGGAGTGGTCCCGATTATTGTCACTTCGGGGTTGCCGGATCATAACACATAGTAGGTGACTATAGACTTGCAAGATAGGATCAAGAACTCACATATATTCATGAAAACATAATAGGTTCAGATCTGAAATCATGGCACTCGGGCCCTAGTGACAAGCATTAAGCATAGCAAAGTCATAGCAACATCAATCTCAGAACATAGTGGATACTAGGGATCAAACCCTAACAAAACTAACTCGATTACATGATAAATCTCATCCAACCCATCACCATCCAGCAAGCCTATGATGGAATTACTCATGCACGGCGGTGAGCATCATGAAATTGGTGATGGAGGATGGTTGATGATGACGATGGCGATGGATTCCCCTCTCCGGAGCCCCGAACGGACTCGAGATCAGCCCTCCCAAGAGAGATTAGGGCTTGGTGGCGGCTCCGTATCGTAAAACATGATGAATCCTTCTCTCTGATTTTGTTCTCCCCGAACGTCAATATATAGAGTTGGAGTTTAGGTCGGTGGAGCTCCAGGGGACCCACGAGGCAGGGGGCGCGCCCCCAACCTCGTGGACAGGGCGTGGGCCCCCTGGCCTTGATTCTTTCGCCAGTATTTTTTTATTATTTCCAAAAATAATCTCCGTGAAGTTTCAGGTCATTCCGAGAACTTTTATTTCTGCACAAAAATAACACCATGGCAATTCTGCTGAAAACTGCGCCAGTCCGGGTTAGTTCCATTCAGATCATGCAAGTTAGAGTCCAAAACAAGGGCAAATGTGTTTGGAAAAGTAGATACGACGGAGACGTATCAGTGTATTGATATGGTGAATATGTGGACTCATGTGTGCCACCTCAAAAGAGTTACCAACATTTGTAGTACATGATAACCACTGAGTAAAAGCTGGTTTGCTGCAGTTAAACTCCACCACCCCTTTGTTGATACTAGTGCATATGTAGCTAGTTCTGATGTAAGTCTTGTTGGGTACATTTGTAATCACGTTTTCTTAATTTATATTTTGCAGAGAAGACTTTGGTCTCACTAGTAGTTCCGCGTGGACTTCGACGATTAGCTTGTTACCTCAGCTACGATCGTGTACCCTTGGGAGCGTCTTGTACATAGTCACGCTTCTCAGCCTTTTCATTTGTAGTTGTTTGTCGTCAGACATGTTATGCTTCTATTGCTTGTATGCTTTGTATGTTGGGTCATGTGACCCCTGTTTGTAATAAATGTTATGTGGCTCTTCTGGGCCTTTATTTATATGAGTTGTTGAGTTATGTTGTGATGCCATGCTCTACGGCACATACTTGCATGTTAAGCGTACATGTACCGTGTATTGCTATGTGTGGGATCCGACACCTAGTTGTTTATTCTTGGTAGCCTCTCTTAAGGGGAAATGTCTCCTAGTGCTTCCACTGAGCCATGGTAGCTTGCTACTGCTCCGGAACACATGGGATGATCGGCATGTGTCCTTCTTTGCTCATGTGTCTGTCCCTATGGGGAAATGTCATGCGGTGCTTACTGGAGTCCTGCTAGCTTGCTACAGCCCGGTTTCACTTGCTATTGACCGACACGTGCATTGCTGGGTCATGTATGCATGTCCCTGTAAGTTTGTGCCACCTTGGGTTCACAACTAGTCATGTCGGCCCGGGTTCTCTGTCATATGGATGCTAGCGACACTATCATACACGTGAGACAAAAGGCACAAACGGTCCCGGGCCAGGTAAGGTGGCACCCGTGGGGATACCGTGCGTGAGGCCGCAAAGTGATATGATGTGTTACATGCTAGATCGGTGTGACTTAGGATCGGGGTCCTGACAGATTCATTTTATCAATGGCAATAGATTGAAAGCGGCATTACTTAACAGTGACATCACATTAATAGTGGCATTGTTTCATTTTACCTGTGATGTTCAATTAACAGCAGCAATAAGGGTTTGGGACAGGGGCGGCACAAGCATGTTTTACATCCACTGAGGCATAAAATGGTGAGGCAGAGGTGTTGCCGAGTGCGGCAAACATGCAAAGCATGTCAGGATTTGTGCATTTTTTGTTCTCGTTAGTGACCTTTCCTATGTGACCACATGTGGGACCCCGACTCATAAGTCGTGATCACCGAATGCACGTGTAAAGTGATCCCAGAGATCAATGCTCACTGAACATATAGAAGCTGAATAACAAGAGTCTTACATCCGTACATACCGTCTTACATAAATTATGACCATTATGGTCAAGTCTTGAGTATAACATCGCAGCGGAAATCTTCGCCGATAACTTGGACTCCTGCCATCTTCATTAACCCTACAGGCATTCTGACTGGGAAGCGTCCTAGCTCGCACAATCGTCACCAAAGAGCTCTTCTTCATATCATGTTCTTTCATGCCTGGCCAATAAAATAACTAGTGGCAAGCCAATGAGTACTTTGAATGTACTCGCAAGCAACCCATGATTGGAACAAGGCAGAATAATGCAATGATATAGCACTAAGTAGGTAGTTTGCAGAAAGCTAGTTTTGAGTGCAATTACATGATCTATCAACCTGTAAAGTATGCATCATGAGAGCACAGATATCCGTATGAACAAGTTACAGATATCAACATAAGCAGAGTTGGACACCAATCCAACTTGATTATCGTGTAAACTCATCTGACTTAACCCAAATAGTTTCATCAACACACACACACACGCGCGGTTTGTAAAACTCTGGATAGAGTTTAAGCAGCACCGCCCAACTGTCCTTGACCGTGGACACGGCTATTCGAATAGTTTTACACTCTGCAGAGGTTGCACACTTTACCCACAAGATCTGGGGAACTTCCGTGCCATCCACGACCCGCGGTACCTCAAGTACCCGGGGTAAGCACCCGATCACTATCTTTCCCTAGACGACACTAACATAGAGTCCACTCGATTGGTAGTAACCCCCGTGCCCAACATTTCATATCTTAAAATTGTGGAGCCTCGCTCCCATATTCATCACATACCAGTGGCACGGGGTACCAACGGTGTGTCCAGTGCCCTGTGAAAACAGTCATGGCCGCCCTACCTGGCACGACCCCGTCCCGAGAGTGACTCCATGTCACCCCCGTCACTAGTAATGTGGGCACCATGCTAGTATCGGCCTAGGTAATCAATAATGCCCTTTCCCATATAAGGGTACAGTGGTTGCGCATGTAAGGTTGGGACAGTCGACAAATCTTAAATCTAATCCATTTTCGAAAACACTCCCACACAACTTGCTCTGGTACACCACTTCTTTATCAAGTGGTAACCTAGCTCACCATCTCCCTCGGGCATTAGTGGCACCCGACGGGGTTTTTGAAAAGTCTTTGAAAACAACTTGGTTTCCTTCACCATGCATATACCCATCCCATTTGTGTAGCAGCTACTTAGCATCCTAACTACACCCACTCGCACAACCCTCGAAGAAAGGTAGGGTCATGCATCATGCAAGTGTTAACGTGAAAAGCAACGGAGGCAAACCACCTCAAGTGGTCACCACATTATCATGACTTCGATGCAAGCAATAAAAGTGACATATAACATGCACAAAAAGGGTTTATTAGACATGGTCAAAGGGTTGCTTGCCTTGTCCATCAGAGTCTTCAAACCTTTTGGTCCATCATCAACTACTCTGTCTACTTCGCCAACTAACGACGGAAACAATCACAATAAGCAACACAACAAGGCAAAAATAAAAGTGCTCTAAAATGTGAGTTGGACTTTTCTAGGATACCTCTGGTCATATGAGGAATGACCAAAGTGATTTCATTGGAAGTGGATCAATGGATATTTCTAAACATTTCGATATGATGGAATCAAGGGGTTTGTGGATTTGCAGGAAGTGTACAGAAGAATTATTTTGAAAAATGAACAAAGGCACCCATTTAACAAGGAATAATTTTAGAAGCATCTAGGAGTTGGTTTCACTGGATTTGGAGTTCAAAGGAATTTCCTAGGGATTTGCAAAGTTGGTTATACATGGATAATGGACCAATATTTTATGTGGTACAAAAAGCATTGGGAAAAATGTTCAGAAACTAAGTTATGAGCATATAAGTATCCAGGAATTTGAAACATTGCATTTGGATCAGGAATGGGCCCACTGTGATTTTCTAAAGTTTATCACAGAAATGGAAAAATAGGATTTGCTAATTATTTGTGAAGAAAGTTTCTGAAAAAATGTGCAAGTTGCACCATATGATAGAGCATGAATTTATGAACTACTAGAATTTGAATCATCCAATTCGGAGCTCTGTTGAATTATTTATGTATTTTTGAAGTTGACGGGAAAAGAAAAAGGAAATACGACTTTAACCTTATCCTCCGCACAGGGCGACAGATAGTCCGTGGGCCGGCCCAGCTGCACGGCCGCACGGGGCGACAGCGGTGACGTCGAAGGCGCCTTCCTGGTAGTACGCCTTTGGTGCGGGTTCACGGAAACAATGGACCCGTCTCCACTTAAACGGCGGGGCCCGCCCGCTGGGTCGCTGACGCGCGGGGCCCAGCGCTCAGGTCGTCTTCCACCTCCGTCGCACGTTTTGGCCGCGGGGAGGAGCGTCTCCCGACGGCGATGGCCGGGGCTACAGGGCGTCTCCGGAGACGCTCTGCCCACCGGCGTTCTCAGGAGGATGAGTCGCATGCATCAGTGTACGGCTCGCTCGTCGAGGAGGGCCGTAGCGGTGTCGGCCTGGACGACCGTGGAAGAGGCCGCCGGCCATCTTTGGCTTCGAGCACACGACGCTCCAGGGGATGAACGGCGGCGAGGGAAGGGCTTTTGGTGGTGACAAGAGGGCTCGGGGCTGTCCAGGGGGAAGAGAGAGGGGTTGAGGCCTGCGAATTTAAGTAGCGGCCGGCGGCTCTGCTCCGGTCTAGGAGGAGGATGGAGGGCACGAGAGAGAGAGAGGGTTGGTCCGGGGGCATACGGGAGAGAGATAGAGCGAGTGGTGAGGAGAGGAGGGCTCGGGGAGGCTTTATACAGCCGGCCAGTGGCTCACCATCGGCCAGTGCGCCGGCGAGGTTGTTGTCGTCGTTGTAGGTCACAGGGGCCTCGTCGCGGTGTGTCTGGGGCGTTCCTGGATTCGGTCCAGAGCTAGGGGAGAGAAGAGAGAGAGAGCAGGGGGGCCAGGGGCATCGCGCGTGTGAGCTTGCTCACTGGTGCACTCGGGCGGCCGACACGCGTGCGAGCAGGGGCAGGAGGAGGGAGAAGGAGGAGGGGGCTGACCAACTGCCGTGCTGCGGATGCCGAGGCACCTCGTCGGGCGCGCTGGGGAGGCCCGAGGTGGCCGGAGGCGTTGGGTAGAGGGCCCGCACTGTAGCACGCTCCAGAGCGTGCAAATGGCCCACATGCCATTTCATATGCACGGTGAGCACGTCCATTGGTGTCTAGCAGGTGTGGGAGAGAGTAAAGAAAGGAGAGGGAGCCTTGGATGCTCCAGAGGGCTCGGTGAGAGAGGAGGGGTGAGAGAGAAGGGTGATGTGGCTATCCAGAGGGGTAAATGAGGAGGTTTCACCCCTCAATCATTGAGCTGAGGCCAGGGGAAAATTACTAGAGGTAGAAGAGGGTCAGGAGTAGCTGTGGTAAAAACTTAAACCCATGGAGATTAGTGGAAGAGGTCAAAGTGATGCTTTTGGAAAAATGGCAGAAGGTGTTTGTTGTTGGTTTGGGCAAGAAAATGAACTCCAATTGCCATGAGACTTAACAGGATGGAATGGCACTTAGAAATAGGGTGTTCCACAAAATTTGAGCACATTTGGGCAAAGTTGCAAGTGCAACTTTTGTAAACCCTAGAAATCAACAGAAATGGGTTTTCCAGGATCTAGCCATGCAAAACTATTCTCCTTAATGCACCACTTGGTGTAGTGTCATCATTTGGAGATGTGGGCATGTCCACAAAAATTTAGGTAAAAAGGAGAAAGTTGGCAATGTAGAGTTGTTCAAACTTGCATCTGGACAGAGATGGTTTTGGGGCACTTTTGTGAACCAAAACTATTCTGATCGGAATAAAACTTTTCAAGATCATCACATTAGGCATGTGTAACTTGCTAGAATTTTCCTAGATTTATTTGAAAATATTTCTTATAGAAATATTTCAAATACTTGAAATGAGCAGAAATGGTTCTGGAGGGTTTTGTCCAATATTTTGATCATGACCATATGTTGAAACTCATATATATGGACACTATAGAAATTTTTGTCCTTTTTCGACCAAGAGACCGGTCAGGCCAGCATCTTTACTTCCCTTTACAACCAAGAGATCGGTTCGTTAGCCAGTATCTGCAGTACTTTTTTCCTCTAATAGTAAAAATTTAGTGGTGTTCGAGTGTTCGACAAGCCAACGGAGCTAGCTACATGGGGAGCTTTATAATACTAGAAGAATATCCACATGCAGGATGCAACAACGTGGGGAGCAATCCTAACTTGATGAAAAAGGGGATGCAGCGACATGGGGAGTTGGGCCATTAGAACAAGGCTAGTTCTAAAATAAGTTATACCTCCGGTCTGCGGGATGTGATGAGGCAGGCGGCGAGATCTGCCAGCTCGATGACGGGGAGCAAGGGTGAGGAGGACCTCCCACGCCGGCGCCAGGTCAGAGAAGATGGCGCACGTCGGCTTCCTCCCTTGCCACCGACGACCACCAACGGAAGGGATCCGACCGGATCTCTGTCAACCGATGAGGAGAGAGAGAGAGAGAGAGAGAAAGATAGTGGACACCGCTGTCTTGTTTAGATCTGGAGAGGATGAGAGAGTGAGAGGAAGAGAGCAACCCTAGCAAGCAAGTCCCGAAGTGGGCTAGTGGAGTAGTAATTGTTTTTCTCTCCATAGCGATCATTTTAAATTGAATACACGCAAAGCCATCTTTTCATTTAACGTACCAGTAGAAAGAAACTCGATCAATAACTGCGCCACCGCGTTTAGGTCGCACTTGGTATGGCTGACATTTGGTCCCAGACCCCACATTAAGTTGATGATTAGATGTCTCAAATTGTCACGTTACCTGCCTTTTCGTGTGCAAATGCGCTCCACCATGAGTGTACCCGCGCGTGTGCGTGGGGGGGAGAGTGAAGTACTATTTATAAACCTTGAGGTTGTAGAGCTAGAAGAAACAAACCCTCACCTTTAAATCCCTGAAGTTTGTACCCTATCCTTTGTAATCCCGGTCATTTTTACACTGGTACGCGTCAGTGCTATACAAACGGTTTTTAACCCCTTTCCGCGACGCCATTTGGAACCGTCGCCATGTGAGTGTGGGCGATAGGGGGTCCTTCCCACACGACCCGTAAACCGTCGGGGATAGGGAGCCAAGATGCATACACAGTACTCCTACTCGTTTCTGCTCGCATTGGTATCGTAGTCGGTATTCTGTGGTGCTACGTTTACGATGCGCGGCCCATCACAAATGGTTCACTATTATAGAACGTGTATGATAAGCATACAATCACACACATTCGCTTTTCCCAAACTGTGTGCGATAACTAATTAAGAAGGTTAGCTAATATTCATACGACTGTCGAACAGTATTACGAAACATCGGACCGTCGTAATCGTCGTACATGACCACTATTGCACACGCTATTCTGTGGTGCAACGCTTACGATTCATACTTCATCAGAAATAGTTCATGGTTGCGAATCATGTACGATAAGGCAACTAACACAAACGTTTAGTTTTCCCGCACCATTTGTGATATTGTCTGACATCGCACACGCTTTGCAAACGGCAGTTGTGTGCATGCTTGCACACGTTTCCTTTCTATGAACTGTGTCGGATTATGGTGTGTGCTTTACCAAAAGGTTTGTGCTTTACTAACTGTGTGTGCCGTAACGACCTAGAGGGCGTAATTTCACCAAAATTTAATTGTTGCTATTTCAAATTGTACCTGATTTGGATTTGGATTTGAATTTGAATGTATGTTGTAGCTTTATTCATATCCATCAGGTTCCAACAACCAATGCATTATTCGATTCATAGGTACATATGTTCAAGAATTACAAAAGAACCAAATAAAGAATGATGAACCACAGTTGTATACTTGTACTATTAAAGACAGTGAAGAAAGAGGCGAAATACATTCTGGTTGCTGAGCAAGGTGAAGAGGAATGCCCATATTGTGCCCTCCTCCATGCAGAAGGCACAAACGACTCTAGTCCAACCCTTTGTGATGTCCGACCGCCCATCCTTCACGATCTTCAAGAAAACATCTAGATAATCATCATGTTCTAGTAGAAATACTTTAACCTTTGCATGGCCACCAATCATTTATTTTGAGAGGTAATCTTGAGTAAAGTGCTTTGGCAACCACTGCAAAGGAAAAAGATTCAGACATTGTCATCTAACACAACTCATTATGGGCAGTAAAAAGAAGGCTGCAGAGTTCTTACTTACCATCCTGCAGTTCGCTGTTGTCTTGGATAAAGTGCAAACAAATAGTTTAATTTCCATCTTTTGACCCATTTTACTAAAAATCTTTATCAGCTTCCTCACTTGATGTTGGTTCATCGATATCTCATTGCCCCATACGCAGAAAGGGTCGAAGCGCGGATCTTTACCAATGACATATGTACCTAAAAGCACCAAGTTAATATTAGAAGCTAAACAGCAATTGCACAATGATGTAGTACAACACTCTTTTATAATGTCTTATAACATCCAATATACTCACATATTAGATGAATTAACATCTTATATTATGGGCCGGAAGGAGTTTCTTGCATTCTTACAAATTATCGGTTGATTAACTGCTATTGTATCCATGGGTTAGAGTTAGTTTGAGCTAGTTCGGGATCAAATAGCCCTAAAGTATATCCAAACATGAGGGCTAGTTAGAGCTAGTTGCATCTAACCCACCCAAAAAATTATCCAACCCAAGAGGTGCTAATTGGAGCTAGTTCACCTAGTGCACTTATTGCCAATCTAACCTTGTCATCCAAACACCTCTTTGGATGGAGTTAGTTCAGGGTTAGTCATGAGCTAGAAACTAACTCTAACCTCTAGCTAAGTTGAGTATCCAAACAGGGTTGTGTTGTTGTTGTGGTTGTTCCTGCTGCTGCTCTTCTACGTATATCTAGACATCATCAGAACATTAAGGTAACACTCTTCCTTGTTGCTATGTAGCCTAGGATTGCATATTTAGACATTAAGTACAGTGCAAGTCACTATGTAGCCTCAGATATACTACATATGGCCCTAGTTAACCTAACGATAAATGGGTTATAGATATATTCAGTTAAAAGTCTGATTCACCGATTAGTCCCTTATCAGCCCTCGGCCTATCTGGTACCAGCTACCGATATCCTGAACAGTGAGTATATATAAGCCATGGGATGAAACTAACCTCGACGAAAAATAGTAGTCGTTCCCAAAATTGTCCTGTGTTGGTACATCGAGAGGCATGTTAAGCACAACAGGCTAAACATCAACCAAAATATCCATGGCAGACAAAATAATCTCCAAAAGATAGCTTCAGTGTGCAGGTTTAAGCACGCTAGTAAGCAAAACAAGTGGAAAGGTGTGTTAACTACAATAGGCCTAACATTTAACAACAAGCAAACATAGTCATTCAAACTGGTATTGTGCCAGTCTAAGTACACTGTTTATTGTTAAATAACAATGGGAAGGCGTGTTAACTACAAGATGTAGCAACCAAATGTAGTCATTCATAGTGGTATTGTTCAAACTGGTACTGATGAAATTGAACTGCACAGTTCAGACTTCCACATATAGAACATCACATTGGAAATAACTGGAATAAACAAGGCATACTACGAACAACCAAAGATAGCATTTGAAACTGGACATATGCTAACTAGAAACAATCGAACAATCAAAAAACTTTAAAAGAGGCATAGCTATAACAGGCTTAACAGCAAGCTAATATATGCATTCCTATCAGTATGTTTAAAACCGGATTGATGAAATGTATTGCACAGTAAATAATTGCACATATAGAGGATCACATTGTGACAACTAAAATAAACAAGGCATATTGCAAGCAACCAAATATAGCAATTAAAACTGGACATATTCTCACTACAAAAGGGACTCGACAAAACAAATCATGGGTTCCCCCTATGAAGAGGCACGGAAAAACAAATCATGGGTTTCCTCACTTGTCACAGATGGGCTCATTCCCGTGGGAAGAGCTCGGACCCTGTATGCGCTCCATGTTGGCGCAGATGGGCTCCTTTCCCTTGGAAGAGCACGGCTGTAGGGTACCTCCCTGATGTTGCAGATAGGCTCTTTCCTCTTGGAAGAGCAGATGGGCTCTTTCCCCTTGGAAGAGCCGGAGAGGGTGCCCTCCTGCTGGTCGTCGTCGATGAGGTCTGACTTGGAAGCTGTGCATCCCAAGCCAGCATCGCAGAACGTGTCCTTCAGAAATGAAAAATGGCTTGATGGCGATGTAGGATGGCAAATTGTTGACAACGAGCCAGAGGAGATCAGTTGCGGGGCCATGGATGAGATCGACGGCGGTTGAACCCGAGGAGTTGGGAGTGGGCCACTTAACCTGTGACATAGCCCGTCTCAGGCCGTTGTTGTTGATGACCTCGATGTCCTAGCCGGCGTCCGAGACATACCCGCATACTCTAGCCCGCTGCTTGAGTGCCTGCGGCCAGTAATGGTCGTCAGCTTCCTCGGCGACGTCGGGTGAAGAGTCTGCGATACAGCTCTTTTGGGCCAGTCGCTCCTCGAGCTCCACGGGAAGCGTAGCCGGGCTTAGGCTGCGACGCTCTGGAGTGGGGGATGGGGATGGGAATGGAGATCTGTGGGAAAGGGGGCATTTGGCAGGCGTCATCTAAGAAACTCAGGGCGGCCTGGGTATGAAGATAGGTGGGTAAGCTATTGGGGAATGTAGTATTTCAAAAAAATTCCTACGATCACGCAAGATCTATCTAGGAGAAGCATAGCAACGAGCGGGGAGAGTGTGTCCACGTACCCTCGTAGACCGAAAGCGGAAGCGTTTAGTAACGCGGTTGATGTAGTCGAACGTCTTCACAATCCAACCGATCCAAGTGCCGAATGTACGGCACCTCCGTGTTCAGCACACATTCAGCACGATGACGTCCCTCGAGCTCTTGATCAAATTGAGGACGAGGGAGAGTTCCGTCAGCACGATGGCGTGGCAACGGTGATGATGAAGTTACTGGCGCAGGGCTTTGCCTAAGCACTACGATGATATGACCGAGGTGTTAACTGTGGAGGGTGGCGCCGCGCACGGCTAGGAACAATTGATGTGTGTTCTAGGGGTGCCCTCCCCACGTATATAAAGGAGGGAAAGGGAGGGAGGCAGCCTAGGGCGCGCCCAAGTCGGAGGAATCCTACTTGGGCCCCTAGTCCAATTCGCCCCCCTACCATATTTGGACAAGGGGGAATGGAAGGAAGGGGGAGGGGAAGGAAGTAGGAGTCCTACTTCATACTTCCCTTTTCCTCCTCTCCTTTCCCTTTCTCCCCATGTGGCTAGCCCTATAGGGGGCGCACCAGCCCCTTGTGGGCTGGTGTGTTCCCTTACTTGGCCCATTAAGCCCATATCTTTGGCGGGGGTTGCCCGGAACCCCTTCCGGTGACCCGGTATCAACGGAACACTTTCGATGTACAAATACCATCGTCCTATATATGAATCTTTACCTCTCAACCATTTCCAGACTCCTCGTCATGTCCGTGATCTCATCCGGGACTCCAAACAAACTTCGGTCATCAAATCACATAACTCATAATACAAATCATCATCGAACGTTAAGCGTGCAGACCCTACGGGTTCGAGAACTATGTAGACATGACCGAGACACATCTCTGGTCAATAACCAATAGCAGAACCTGGATGCTCATATTGGCTCCTACATATTCTATGAAGATCTTTATCGATCAAACCGCATAACAACATACGTCATTCCCTTTGTCATCGGAATGTTACTTGCCCGAGATTCGGTCGTCGGTACCATCATACCTAGTTCAATCTGGTTACCGGCAAGTCTCTTTACTCGTTCTGTAATGCATCATCCCGCGACTAACTCATTAGTCACATTGCTTGCAAGCCTTATGGCGATGTGCATTACCGAGAGGACCCAGAGATACCTCTCCGATACTTGGAGTGACAAATCCTAATCTCGATCTATGCCAACCCAACAAACACCTTCGGAAACACTTGTAGAGCATCTTTATAATCACCCAGTTACGTTGTGATGTTTGATAGCACACAAGGTGTTCCTCCGGTATTCGGGAGTTGCATAATCTCATAGTTACAGGAATATGTATAAGTCATGAAGAAAGCAATATCAATAAAACTTAACGATCATTATGCTAAGCTAACGGATGGGTCTTGTCCATCACATCATTCTCTAATGATGTGATCCCATTCGTCAAATGACAACACATGTCTATGGTTAGGAAACTTAACCATCTTTGATTAACGAGCTAGTCAAGTAGAGGCATACTAGGGACACTCTTGTTTGTATATGTATTCACACATGTACTAAGTTTCCGGTTAATACAATTCTAGCATTAATAATAAACATTTATCATGATATAAGGAAATATGAATAACTTTATTATTGCCTCTAGGGCATATTTCCTTCAGTCTCCCACTTGCACTAGAGTCAATAATCTAGTTCACATCGCCATGTGATGTAACACCAATTGTTCACATCTTTATGTGATTAATACCCATAGTTCACATGTCAAGTGACCAACATTCAAAGGGTTTACTAGAGTCAATAATATAGTTAACATCGCTATGTGATTAACACCCAAGAGTAATAAGGTGTGATCATGTTTTGCTTGTGAGAGAAATTTAGTCAACGGGTCTGCCACATTCAGAGTCGTATGTATTTTGCAAATTTTCTATGTCTACAATGCTCTGCACGGAGCTACTCTGGCTAATTGCTCCCACTTTCAATATGTATCTAGATTGAGACTCAGAGTCATCCAGATCGGTGTCAAAGCTTGCATCGACGTAACTCTTTACGACGAACTCTTTTATCACCTCCATAACCGAGAAATATTTCCTTAGTCTTCTAAGGATAATTTTGACCACTGTCAAGTGATCCACTCCTGGATCAATATCGTACCCCCTTGCCAAACTCATGTCAAGGTACACAATAGGTTTGGTACACAACATAGCATACTTTATAGAACCTATGGCTGAGGCATAGGGAATGACTTTCATTCTCTTTCTATTTTCTGCCGTGGTCGTGTTTTGGGTCTTACTCAAGTTTACACCTTGCAATACAGGCAAGATCTCCTTTGATTGTTCCATTTTGAACTACTTGAAAACTCTTTTCAAGGTATGTACTCATTGAAAAATCTTATCAAGCGTCTTGATCTATCTCTATAGATCTTGATGCCCAATATGTAAGCAGCTTGACCAAGGTCTTTCTTTGAAAAACTCCTTTCAAACACTCCTTTATGCTTTCCACAAAATTCTACATTGTTTCCGATCAACAATATGTCATTCACATATACTTATCAGAAAGTCTGTAGTGCTCCCACTCACTTTCTTGTAAATACAGGCTTCACCGCAAGTCTGTATAAAACTATATGCTTTGATCAACTTATCAAAGCGTATATTCCAAATCCGAGATGCTTGCACCAGTCCATAGATGGATCGCTGGAGCATGCACATTTTGTTAGCACCTTTAGGATTGACAAAACCTTCTGGTTGTATCATATACAACTCTTCTTTAATAAATCCATTAAGGAATGCAGCTTTGTTATCCATTTGTCAGATGTCATAAAATGTGGCAATTGCTAACATGATTCGGACAGACTTTAAACATCGATACGAGTGAGAAAATCTCATCGTAGTCAACATCTTGAATTTGTAAAAAACCATTTTTGACAAGTCGAGCTGTGTAGATAGTAACACTACTATCAGCGTCCGTCTTCCTCTTGAAGATCCATTTATTCTCAATGGCTTGCCGATCATCGGGCAAGTCCACCAAAGTCCACACTTTGTTCTCATACATGTATTCTATCTCAGATTTCATGGCCTCAAGCCATCTGTCGGAATCTAGGCTCATCATCGCTTCCTCATAGTTCGTAGGTTCATCATGGTCTAGCAACATGACTTCCAGAACAGGATTACCGTACCACTCTGGTGCGGATCGTACTCTGGTTGACCTACGAGGTTCGGTAGTAACTTGATCTGAAGTTTCATGATCATCATCATTAACTTCCTCACTAATTGGTGTAGGCATCACTGGAACTGATTTCAGTGATGAGCTACTTTCCAATTTGACAGAAGGTACAATTACCTCATCAAGTTCTACTTTCCTCCCACTCACTTCTTTCGAGAGAAACTCCTTCTCTAGAAAGGATCCACTCTTAGCAACAAAGAGCTTGCCTTCGGATCTGTGATAGAAGGTGTACCCAACAGTTTCTTTTAGGTATCCTATGAAGACGAACTTCTCGAATTTGTGTTTGAGCTTATCAGGCTAAAACTTTTTCACATAAGCATCGCAACCCCAAACTTTAAGAAATGACGGCTTAGGTTTCTTGCTAAACCACAGTTCATACGGTGTCGTCTCACCGGATTTTTAGACGGTTCCCTATTTAACGTGAATGCAGCTGTCTCTAATGCATAACCCATAAATGATAGTGGTAAATCGGTAAGAGACATCATAGATCGCACCATATCTAATAAAGTACGGTTACGACGTTCGGACACACCATTACACTGTGGTGTTCCAAGTGGCGTGAGTTGCGAAACTATTCCACATTGTTTCAAATGAAGGACAAACTTGTAACTCAAATATTCGCCTCTGCGATCAGATCGTAGAAACTTTATTTTCTTGTTACGATGATACTCAACTTCACTCTGAAATTCTTTGAACTTTTGAAATGTTTCATACTTGTGTTTCATTAAGTAGATATACCCATATCTGCTCAAAACATTTGTGAAGGTGAGAAAGTGAAGATACCCGCCGCGAGCCTCAACACTCATCGGACTGCACACATTGGTATGTATTATTTCCAATAAGTCAGTGGCTCGCTCCATTGTTCCGGAGAACAGAGTCTTAGTCATCTTGCCCATGAGTCATGGTTCGCAACCATCAAGTGATTCCAAAATCCCATCAGCATGGCATTTCTTCATGCGCTTTACACCAATATGACCTAACCGGCAGTGCCACAAACAAGTTGCACTATCATTATCAACTTCGCATCTTTTGGCATCAATATTATGAATATGTGTATCACTACGATCGAGATTCAATAAACCATTTACATTGGGTGTACGACCATAGAAGGTTTTATTCATATAAACAGAACAACAATTATTCTCTAACTTAAATGAATAACCGTATTGCAATAAACATGATCTAATCATATTAATGCTCAACGCAAACACCAAATAACATTTATTTTAGGTTCAACACTAATCCCGAAGGTAAAGGGAGTGTGCGATGGTGATCTTATCAACCTTGGAATCACTTCCAACACACATCGACACCTCGCCCTCACCTAGTCTCTGTTCACTTTGTAACTCCCATTTCAAGTTACTAGTCATAGCGACTGAACCAGTATCAAATACCCAGGGGTTACTATGAACACTAGTAAAATACACATCAATAACATGTATATCATATATACTTTTGTTCATGTAACGCCCACGATGCGGCTATATCTCCCACGTGTCGAGGCACGACTTAGAGGCATAACCGCATTGTGGTTTTGTCGCAAGAAGGGTCCTCTTCACACAATTCCATGTAATGAACAAGAAAGGGATAAATAGAGTTGGCTTGCAATCGCCACGTCACACAATGCGATAAATAATTCATACATCATTCAGAGTACACACATAGTCCGACTACGGACAAATCTAAATGAAAATAAGATAACCCCAAATGCTAGATCCCCGATTGTCCCAACTGGGCTCCACTACTGATCTTCAGGAAACAAAACATAGTAACGACCAAGGTCCTCGTCGAACTCCCACTTGAGTTCGGTAGCATCACCTGCATTGGCATCATCGGCACCTGCAACTGTTTTGGTAGTACCTGTGAGTCACGAGGACTTAGCAATCCCAAAACCCGCGAGATCAAGACTATTTAAGCTTATGGGTAGGATAAGGTTATGAGGTGGAGTTGTAGCAAGCACTAAGCAGATATGGTGGATAACATACGCAAATAAGAGTAAGATGAGAAGCTACACAAGGGTCGTGAAGTTAGAAATGATCAAGATGTAATCCTGAACTACTTACTTCAATCATAACCCAAACCGTGTTCACTTCCCGGACTCCACCGAAAAGAGACCATCACGGCTACACACGCGGTTGATGCATTTTAATTAAGTCAAGTGTCAAGTTCTCTACAACCCGATATTAACAAATTCCCATCTGCCACATAACCGCAGGCATGGCTGTCGAAAGTTTATACCCGGCAGGGGTGTCCCAACTTAGCCCATCACAAACTCTCACGATCAACGAAGAATGTTCCTCCTCCCGGAACAACCCGATCAGACTCGGAATTCCGGATACAAGACATTTCGACAATGATAAAACAAGACCAGCAAGACCGCCCGGATATGCCGACAAATCCCGATAGGAGCTGCACATATCTCGTTCTCAGGGCACACTGGATGAGACAAGCTACGAGTTAAACCAGCCCTCAAGCTTCCCCGAGGTGGCCCTGCAGACTGCTCGGTTCGGACCAACACTTAGAGGAGCACTGGCCCGGGGGGTTAAATAAAGATGACCCTCGGGTTTACAAATCCCAAGGGAAAAGTTTAGGTTGTTAGTTAGGCAAATGGTAAAACCAAGATTGGGCCTTGCTGGAGGAGTTTTATTCAAAACGAACCCTCAAGGGGGTCCCATAACCCCAACCGCGTAAGGAACGCAAAATCAAGAAACATAACACCGGGCGGCAAGAGTGGAACAAAACACCGAGCAAAAGGCCAACCTTCCACCCTTTGCCAATTATATAGATGCATTAAATAAATAAGAGATATTTTGACATCCCAACATATCCATGTTCCAACATGGAACAACCTGCACTGCACTTGCAACTAGCTATGCTATAAGAGGGGCTGAGCAAAAGTGTAACATAGTCAAACAACGGTTTGCTGGGAAGGTGGGTTAGAGGCTTGACATGGCAATATGGAAGGCATGATAAACAAGTGGTAGGTAGTGCGACATAGCGATAGAATGAACAACTAGCAAGCAAAGATAGAAGTGATATCGAGGGTAATGATCATCTTGCCTGAAATCCGGCTAGGAAAAAGATTGAATCCATGAAGTAAACGAACCAACGTAGTCGAACGAATTCTCACAATCACAACGTAACCGGAATTATCAAGGAGAAGCGCAACGAAAAGAAGCAAACATCATGGTAAACAACCATAACATAAACAGGGCATGATGCACAATCAAGTATGATGCATGTCCAGTTTTAATAGGCATGGCATGACAAAGTGCAACAAACAACACTACAAATTAAGTGGAGCTCAATATGCAACGAGTTGCATATTGACGAAACACCACCTCAACTATTTAGTTCTCTCTCGTTTATGTACCCAACAATATTAGATGTTATTAAACATGGCAAGGGGTGAAGCATATGAAAACTACCTATCTAGGCAAGTTTAAATGAGGCCGGAACAACAAACAAAAATTCCTGAAAATCCCCATATGCATATTTAGCAATTTAATGCAACAATTTTAAACATCCTAAATGTTGTTATCATGATGCGGATGAGATATACAAGTTTTATGCAAGTTTTATGAAAATGTTGACATGAGCATATTATGAAGCATTTTTCACCGTGGTGGAACGAAAGGGGTGCCACGGCAACTACAACGGAAATGGTGCCACGGCAACATTCCGATGATCCGGCAACTCGATTGAGATACCGATGCAAAAGAGAAGTGTGCGGATGTGTGGAACACGCAAGAGATGGTGGGGTGATCCTGGTAACCGGGTTCCCACGGGTCGATGGCAAACGAGGAGGACCGAGCAATGAAAACTCAGACACGGTGCAAACACGATCATCTCATACAACATGCATTCATCCACGGGCGTCGTTCCGGCGGTTATACCTTCGAAGCGTTCATTTTTGGGGCCGAACGAGTTCAATGCGGTGTAGATGGAAGGAGACGTTCTCGCGATGGTAGTGGAAGTAGTAGTTCACGAGTCGAAGAGGAAGTAGTCGTTCATATTCCATAGGTGTTCGGGGTCGCCGGTAGTTGTACACAGTCGTTATTGGACTTGACGGATCCGAGGTCTCCGGGCGTAGTGGTACTTGGCGATTTCGGAGACGGCGGAAGACGAACTTGGCGGTCCTCATTGACCTGGTACTTGGCGTTATTCCCTATTCAGTGGTCAAACTTGGCGTCTATAGCAACAGCAAGTGGAGGTGTATGACGCGGGGCGTGCACAGGAGCCAAAGGTCATCGGGGCCAAACAGAGGGCCTTGGCAGTCTTCGATGGAGGCAGCAGCAGGGTTCGAAGGAGGGGCTCCGAGAGCAAAACCCCAACAGAGAAGACAATAGGGGGCCTCGGATTGGAAGTTGCGTGGCCTATTGGTGGAGTTGCAGCAGAGCCGGGGCTTCCCAGACCAGGGGAGCAACGGAACAGCGGCGGACGAGCTCCTCCTGGTGACGGCGACGGCGAGGATGACCTGCTTGTGCTGATCACCGGCGAGAGGACGGCGGGGGAGGAGCAAGGCGGCGGCCAACTCGGAGCTCGGGGACGAGGCGCCGCGGACGAGGCGGGGAACCAGCGGCCTGGTGGCACTCTGGCGCACTTGGCCGCAGGGACGTCCGGGTAGCAGCAAAGGAGCGGGCGTGACGAGGGAGGCGGGACGCGCGCAGCAGAGTAGCGGCAGTGCACGTCCATGGCTGAGGTTGGGCGGAGGAAGGAGAGGCCGGCGTGGTCGCGCGCATAGGGCGGCGCCCTGCTGGTGGTCGTCGGCGTGGCTCCATGGCCGAATGCCGAGGTCAGCGTCGAGGGGATCGGGCGTCTCCCTTGGAGGCGCTGGGTGTATGCGTGTGGGAGATCGAGAGGCTGAGGAGGAGATCGAGCGGAGGGAGATGGGGATCAGGGTACTGGCGGCGCTGGAGGGAGATGGGATCGAGAGAAGAGCGAGGGGGTCGGACCTAGGGTTAGATAGGCGGCTGGGCTTAGGGGTGTGTTTGGTTGGGGAACCAACTGTCATGGAATGGAATGGTTCCATTCCAGAGGAATGGGTCCGTTCCATTCCTGTGTTTGGTAGGAGCAAAAGAGCGGAACGGGTTGGTTCCATTCCGCTGTTTGGTTGGAAGAACGGAATAAAAAATGGCATGATATAAATTCAAAATTTCGGCAGCATTTCATTTGTATTTTCAAGAAAGACAACATGACAATATATATTGACAATCTTAACATATAAATGACAGCACATATAACACAGGTTTCAACAACACATAAAACACAGGTTTCCCAAAAGCAATCAGAGTGCAATAGAGCCATACATGTCAAGTTCACATACTTGACAGCCACACATGTCAAGTTCACATACCAAATGTCCAAAAGCAATCAAAGTGCACTACATCCATACATGTCAAGTTCACATACTTGGAAACCATACAACCATATCGAATTTAGAAGTTCTTCTTGACATACCTACTCACCCAAACGGACTTGTTGATTTGGGTAAGTTTCATGAAGGCTCTTGCAGTCTTGGGGTTGTCCACAAGATGAGCATAGTAGTGGGCTAGGTGCTCTTCTTCAAAATCTGGCAATGTGGATAATACATCCCAAAGGTCATCGGGTATGTCATCATCATCTCCACTAAACTTCACAAGCGCTTCAGCCACAAGTTTGAACCCATCTTTGAGAGTGATAACTAGTGGATCCTCAACAACGTGCTTTATCTTAGCCTTCTTTTTGGGTGGTGCTTTGGGGTCAGAAGACTCACCAACATTTGGTGACGTGTTCACCTCACCATTCTCCTTGTCTTCGAGATCAATAGAAAGAAGATCATTGCCAGACCTAGCATTCTGCCCCTTGGCCCCCATTGTCCCATAAATGGAAGCCATGGCATGATAGTGTTCAATTGGTGTATTCAAGAAGGGGGCATCAGCTTTGTGGGTCTACAAACATTGTGCAAATTGATTAGCATAATGCAAACATAAATGGCATCAGATTTGTGGCGTGAGAAGCATACCATACAATGCCCTGCATAGTGCTCCTCGTTGAGCCTAATTGTGCAAGTGTCTTCATCCCATAGAGCTCCACTTAAATTCTTCAAGTTGGCTACCCTTCCCCATATCTTCCTCCACTTCTTGAGATGGTTTTTGACTTGATCTCCAGTGACAGAAAGCTTGAATTGCTCGTTCAAAACAGCAGCACATTGTCTATGATGCACATCCCTGAATCCACTTGAAGTTCTCTTCCCATCAGCAACAAGACCAGCCAAAAAAACAAAGCATGGTTTTCGTCATGGAATTGGTCCATACAATGATGCCAGCTCTACCGTCACCCATAGTGAAGAGTGCCTAAGGTTGAATAGCTCCTTATCATTTTGGACTGGATTGTTGCCCCACTCATTCAAATGGTACCTCACACCACGAAAAGGTGGTAAGAACCCGGGCTTGGCTCCATAACCGGCATCAACTAGGTAGAACTTCCCTAAAAAGGTGAAACAAATAATTGTGACAATGGTTTCTTGAGGCAAAGAACATATGGACAATTTCTATCTAAGCCATCTTCTTACCTGGTGGTACTTGTAAGCCTCTCTCACGTGTTAACGCATCAGCTAAAACGGTTGCATCGTGTGCTGACCCTTCCCGACCAGCCAATACATACGTGAAGCGGAGATCAAAATCTACCGCTGCCATCACATTTTGAGTTGTAAAGGCCTTCCTACCATGAAAAGAATGCTCCACATCTTTGGTAACACCTGCTCGCACATGTGTACCATCGATAGCTCCAATACAATCCTATATAGTGACAAGTAGTAAATACCATATCATATAGCCTACATACCTAAGGAATAATTTTAGAAATTACCTTAAAGTATGGGTCAAACCGATGATTTCCTGCAATTTTTGTGGGAGTCTCCAATGATGGTGGCCGTATATAATCATTATGAAGCTCGCCTATGGCATGAAGAACCTTTCTAAAATATATGCTGGTTGTGCCGTATGATCTACAAAAATTGGCTGACACAACCCTATTCCGAAGGTTATGCCCAATTGTATGCAAAAACATCGCCAATTGTTGCTCCACAGTAAGATGTGGACTGTCTTCTAGCAACTTGCGATCCCTCATTATGCGACACAAATTAAAAAACGCCGCTCTTTCAAACCTTAACATGTTTTCGCACAACACATCACTTTGCCATATTTTTTGGTTTAGATAATCAAATCTGACTCGATCTCTTTCATGCACTGGCCCATAGGTAATGCGTGGTCTTCTTTTCCTTATTACAGCCCAAACAATGACTGCCATTGTAGCTAGTGCAACAAAAACAGCAGCTCCCCTAACCATCTTTTTTCTTGTTCATCTTCTTGACCATCTACAAGTGATGCATACTATCAAAAATATGGCTACCAATGATACTTACATCAACATATATATTGCAAAGATACACTGGACAACATGTATTTTGCTAGGAATATACATGAGCAGCAGCAACATATACAAGAGGAAGTGATGATTGTTTTACCTTGAGAGTCAGGTGTTGTGTTGCGCCTCTGCTGCCGTTGTCAGCTCGTCGGAAGCCGCCGCCGCCCCGCTGGTAATCCTCTGCAAGCCGCCGCAACAAGATCCAGACCGACCTCCCTTGTGTTTTGCTGCAAATCGCGAGAGGAAAGAGAGGGTTAGCGGGCGGAGGGGAAGGGAGGAACCGGCCAGCGGGGAATGGAGGAACCGGCCGGCGGGGAAGGGAGGAACCGGCCGGCGCCGCTCAGATCGGTGGGGGAGAGAGAGAGGATGGGAGGCGGCGCACCTGGGAGGGCGAGGGGATAGGGCTGCTGCGAGTGCGAGGGTGAGCGGTTCCGCGTGGTCCGGCCGTTTTCGAGGTCTCACCACGTTCTGCATCTGGGCCGAATATTTGGTCCGTGGGAACGAGTGGGTTCCGGTCCATTTTCTAACCAAACGCGAAAACGAGGCCTGGGACTGGGTCAGACCCATGCCATTCCGGTCCATGACTCCAACCAAACACACCCTAGGAGGACATGGGTCGGCCTGTGCATAGGTTGCAGCTGGGCTAGGCTCTCTCTCTCTCTCTCTCTTTCTCCCTCATATTTTCTTTAGCAGAAAAGAAATAGAGAGAGGAAAAGAAAGATAGGGTTAGGGAAATATTTGCGCATGGGTCAATTTTCCCGGACTCACAAAAATGAGCTTGTTCCGAGAAAATAGGAATGGCCATGGTTGCAAGATTTAAATTCAAATGCATTTGAATTTAATTCAACTTGTTTGAACAACGAGTAGGAATCCGAAGTTTCTGAAAATGTTGAACATTTAGGAAGAGCCTCGATAAAATGATAAAAGAATATGAGGACAAGTCGGAGACCAAGAATTGAGATAACAAAGGCATTGAGATTTATTTGCAAGTGTGTCAAAGGTAATTCCACATCAATGGAAAATTTTATACTAGCTCCCTAATATTGGGAGGGTAAGTTAGCTGAGTTTTTTTAAAAGGGGTGCAAGATGACATGATGCAATGCACATGATGCAAAGATGAATGCAACGAACAAAACAAATCACACGACGAATCTCGGAATCCATAAGGCATCTGGAGCGCCGGTCTTGGGGCGTCACAACTCTCCTCCACTTACAAGAGATCTCGACCCGAGATCTAAGGATGGCACCGGAGAGAAATGGAAGAAGGAAGAGGTAAAACTAAGTTGCTTCTTTGACAAACGAGTGAAACTGATGGACCTTGAGAGGTTGAAAACTTGAAAGAAAGAACACAACAGAGTTGAACGAAATTGAGAGCACTCCGGTAGAAAAAAGAAACAAGGAACACCATGTGAACCTTGGAGGTTGCAAAGCTATGAATGACGAGCACAATGGACAAGAAGGAATTGAAACCACTCTGGTTGGAACGAGATAAACAAGGAACAAGGAAGAACAGATTCGAACAGCAGTCCGGTTGAAAAGAGGTGCAAGACTTGATAAGATGAAAAGAACTTGAAGAGGTGACACAACACTCCGGTTAAATGGATATGCAAGGAAAGAACATGATCTTGAGAGAACGAGAAGATTGGTTGAAGAGAGAAACATCACAATGCCTCCAGAACGAACGAATAGAATCTAGATCGTCGGAATAAGAGAACGGAGAAGGAATGACAACTTCTACCAGAAATTAATTTGGAAAGCATCCTTGCAAGAAGGTTAGAGAGGAGTTGTTGGAAAACCAACAACGAAAGGATATGATCCTCGTGGGCTTATGGAGACATCTCAAAACTTGATGTGAAATTCTGCCACTAACGAATGCTTGCTTGAGATCAGCGAAGAGATGAAAACTTCTTCCACCAAGAGAATAAAGAGCAAGCTTGGGTCATGCATAATCAACAAAAATAGCAACAACCCTTAAGGAAAGGCTTTAGGTGAAACCTATACCAAGATAACACCAACGAAGAGATCGATGGATTGCGAAGGATCTTCTTAACAAAGAGAAAATGATGGGTTTAAATATCTCATCCTTAACAACTTGTGAACCTTGAAACACAAAGGGAAATTGTCTAGAATGGCATAACACCATCTCAAAAGATAAGGCAGAAAGAATTGCACTTCGAAATGCAAGATGAAGAATGGTTGAGCTCCTCCAATAAGAATTTTGGCGAACACTTCGAGAAGGAATTAAACCCTTGATGAACCACCATGAAGAAACTCTTGAAGAACTCCAGATAGATAAAAAGATGGTCGCAAAGAAAGGAAGCTTGAAAAGAATAAGATGAAGCCTTGCAATGATTTAGATGGAACTTCGCGACGAGATAATTGAGAGCT
The DNA here is from genome assembly GCF_018294505.1 of Triticum aestivum. Classification (NCBI taxonomy): domain Eukaryota; kingdom Viridiplantae; phylum Streptophyta; class Magnoliopsida; order Poales; family Poaceae; genus Triticum; species Triticum aestivum. The sequence continues at coordinate 145,735,767 of NC_057805.1, forward strand.
TGGAACTCCAGAAACAAAAGATGAAGCATCTCGAACCGAGAATGTGATATGATGAACAACTCCAGAAAGAATACATTAGATGACTTGGATGAAACAATAATAAGAATTATGTTATGCGTATCCTTCACCAATTTAAATTGATGACAAGCAACGGATTTGGCATACTACTTATTCTCGTAGAATGATTAAGAGAGATATAGCGTAAACTTGAGAAAGGTCTTCAACGAACCACCGGTAGGATTTGGGAAGAAAGAATGAATAGATTCGGTAACAAGGAAGCGGAATCTCGAACGAACCACCGTAAGAATTGAAAATGAATGAAGAAAATATAAAGAAACACCGGGAAGAATTAGAAAACGAACAAAGATACTTGAGAGATTTTAGATACAAGAGAATGAAGACATGACAGGCAGACTAGAGAATACTTGAACGATGCACCGGAAGAATTCGAGAACGAGAGCTGAAAGCTGAGAACGAATAAATCCGAAATGATGGCCTTCGTCGGAACAAAATGGAAAGAACTCATGAAATGCTTCGGGTGGGCATGAAAAGAATTCTCGAAATCAAAAATAATTTTGAGAGGACGGCAACAAGTTAGAACCACGCATCTCTGAGAGAACAGATAAGATTTAGAGGAAAAACTCTTCTTCGGTCTTGAAATGTTGAGAATGATGATGAGAACCACCATGACAATTGATGAGCCACTCCGAAACAGTGAAGAGTAGAAATGATGAACCAACGATGACAAAGTTTCGAAAGCAATCTTGAAGAAGGAATATGACTGATGGGAATTCATTCTTACGTCAAACTTTGAAAAGAATTTGAGAATAGCTTCGGAAAAATTAGAAGAATCAGGTAAGATCCTAGGAAAAGACATGTGGGTTAGGGCCCACTCAAAAGGAAACACCGTTGAACGATTTAAAAGAGAGATTGCGCTGGTTGAATTAAATGGCTCAAAAGAGATAACAACGTCGAGATATCTTGAACGGATTAGGAATGAAAACACTAATCTCTTGAGATATCTTCAGCACTCCGGGACAAATAAATAGCGAGAGGTGGATGATTAAGAGGTGCACCAGCATGAGAAACATTTGAAACGAGGAAAGGATATGATCGACAAAGCTTGAATTGAATCCACCGGAGAAGAAAACAGAACGAAGAATAATAAACTTGAAGCTCCGTTAGTATCTTCCTGAGAATCACCAGGTAAGAACATTGACGGAAAAGAATGGAGAGACTTCCCATCAATAAAAGGATAATTGATTAAGAAATCTGAGTCCTTGAAGAAAAGGGTGGGTGGGCGGGAAAACAAAGGCAACTTGGGGCCGATGGAATGGATACCGTTGAGAAAACTTAGAATTGATCTCGCGAATGGGAAAAATGATAAGATTAGCCTAGAGAGAAGCACGCCGGTTAGAAAAGAATTGACTTGACAATCTCGATGATCGAAAGGATTAGCACTCCCATAGAAATATGAGAACACCATTTAGAAAAGGTATGGAATCCACATTTGACAATGAAGCAACACGAATACCACAAACAAAAACAAAACAAAGTATTTGGCTTGGAACATTAGCCGGAACAAACATATGATAGACCCCATATCGTATCATGTGTCTGTTGGAAAGACATCCTATGTGATACTCGAATTCCCACCTATAAACTCCCGAAACTTTCTGGTTATGCAATCTGGTGTTGGGGATGCAGGGGAAGCAATATATCTCACCCAACTAAACAATCCCTACATCCAGTTGTATCCCTCCGTCAACACATAACCAAGAAAACTCTGGAAATCGTGTACCTCAACCTTCAAAAAGCATCTGTTATACAAGCTATGACAATACTCCTGAACTCCCGCCCCAGTACTAGGTGGCGTCAAGGTTATCTCACCAACAATTGCATAAAAGAGATTTTCGATGTCGGCAAACTCAGGTATTCCAGAACTGCAACGATAAAATTGTGACAACAACACCTCGGAGCTCAACTCCCCAGGACACTGCCACAACCCCTCAATGTTAGGAGGCACCAAGAACAATGTTGTCGCCACAAGAATATCGGAACGATCCCAAGATACCCGCGTGATCCTAAAAAAATTCGTGAAATTTGAGGAGAGGAAAGTCAAAACGTCTACCTCACGAGGCCTCACCAGAGCGACGAAGGGACAGAGGAGTAAAAAGAATCCTACTCTCCGATATATATAATCCTAAGACTCAAAACATTTTTGTTCTAGACTCAACAACATCAGCGATTCAATCAAGCAGGGGGCTCCTAAGTCGGGGATTGCTCTGATTACCAACTTGTAACACCCACGATGCGGCTATATCTCCCACGTGTCGAGGCACGACTTAGAAGCATAACCGCATTGTGGTTTTGTCGCAAGAAGGGTCATCTTCACACAATCCCATGTAATGAACAAGAAAGGGATAAATAGAGTTGGCTTACAATCGCCATGTCACACAATGCGATAAATAATTCATGCATCATTCAGAGTACACACATAGTTCGACTACGGACAAATCCAAATGAAAAGAAGATAACCCCAAATGCTAGATCCCCGATCGTCCCAACTTGGCTCCACTACTGATCATCAGGAAACGAAACGTAGTAACGACCAAGGTCCTCATCGAACTCCCACTTGAGTTCGGTAGCATCACCTGCACTGTCATCATCGGCACCTGCCACTGTTTTGGTAGTATCTGTGAGTCACGAGGACTCAGCAATCCCAAAACCTGTGAGATCAAGACTATTTAAGCTTATCGGTAGGATAAGGTTATGAGGTGGAGTTGCAGCAAGCGCTAAGCAGATATGGTGGCTAACATACGCAAATAAGAGTAAGATGAGAAGCTACGCAACGGTCGTGAAGCTAGAAATGATCAAGAAGTGATCCTGAACTACTTATGTTCAATCATAACCCAAACTGTGTTCACTTCACGGACTCCGCCGAAAAGAGACCATCATGGCTACACACGCGGTTGATGCATTTTAATTAAGTCAAGTGTCAAGTTTTCTACAACCGGATATTAACAAATTCCCATCTACCACATAACCATGGGCACGGCACTCGAAACTTTATACCCTGCAGGGTGTCCCAACTTAGCCCATCACAAGCTCTCACGATCAACGAAGGATATTCCTCCTCCCGGAACAACCCGATCAGACTCGGAATTCCGATTACAAGACATTTCGACAATGGTAAAACAAGACCAGCAAGACCGCCCGAATGTGCCGACAAATCCCGATAGGAGCTGCACATATCTCGCTCTCAGGGCACACCGGATGAGACAAGCTACGAGTAAAACCAGCCCTGAAGTTTGCCCGAGGTGGCCCCGCAGGCTGCTCGGTATGGACCAACACTCAGAGGAGCACTGGCCCGGGGGGTTAAATAAAGATGACCATCGGGTTTATAACTCCCATGGGAAAATTTTAGGTTGTTAGTTAGGCAAATGGTAAAACCAAGGTTGGGCCTTGCTGGAGGAGTTTTATTCAAAACAAACTGTCAAGGGGGTCCCATAACCCCAACCGCGTAAGGAACGCAAAATCAAGAAACATAACACCGGTATGACAGAAACTAGGGCGGCAAGAGTGGAACAAAACACCGAGCAAAGGGCCAAGCCTTCCACCCTTTGCCAAGTATATAGATTCATTAATTAAATAAGAGATATTGTGATATCCCAACATATCCATGTTCCAACATGGAACAACTTGCACTGTACCTGCAACTACCAACGCTATAGGAGGGGCTGAACAAATGTGGTAACATAGCCAAACAACGGTTTGCTAGGAAGATGGGTTAGAGGCTTGACATGGCAATATGGGAGGCATGATAAAAAAGTGGTAGGTAGCGCGACATAGCGATAGAACGAACAACTAGCAAGCAAAGATAGAAGTGATATCAAGGGTAATGATCATCTTGCCTAAAATCCTGCTAGGAAAAAGATCGAATCCATGAAGTAGACGAACCAACATAGTCGAACGAATCCTCAGAATCGCAACGTAACCGGAATTATCAAGGAGAAGCACAACCGGAAAGAAGCAAACATCATGGTAAACAACCATCCCATAAACATGGCATGATGCACAATAAAGTATGATGCATGTCCGATTTTAATAGGCATGGCATGGCAAAGTGCAACAAACAACACCTCAAATTAAGTGGAGCTCAATATGCAACGAGTTGCATATTGACGAAACACCACATCAATTATTTAGTTCTCTCTCGTTTATGTACCCAACAATATTAGATGTTATTAAACATGGAAAGGGGTGAAGCATATGAAAACTACCTATCTAGGCAAGTTTAAATGAGGCCGGAACAACAAGCAACAGTTCCGGAAAATCCCCATATGCATATTTAGCAATTTAATGCAAACAACAATTTTAAACATCTTAAATTTTGTTATCATGATGCGGATGACATATCCAAGTTTTATGCAAGTTTTATGAAAGTGTTGACATGAGCATATTATGAAGCATTTGTCACAGTGGCGGAACGAAAGGGGTGCCACAGCAACTACAACGGAAATGGTGCCACGGCAACATTCCGATGATCCGGCAACTCGATTGAGATACCGATGCAAAAGAGAAGTGTGCGGATGTGTGGAAAACGCAAGTTATGGTGGGGTGTTCCCGGTAACCGGGGTCCCATGGGTCGATGGCAAACGAGGAGGAAAGAGCAATGACAACTCGGACACAGTGCAAACACGATCATCTCATATAACAACATTCATCCACGGGCGTCGTTCCGGCGGTTATACCTTCCAAGCGTTCATTTTTGGGGCGGAACGAGTTCGATACAGTGTAGATGGAAGTAGACGTTCTCGCGACAGTAGTGGAAGTAGTGGTTCACGAGTTGAAGAGGAAGTAGTCATTCATGTTCCGTAGATGTTCGGGGTCGCCGGTAGTTGTACATAGTCGTTGTTGGACTTGACGGATCCGAGGTCTACGGGCGTGGTGGTACTTGGCAATTTCGGAGACAGCGGAAGACGAACTTGGCGGTCCTTGTTGACCTGGTACTTGGCGTTATTCCATGTTCGGTGGTCGAACTTGGCGTCAACAGCAACAACAAGTGGAGGTGCATGAGGCGGGGCGTGCACAGGAGCCAAAGGTCATCGAGGCCAAACAGAGGGCCTTGGCAGTCTTTGACGGAGGCAGCAGCAGGGTTTGAAGGAGGGGCTCCGAGAGCAAAACCCCAACAGAGAAGACAATAGGTGGCCTCGGACGGGAAGTTGCGTGGCCTATTGGTGGAGTTGCAGCAAAGCAGGGGCTTGTGGGAGCAGGGGAGCAACGGAACAGTGGCGAACGAGCTCCTCCTGGTGCTGCTCACCGGCGAGAGGACAGCAAGGGAGAAGCAAGGTGGTCGCAAACTCGGAGCTCGGGGACGAGGCGCCGAGGACGAGGCAGGGAAGCAGCGGCCTGGTGGTACTCCGGCGAACTTGGCCGCAGGGACGTCCGGGTAGCAGCGAAGGAGCGGGCGCGACGAGGGAGGCGGGGCTGTTGGGGATCGTAGCAGAATTTTAAAATTTTCCTACACTCACCAAGATCCATCTATGGAGTATACTAGCAACGAGGGGAAAGGAGTGCATCTACATACCCTTGTAGATCGCGAGCGGAAGCGTTCCAATGAACGAGGTTGATGGAGTCGTACTCGTCGTGATCCAAATCACCGATGACCGAGTGCCGAACGGACGGCACCTCTGCGTTCAACACACGTACGGAGAAGCGACGTCTCCTCCTTCTTGATCCAGCAAGGGGGAAGGAGAGGTTGATGGAGATCCAGCAGCACGATGGCGTGGTGGTGGATGTAGCGGGATCTCGGCAGGGCTTCGCCGAGCTTCTGCGAGAGGGAGAGGTGTTGCAGGGGAGGAGGGAGGCGCCAAAGGCTGTAGTATTGCTGCCCTCCCTGCCCCCCTTTATATAGGCTCCCTGGGAGGGGGGCGCCGGCCAAGACCCATCTGCATGGGGGGCGGCGGCCAGGGGGGGACTTGCCCCCCAAGGCAAGTGGGGCGCCCCCCCACCCTAGGGTTTCCAACCCTAGGCGCAGGGGGAAGGCCCATGGGGGGCGCCCCAGCCCACTAAGGACTGGTTCCCTTCCCACTTCAGCCCATGGGGCCCTCCGGGATAGGTGGCCCCACCCGGTGGACCCCCGGGACCCTTCCGGTGGTCCCGGTACAATACCGGTGACCCCCGAAACTTTCCCGGTGGCCGAAACTTGACTTCCTATATATAATTCTTCACCTCCGGACCATTCCGAAACTTCTCGTGACGTCCGGGATCCCATCCAGGACTCCGAACAACTTTTGGGTTTCCGCATACTCATATCTCTACAACCCTAGCGTCACCAAACCTTAAGTGTGTAGACCCTACGGGTTCGGGAGACATGCAGACATGACCGAGACGCCTCTCCTATCAATAACCAACAGCGCACTACTAGGAAAAGTCCTACTAATGGCGCACCTAATTTGGCCATTAATGGCGCATTAGTGGTGCGCCATTAGTAGCACACCATTAGTATATTTTACTAATGGCGCACCACTGGTGCGCCATTAGTATCTGGTATACTAATGGCGCACCCCAGATGCGCCATTAGTATATACAACAGTGCGCCATTAGTATGCCTCCCAGGGGGCCATCTATACCCAGGTGCTTTGGCATACTAATGGCGCACAACAACAGGATGCGCCATTAGTAACTTCGGCATACTAATGGCGCACTGTTTAGTGATGCGCCATTAGTATCCTTTGCTATTTTTGAATTTGGATCTGGATCGCGATTTTTGTGCCCAATTTTTGCTCGTTTTTTGGCTCATTTTTTTGCACGATATTATTTCTAATTTTGTTCCTGTTTTTGGATCTTGTACGTACTTTTGCCGTGTTCTTTTGCCGGAGAGGAGGAGGAGGAGGTCGCCGGAGAGGTGCTCGCCTACATCGCCGGAGAGGAGGAGGAGGTCGCCGGAGAGGAGTTCACCGGAGCATCGGAGAGGCGGAAGGAGAAACCATGAGGGGAGCTCACCGAAGAGGAGGGAGGAGGAGCTCACCGAAGAGGAGGAAGGAGGAGCTCACCGGAGAGGAGGGAGTAGGAGCTCACCGGAGAGGAGGGAGGAGGAGCTCACCGGAGAGGAGGGAGGAGGAGCTCACCGGAGAGGAGGGAGGAGGAGCTCACCGGAGAGGAGGGAGGAGGAGCTCACCGGAGAGGAGGGAGAAGGAGATGAAGTGGAGGAGAGGTGGAGTGGAGCAGAAGAATGAAGAGGTAAGGAGGAGAGGACACGCCCAGCCATATATACGGCATAGTAATGGCGCACCGTGGGCAGGTGCGCCATTAGTAACTTTTTTTGAATTTTGAAGGCGGGAAGATACTAATGGCGCACCATGGGCAGGTGCGCCATTAGTAACTTTTTTTATTTTTTTATTTATTTTGAATTCTGAAGGCGGGAAGATAGTAATGGCGCACCATGGGCAGGTGCGCCATTAGTAACTTTTTTTTTATTTTTTTTATTTATTTTGAATTCTGAAGGCGGGAAGATAGTAATGGCGCACCATGGGCAGGTGCGCCATTAGTAAGTTTGATTTTTTTTGAATATTTTTGCCTCTCCAGATCTTAAAAGCCCCGTATCTTTTTTTCTGTTAGGTTTTTGAGGATTTTGAAAACGTTTAACAGGGTTCCCGTGGGGGTGGGGGTGCATTCGGTGGAATGGGCCAAGTTACTAATGGCGCACCGTGGGGGTGGTGCGCCATTAGTAGTTCACCTAGTAATGGCGCACCTCCCCAACCGTGCGCCATTAGTAGTTTTTCAAAAAAAAATTGAAACAAACAAAATTTGTAACAAAATTACTAATGGCGCACCTGTGAGTGGTGCGCCATTAGTAGTTCAACTACTAATGGCGCACTGTGGGAGTGGTGCACCATTAGGTGCGCCATTAGTAGTTTAAAAAATAAAAATAAAAAAATGGAAAAAAAATTTGAAACATAATTACTAATGGCGCACCGTGGGGTGGTGCGCCATTACTAGTTGAACTACTAATGGCGCACCATCCCACGGTGCGCCATTAGTAGTTTTGAAAAAATAAAAAAAAAATTACTAATGGCACACCGTGGATGTGGTGTGCCATTAGTATTTTCACACTAATGGCGCACCGACACATGGTGCGCCATTAGTATTTAGTAATGGCGCACCACATGTACAGTGCGCCATTAGTGGCCATTCCATCTATAGCCCTTTTCCTAGTAGTGGCGGGATCTGGATACCCATGTTGGCTCCCACATGTTCCACGATGATCTCATCGGATGAACCACGATGTCGAGGATTCAATCAATCCCGTATACAATTCCCTTTGTCAATCGGTATGTTACTTGCCCGAGATTCGATCGTCGGTATCCCAATACCTTGTTCAATCTCGTTACCGGCAAGTCTCTTTACTCGTACCGCAATGCATGATCCCGTGACTAACTCCTTAGTCACATTGAGCTCATTAAGATGATGCATTACCGAGTGGGCCCAGAGATACCTCTCCGTCATACGGAGTGACAAATCCCAGTCTCGATCCGTGCCAACCCAACAGACACTTTCGGAGATACCCGTAGTGTACCTTTATAGTCACCCAGTTACGTTGTGACGTTTGGCACACCCAAAGTACTCCTACGGTATCTGGGAGTTGCACGATCTCATGGTCTAAGGAGAAGATACTTGAAATTGGAAAAGCTCTAGCAAACGAACTACACGATCTTTGAGCTATGCTTAGGATTGGGTCTTGTCCATCACATCATTCTCCTAATGATGTGATCCCGTTATCAATGACATCCAATGTCCATAGTCAGGAAACCATGACTATCTGTTGATCAACGAGCTAGTCAACTAGAGGCTTACTAGGGGCACGTTGTGGTCTATATATTCACACATGTATTACGATTTCCGGATAACACAATTATAGCATGAACAATAGACAATTACCATGAACAAAGAAATATAATAATAACCATTTATTATTGCCTCTAGGGCATATTTCCAACAGTCTCCCACTTGCACTAGAGTCAATAATCTAGTTACATTGTGATGAATCGAACACCCATTGCGTCCTGGTGTTGATCATGTTTTGCTCTAGGGAGAGGTTTAGTCAACGGATCTGCTACATTCAGGTCCGTATGTACTTTACAAATATCTATGTCTCCATTTTGAACACTTTCACGAATGGAGTTGAAGCGACGCTTGATATGCCTGGTCTTCCTGTGAAACCTGGGCTCCTTGGCAAGGGCAATAGCTCTAGTGTTGTCATAGAAGAGAGTCATCGGGCCCGACGCATTGGGAATCACCCCTAGGTCGGTAATAACTCCTTCATCCAGACTGCTTCCTGTGCTGCCTCCGAGGTTGCCATGTACTCCGCTTCACATGTAGATCCCGCCACAACGCTTTGCTTGCAACTGCACCAGCTTACTGCTCCTAAATATACACGTATCCGGTTTGTGACTTCGAGTCATCCACATCTGTGTCGAAGCTAGCGTCGACGTAACCCTTTACGATGAGCTCTTCGTCACCTCCATAAACGAGAAACATATCCTTAGTCCTCTTCAGGTACTTCAGGATATTCTTGACTGTTGTCCAGTGTTCCATGCCAGGATTACTTTGGTACCTTCCTACCAAACTTACGGCAAGGTTTACATTAGGTCTGGTACACAGCATGGCATACATAATAGACCCTATGGCCGAGGCATAGGGGATGACACTCATCTTTTCTCTATCTTCTGCCGTGGTCGGGCATTGAGCCGTGCTCAATTGCACACCTTGCAATACAGGCAAGAACCCCTTCTTGGACTGATCCATATTGAACTTCTTCAATATCTTGTCAAGGTACGTACTCTGTGAAAGACCAATGAGGCGTCTTGATCTATCTCTATAGATCTTGATGCCTAATATATAAGCAACTTCTCCAAGGTCCTTCATTGAAAAACACTTATTCAAATAGGCCTTTATACTTTCCAAGAATTCTATATCATTTCCCATCAATAGTATGTCATCCACATATAATATGAGAAATGCTACAGAGCTCCCACTCACTTTCTTGTAAACACAGGCTTCTCCATAAGTCTGTGTAAACCCAAACGCTTTGATCATCTCATCAAAGCGAATGTTCCAACTCCGAGATGCTTGCACCAGCCCATAGATTGAGCGCTGGAGCTTGCATACTTTGTTAGCATTCTTAGGACCGACAAAACCTTCCGGCTACATCATATACAATTATTCCTTAAGGAAGCCATTAAGGAATGCCGTTTTGACGTCCATCTGCCATATCTCATAATCATAGTATGTGGAAATTGCTAACATGATTCGGACAGACTTCAGCTTCGCTACGGGTGAGAAAGTCTCATCGTAGTCAACCCCTTGAACTTGTCGATAACCCTTAGCGACAAGTCGAGCCTTATAGATGGTCACATTACCATCCGCGTCTGTCTTCTTCTTAAAGATCCATTTGTTTTCTATGGCTCGCCGATCATCAGGAAAGTCAGTCAAAGTCCATACTTCATTTTCATACATGGATCCTATCTCGGATTTCATGGCTTCTAGCCATTTGTCGGAATCCGTGCCCGCCATTGCTTCTTCATAGTTCGAAGGTTCACCGTTGTCTAACAACAAGATTTCCAGGACAGGGTTGCCGTACCACTCTGGTGCGGAACATGTCCTTGTGGACCTACGAAGCTCAGTAGTAACTTGATCCGAAGCTTCATGATCATCATCATTAACTTCCTCCCCAGTCGGTGTAGGCACCACAGGAACATCTTCCCGCGCTGCGCTACTTTCCGGTACGGAAGGGGTGACTATCACCTCATCAAGTTCCACTTTCCTCCCACTTACTTCCTTCGAGAGAAACTCTTTCTCCAGAAAGGACCCGTTCTTGGCAACGAAGATCTTGCCTTCGGATCTGAGGTAGAAGGTATACCCAATAGTTTCCTTAGGGTATCCTATGAAGACGCATTTCTCCGACTTGGGTTCGAGCTTTTCAGGTTGAAGTTTCTTGACATAAGCATCGCATCCCCAAACTTTTAGAAACGACAGCTTAGGTTTCTTCCCAAACCATAATTCATACAGTGTCGTCTCAACGGATTTTGACGGAGCCCTATTTAAAGTGAATGCGGCAGTCTCTAAAGCATAGCCCCAAAATGAGAGCGGTAAATCGGTAAGAGACATCATAGATCGCACCATATCCAATAGAGTGCGATTACGATGTTCGGACACACCGTTTCGCTGAGGTGTTCCAGGCGGCGTGAGTTGTGAAACGATTCCACATTTCCTTAAGTGCGCACCAAATTTGTGACTTAAATATTCTCCACCACGATTTGATCGTAAGAATTTTATTTTTCTGTCACGTTGATTCTCAACCTCACTCTGAAATTCCTTGAACTTTTCAAAGGTTTCAGACTTGTGTTTCATTAGGTAGACAAACCCATATCTACTTAAATCATCAGTGAGAGTGAGAACATAATGATATCCTCCGCGAGCCTCAACACTCATTGGACCGCACACATCGGTATGTATGATTTCCAATAAGTTGGTTGCTTGCTCCATTGTTCCGGAGAACGGAGTCTTGGTCATCTTACCCATGAGGCATGGTTCGCACGTGTCAAATGATTCGTAATCAAGAGACTCCAAAAGTCCATCTGCATGGAGCTGCTTCATGCGCTTGACACCAATGTGACCAAGGCGGCAGTGCCACAAGTATGTGGGACTATCGTTATCAACTTTACATCTTTTGGTATTCACACTATGAATATGTGTAACATCACGTTCGAGATTCATCAAGAATAAACCATTGACCAGCGGGGCATGACCATAAAACATATCTCTAAAATAAATAGAACAACCATTATTCTCGGATTTAAATGAGTAGCCATCTTGAATTAAACGAGATCCAGATACAATGTTCATGCTCAAAGCTGGCACTAAATAACAATTATTGAGGTTTAAAACTAATCCCGTAGGTAGATGCAGAGGTAGCGTGCCGACGGCGATCACATCGACCTTGGAACCATTCCCGACGCGCATCGTCACCTCGTCCTTTGCCAGTCTCCGTTTATTCCGCAGTTCCTGTTTTGAGTTACAAATATGAGCAACCGCACCGGTATCAAATACCCAGGAGCTACTACGAGTACTGGTAAGGTACACATCAATTACATGTATATCACATATACCTTTGGTGTTGCCGGCCTTCTTGTCCGCTAAGTATTTGGGGCAGTTCCGCTTCCAGTGACCACTTCCCTTGCAATAAAAGCACTCAGTCTCAGGCTTGGGTCCATTCTTTGACTTCTTCCCGGCAACTGGCTTACCGGGCGCGGCAACTCCCTTGCCGTCCTTCTTGAAGTTCTTCTTACCCTTGCCCTTCTTGAACTTAGTGGCTTTATTCACCATCAACACTTGATGTTCTTTTCTGATCTCCACCTCCGCTGATTTCAGCATCGAATATACCTCAGGAATGGTCTTTTCCATCCCCTGCATATTGAAGTTCATCACAAAGCTCTTGTAGCTTGGTGGAAGCGACTGAAGGATTCTGTCAATGACCGCATCATCCGGGAGATTAACTCCCAGCTGAGACAAGCGGTTGTGTAACCCAGACATTCTGAGTATGTGCTCACTAACAGAACTATTCTCCTCCATTTTACAGCTGAAGAACTTGTCAGAGACTTCATATCTCTCGACCCGGGCATGAGCTTGGAAAACCATTTTCAGCTCTTCGAACATCTCATATGCTCCATGCTTCTCAAAACGCTTTTGGAGCCCCAGTTCTAAGCTGTAAAGCATGCCGCACTGAACGAGGGAGTAATCATCAGCACGTGATTGCCAAGCGTTCATAACGTCTTGGTTCTCTGGGATAGGTGCTTCAACTAGCGGTGCTTCTAGGACATAATCTTTCTTGGCTGCTATGAGGATGATCCTCAGGTTCCAGACCCAGTCCGTATAGTTGCTGCCATCATCTTTCAGCTTGGTTTTATCTAGGAACGCGTTGAAGTTGAGGACAACGTGGGCCATTTGATCTACAAGACATATTGTAAAGATTTTAGACTAAGTTCATGATAATTAAGTTCATATAATCAAATTACTCAATGAACTCCCACTCAGATAGACATCCCTCTAGTCATCTAAGTGAAACATGATCCGAGTTAACTAGGCCGTGTCCGATCATCACGTGAGACGGACTAGTCAAGATTGGTGAACATCTCCATGTTGATCGTATCTTCTATACGACTCATGCTCGACCTTTCGGTCCTCCGTGTTCCGAGGCCATGTCTGTACATGCTAGGCTCGTCAACACCCGTTGTATGCGAACGTTAGAATCTATCACACCCGATCATCACGTGGTGCTTCGAAACAACGAACCTTCGCAACGGTGCACAGTTAGGGTGAACACTTTCTTGAAATTATTATAAGGGATCATCTTACTTACTACCGTCGTTCTAAGCAAATAAGATGCAAAACATGATAAACATCACACGCAATCAAATAGTGACATGATATGGCCAATATCATTTTGCTCCTTTGATCTCCATCTTCGGGGCACCATGATCATCTTCGTCACCGGCATGACACCATGATCTCCATCACCATGATCTCCATCATTGTGTCTTCATGAAGTTGTCACGCCAACGATTACTTCTACTTCTATGGCTAACGCGTTTAGCAATAAAGTAAAGTAATTTATATGGCGTTTATTCAATGACACGCAGGTCATACAAAATAATAAAGACAACTCCTATGGATCCTGCCGGTTGTCATACTCATCAACATGCAAGTCGTGATTCCTATTCAAGAATATGATAAATCTCATACATCACATATATCATTCATCACATCTTCTGGCCATATCACATCACATAGCACGTGCTGCAAAAACAAGTTAGACGTCCTCTAATTGTTGTTGCAAGTTTTTTTACGTGGCTTGTATAGGTTTCTAGCAAGAACGTTTCTTACCTACGTAAAACAACAACGTGATATGCCAATTTTTATTTACCCTTCATAAGGACCCTTTTCATCGAATCCGTTCCGACTAAAGTGGGAGAGACAGACACCCGCTAGCCACCTTATGCAACTAGTGCATGTCAGTCGGTGGAACCTGTCTCACGTAAGCGTATGTGTAAGGTCGGTCCGGGCCGCTTCATCCCACAATACCGCCGAAACAAGATAAGACTAGTAGCGTCAAGAAGAATTGGCAACATCTACGCCCACAACTGCTTTGTGTTCTACTCGTGCATAGTAACTACGCATAGGCCTGGCTCATGATGCCACTGTTGGGGATCATAGCAGAATTTTGAAATTTTCCTACGCTCACCAAGATCCATCTATGGAGTATACTAGCAACGAGGGGAAAGGAGTGCATCTACATACCTTGTAGATCGCGAGCGGAAGCGTTCCAATGAACGAGGTTGATGGAGTCGTACTCGCCGTGATCCAAATCACCGATGACCGAGTGCCGAACGGACGGCACCTCCGCGTTCAACACACGTACGGAGCAGCGACGTCTCCTCCTTCTTGATCCAGCAAGGGGGAAGGAGAGGTTGATGGAGATCCAGCAGCACGACGGCGTGGTGGTGGATGTAGCGGGATCTCGGCAGGGCTTCGCCGAGCTTCTACGAGAGGGAGAGGTGTTGCAGGGGAGGAGGGAGGCGCCAAAGGCTGTAGTATTGCTGCCCTCCCTCCCCCCCTTTATATAGGCCCCCTGGGAGGGGGGCGCCGGCCAAGACCCATCTGCCTGGGGGGGCGGCGGCCAGGGGGGACTTGCCCCCCAAGGCAAGTGGGGCGCCCCCCCACCCTAGGGTTTCCAACCCTAGGCGCAGGGGGAAGGCCCATGGGGGGCGCCCCAGCCCACCAAGGACTGGTTCCCTTCCCACTTCAGCCCATGGGGCCCTCCGGGAGAGGTGGCCCCACCCGGTGGACCCCCGCGACACTTCCGGTGGTCCCGGTACAATACCGGTGACCCCCGAAACTTTCCCGGTGGCCGAAACTTGACTTCCTATATATAATTCTTCACCTCCGGACCATTCCGGAACTTCTCGCGATGTCCGGGATCTCATCCGAGACTCCGAACAACTTATGGGTTTCCGCATACTCATATCTCTACAACCCTAGCGTCACCGAACCTTAAGTGTGTAGACCCTACGAGTTCGGGAGACATGCAGACATGACCGAGACGCCTCTCCTGTCAATAACCAACAGCGGGATCTGGATACCCATGTTGGCTCCCACATGTTCCACGATGATCTCATCGGATGAACCACGATGTCGAGGATTCAATCAATCCCGTATACAATTCCCTTTGTCAATCGGTATGTTACTTGCCCGAGACTCGATCGTCGGTATCCCAATACCTTGTTCAATCTCGTTACCGGCAAGTCTCTTTACTCGTACCGCAATGCATGATCCCGTGACTAACTCCTTAGTCACACTGAGCTCATTATGATGATGCATTACCGAGTGGGCCAAGAGATACCTCTCCGTCATACGGAGTGACAAATCCCAGTCTCGATCCATGCCAACCCAACAGACACTTTCGGAGATACCCGTAGTGTACCTTTATAGTCACCCAGTTAGGTTGTGACGTTTTGCACACCCAAAGTACTCCTACGGTATCCGGGAGTTGCATGATCTCATGTTCTAAGGAGAAGATACTTGACATTGGAAAAGCTCTAGCAAACGAACTACACGATCTTTGAGCTATGCTTAGGATTGGGTCTTGTCCATCACATCATTCTCCTAATGATGTGATCCCGTTATCAATGACATCCAATGTCCATAGTAAGGAAACCATGACTATCTGTTGATCAACGAGCTAGTCAACTAGAGGCTTACTAGGGACACGTTGTGGTCTATATATTCACACATGTATTACGATTTCCGGGTAACACAATTATAGCATGAACAATAGACAATTACCATGAACAAAGAAATATAATAATAACCATTTATTATTGCCTCTAGGGCATATTTCCAACAGGGGCGTGCGCAGCAGAGTAGCGGCAGTGCACGTCCATGGCTGAGGTCGGGCGGAGGAAGGAGAGTCCTGCATGGGCGCGCGCACAGAGCGGTGGCCTGCTGGTGGTCGTCGGCGCGGCTCCATGGCCAAAGGCCGAGGTCAGGGTCTAGGGGATCGGGCGACTCCCTTGGAGGCGCTGGGTGTATGCGTGTGGGAGATCGAGAGAGTGAGGAGGAGATCGAGTGGAGGGAGATGGGGATCGGGGTCCTGGCGGCGCTGGAGGGAGATGGGATCGAGAGAAGAGCGAGGGGGTCGGACCTAGGGTTAGATAGGCAGCTGGGCTTAGGAGGACATGGGTCGGCCTGGGCATAGGTTGCAGCTGGGCTGGGCTCTCTCTCTCTTTCTCCCTCATATTTTCTTTAGCAGAAAAGAAATAGAGAGAGGAAAAGAAAGAGAGGGTTAGGGAAAGATTTGCGCATGGGTTAGTTTTCCCAGACTCACAAAAATGAGCTTGTTCCGAGAAAATAGGAATGGCCATGGTTGCAAGATTTAAATTCAAATGCATTTGAATTTAATTCAACTGGCTTGAACAAGGAGTAGGAATCCGAAGTTTCCAAAAATGTTGAACATTTAGGAAGAGCCTCGATAAAACGATAAAAGAATATGAGGACAATTCGGAGACCAAGAATTGAGATAACAAAGGCATTGAGATTTAGTTGCAAGTGTGTCAAAGGTAATTCCACATCAATGGAATATTTTATAATAGCTCCCTAATATTGGGAGGGTAAGTTATAAAGAGAAGTCACCATTGTGAACATCTCTCAATTTAAATGGATCAAAGATCTATGCAATTTATTTAGCTGAGTTTTTTTAAAAGGGGTGCAAGATGACACGATGCAATGCACATGATGCAAAGATGAATGCAACGAACAAAACAAATCACATGACGAATCTCGGAATCCATGGAAGGCAACTGGAGCGCCGGTCTTGGGGCATCACAGTTCACTTTACTATCCTTCTTATCGCTAAATACATGGGGCAGTACCGCTTCAAGTGACCAGTCCCTTTGTAGTAAAAGCACTCAGTCTCAGGCTTAGGTCTAGCTTTGGGCTTCTTCATGGGAGTGGCAACTTGCTTGCCATTCTTCTTGAAGTTCCCTTCTTTCCCTTGCCCTTTTACTTGAAACTAGTGGTCTTGTCAACCATCAACACTTGATGCTTTTCTTGATTTCTACCTTCGCCGATTTCAGCATCGCGAAGAGCTCGAGGAATCGTTTTCGTCATCCCTTGCATATTATAGTTCATCATGAAGTTCCAGTAAATTGCTGATAGTGACTAGAGAACTCTGTCAATCACTATCTTATCTGGAAGATTAACTCCCACTTGATTCAAGCGATTGTAGTACTCAGACATTCTGAGCACATGCTCACTGGTTGAGCTATTCTCCTCCATCTTGTAGGCAAAAATACTTGTCAGCGGTCTCATACCTCTCGACTCGGGCATGAGTCTGAAATACCAATTTGAACTCTTGGAACATCTCATATGCTCCATGGTGTTTCAAAACATTTTTGAAGTCCCGGTTCTAAGCCGTAAAGCATGGTGCACTAAACTATCAAGTAGTCATCATACCGAGCTTGTCAAACGTTCATAACGTATGCATTTGCTCCTGCAATAGTTCTGTCACCTAGCGGTGCATCAAGGAAATAATTCTTCTGTGCAGCAATGAGGATAATCCTCAGATCACGGACCTAGTCCGCATCATTGCTACTATCACCTTTCTACTTAGTTTTCTCTAGGAACATATCATAAATAAAATGGGGAAGCTATACGCGAGCAATTGATCTACAACATAGATATGCAAATACTATCAGGACTAAGTTCATGATAAATTTAAGTTCAATTAATCATATTACTTATGAACTCCCACTTAGATAGACATCCCTCTAGTCATCTAAATGATCACGTGATCCATATCAACTAAACCATGTCCGATCATCACGTGAGATTGAGTAGCTTTCAATGGTGAACATCACTATGTTGATCATATCTACTATATGATTCACGTTCGACCTTTCGGTCTCAGTGTTCCGAGGCCATATCTGCATATGCTAGGCTCATCAAGTTTAACCCGAGTATTCTGCATGTGAAAAACTATCTTGCACCCGTTGTATGTGAACGTAGAGCTTATCACACCCGATCATCACGTGGTGTCTCAGCACGAAGAACTGTCGCAACGGTGCATACTCAGGGAGAACACTTATACCTTGAAATTTTAGTAAGAGATCATCTCATAATGCTACCTGTCGTACTAAGCAAAATAAGATGCATAAAAGATAAACATCACATGCAATCAAAATATGTGACATGATATGGCCATCATCATCTTGTGCCTTTGATCTCCATCTCCAAAGTACCGTCATGATCTCCATCGTCACCGGCATGACACCATGATCTCCATCATCTTGATCTTTATCAACGTGTCGTCACATGGTCGTCTCGCCAACTATTGCTTTTGCAACTATTGCTATCGCATAGCGATAAAGTAAAGAAATTATATGGTGCTTGCATCTTATGCAATAAAGAGACAACCATAAGGCTCCTGCCAGTTGTCGATAACTTTAACAAAACATGATCATCTCATACAACAATTTATATCTCATCACATCTTGACCATATCACATCACAACATGCCCTGCAAAAACAAGTTAGACATCCTCTACTTTGTTATTGCAAGTTTTACGTGGATGCTACGGGCTTCTAGCAAGAAACGTTCTTACCTACGCATCAAAACCACAACGATTTTTCGTCAAGTGTGTTGTTTTAACCTTCAACAAGGACCGGGCATAGTCAAACTCGATTCAACTAAAGCTGGAGAAACAGACACCCGCCAGCCACCTATGTGCAAAGCATGTCGGTAGAACCAGTCTCATGAACGTGGTCATGTAATGTCGGTCTGGGCCACTTCGTCCAACAATACCGCCGAATCAAAGTAAGACATTGCTGGTAAGCAGTATGACTATTATCGCCCACAACTCTTTGTGTTCTACTTGTGCATATAACATCTACGCATAGACCTGGCGCGGATGCCACTGTTGGGGAACGTAGTATTTCAAAAAAAATTCCTACGATCACACAAGATCTATCTAGGAGAAGCATAGCAACGAGCAGGGAGAATGTGTCCACGTACCCTCGTAGACCGAAAGCGGAAGTTTAGTAACGCGGTTGATGTAGTCGAACATCTTCACGATCCAACCGATCCAAGTACCAAACGTACGGCACCTCCGTGTTCAGCACACGTTCAGCACGATGACATCCCTCGAGCTCTTGATCCAGTTGAGGACGATGGAGAGTTTCGTCAGCACGACAGCGTGGCGACGGTGACGATGAAGTTACCGTCGCAGGGCTTTGCCTAAGCACTACGACGATATGACCGAGGTGTTAACTATGGAGGGGGCGCCGCACACGGCTAGGAACAATTGATGTGTGTTCTAGGGGTGCCCTCCCCATGTATATAAAGGAGGGAGAGGGATGGAGGCAGCCTAGGGTGCGCCCAAGTAGGAGGAATCCTACTTGGGCCCCTAGTCCAATTCGCCCCCTACCATATTTGGACAAGGGGGAAAGGAAGGAGGGGGAGGGGAAGGAAGTAGGAGTCCTACTTCATACTTTCCTTTTCCTCCTCTTCTTTCCCTTTCTCCCCAAGTGGATGGCCCTATAGGGGGCGCACCAGCCCCTTGTGGCCTGGTGTGTTCCCTTACTTGGCCCATTAAGCCCATATCTTTGTCGGGGGTTGCCCGGAACCCCTTCCGGTGACCCGATATCACTCGGAACACTTCCGGTGTCCAAATACCATCGTCCTATATATGAATCATTACCTCTCGACCATTTGGAGACTCCTCGTCATGTCCGTGATGTCATCTGGGACTCCGAACAAACTTCGGACATCAAATCACATAACTCATAATACAAATCGTCATCGAACGTTAAGCGTGCGGACCCTACGGGTTCGAGAACTATGTAGACATGACTGAGACACATCTCCGGTAAATGACCAATAGCGGAACCTGGATGCTCATATTGGCTCCTACATATTCTATGAAGATCTTTATCGGTCAAAGCGCATAACAACATACGTCATTCCCTTGGTCATTGGTATGTTACTTGCCCGAGATTCGATCGTCGGTATCATCATACCTAGTTCAATCTCGTTACCGGCAAGTCTCTTTACTCGATCCGTAATGCATCATCCCGCAACTAACTCATTAGTCACATTATTTGCAAGGCTATAGTGATGTGCATTACCGAGAGGGCCGAGAGATACCTCTCCGATACTTGGAGTGACAAATCCTAATCTCGATCTATGCCAACCCAACAAACACCTTCGGAGACACCTGTAGAGCATCTTTATAATCACCCAGTTTTGTTGTGATGTTTGATAACACACAAGCTGTTCCTCCGGTATTCAGGAGTTGCATAATCTCATAGTCAGAGGAATATGTATAAGTCATGACGAAAGCAATAGCAATAAAACTTAACGATCATTATGCTAAGCTAACAGATGGGTCTTGTCCATCGCATCATTTTCTAATGATGTGATCATGTTCATCAAATGACAACATATGTCTATGTTTAGGAAACTTAACCATCTTTGATTAACGAGCCAGTCAAGTAGAGGCATATTAGGGACACTCTTGTTTGTCTATGTATTCACACATATACTAAGTTTCCGGTTAATACAATTCTAGCATGAATAATAAACATTTATCATGATATGAGGAAATACAAATAACAACTTTATTATTGCCTCTAGGGCATATTTCCTTCATAAGCTACACGGGACCGACAGATGTTGACAATGCAGGCCTTGCGGTGGCGGCGGCGGTGGCGGGGACCTTGCTAGGGTTTCGAGCGTGGGAGGGGGTATGTGTGTGTGCGCGCGCCCGAGGAGGTTTTGGTGTGTGTGTGTGTGTGTGTGTGGAGGGGGCGGGGCTGTGTTTGAGGAAATGACGCAGGTACTGAAAATTTTACTATGCGGGAGTCAAACGCGAGAGTGAAATGTCGGGGCTATTGAAAATTTTGATGATGGTGCATCGCACACGGTCCGGAGATAACAACCGTGTGTTATGAAACAGAAAAACCCTCGAGGCGGGCAGATATTTTCGAGGGATGCAGGCGGGGTTGAGAACAAGAAACATCACACACGGTCGAAACACAATAACCGTGTTCTATCAAACAGAAAAAAGCTGCAGGCGGGCAGATATTTTTGAGAGGGGAAGCCTCGTGCCCTCCTGGAGCCCAATGTACTGTGCGGATGTGTGCATGACAGGGGCACCGGCTTGGTACACGGTTAGTTTGGGTGAACTGTGTCTATTGCGTCATCCGACTTGTCTAATGTTCATAAATTTGGCTAAAAATGATGCGAGAGATGGTCAGAACAGGAACACGCTTGCATGCGGACCAAATTTATGCGTGAAAAGGGTGGTTTGATGTTCAAATACCAAATGCAACTTCGATGTGGCACCTATCTCACAAAGCGCACAGTATTGCTTGCCCCCCACGTGTCGGCATGAAGGGAATCCTAAGCTATGAATGCATGCCCCCCCATCGAGGTTCACCCAGCAAAGTGCGAAGTAGCTATCAACCCCCCCTCGTGTTGGCACGAAGGGAACCCTAAGCTATGAATGCATGCCCCCCTCATGTCGGCATGAAGGGAATCCTAAGCTATGAATGCATGCCCCCCCCCAACCGAGGTTCACCTAGCAAAGTGCGAGGTAGCTAGAATCCCCCCTCGTGTCGGCACGAAGGGAATCCTAAGCTATGAATGCATGCCCCCCCAACCGAGGTTCACCTAGCAAAGTGCGAAGTAGCAGCCCCCCCACACACACACATACTTTCAGTCGGCAGGCCAGAGAGGCATCTCACCAAGATGGATCGTAACGGACCAAGAATAATCCACCTTCGTTGTACAACCTCTCTCTTGTTGTTGGTGAAAGTGATGGCCGTCCATGCGACCCCGGAGATGGGCTAGCTTGCCAATAATCAGGCAAGTAGCTACTCCCCGAAGACAACCACTGCATGCATGTGGCCCAAACATATATATGTATGAAGAGGTGTGTTTTTAAATGCACAATGGAACAACTTTGGAGTGGCACCATGATATCGAACTAGAAATCCCCACACTGAGTGAGAGTTATTGGGTTGACAATGCATCTGTATGTTACACCACACTTCAAGCCGATGACGGGATTCATGCCTGCATGCGTGCATAGTATATGCTCTCAAACTTAATTAGGTCTAAATATCACCATGACCTATACTACGATAACAGGAACTGGAGGAAGAATCCGCCATGGTAACCAATCTTGTTGTCGGTCAAGGTGATCATGGATGTCCACGCGGGCCCACGAATATATAGGCTGGTTGCCGATAACCACGCGAGGGAGTGTACCGTTCGAAGACAACCACTACATGCATATGTATGGAGGTGATGCGTGCATGCATGTTTGAATACCATTTCCCAACATTGTTGTGGTGCGTGCGTCGAAAATCATACAGTCCCCACATAGAGCGAGATCAGTTCATGACGTGTCGTAGTCCTAGCCACTTCGACTCGATGGGAGGGATTCATGCGTACACATGCATGTGTGTGTGTGCTCAAACTGTATCATGTCATCCCAGAGCATGACCTATATATATACACTGTATTAGAAGCAAAAAAATAATCCCTCCTAAATCAAATTAACCTCTCTCGTTGTCAGGCAAAAAGTAGTGATGGACCAAGCGGGCCCACAGATGGAAAACATCGATATCACCGATAACCGCTTAAGTGGCACTGGTGCGCGTCGGTCCTAAACAAACGGTTTTTAACCCATTTGCGCGACGGCATTTGGAACCGTCGCCAAGTGAGTGTAGGCGATAGGGGGGTCCTTCCCACACGACCCAGAAACCGTCAGGGATAGGGCCCCTACAGTACTCCTACTCATTTCTGCTCGCATTGACATCGCAGTCGGTATTCTCTGGTGCTACGTTTACAATGCGCGGCCCATCACAAACGGTTCACTATTATAGAATATGTATGATGCGCGGCCCATCACAAATGTTTCACCGTTAAGAAGATTAGCTAATCGTCGTACGAGTGTCGGACAGGATTACGAAACGTCGGACCGTCGTAACATCGTCGTACACAACAATTATCGCACACGCTATTCTGTGGTGCAACGTTTACGATGCATACTTCATCAAAAACAGTTCATGGTTGCGAATCGCGTACGATAAGGCAACTAACACAAACGTTTAGTTTGCCCGCACCATTTGTGATATTGTCTGACATCGCACACGCTTTGCAAACGGCAACTGTGTGCATGCTTGCACACGTTTCCTCTCTGTAAACCGTCTCGGATTATGGTGCATATCGCAAACGTTTGTGTTTTACCAATCGTGTGTGCCGTAACAACCTGGAGAGCGTAATTTCACCGTAATTTAATTGCTGCTTTTCCAAATTGTATCGGATTTGGATTTGAATTTGAATTTGAATGTATGTTACAGCTTTATTCATATCCATCAGGTTCAAACAACCAAAGCATTATTCGATTCATAGGTACATATGTTCAAGAATGAAATAAGAACCAAATAAAGAATGATGAACCACAGTTGTATACTTGTACTATTAAAGATGGTAAAGAAAGAGGCCAAATATATTCTGGTTGCTGAATAAGGTGAAGCGGAATGCCCATATTGTGGCCTCCTCCATGCAGAAGGCACGCACGACTCTAGTCCAACCCCTTGTGATGGCCGACCGCCCATCCTTCACGGTCTTCATGAAAACATCTAGATAATCATCATGTTCTGGTAGAAATACATTAACTTTTGCATGCCCACCAATCATGTAGTTTGAGAGGTAGTCTTAGTAAACTGCTTTGGCAACCACTACAAAGGAAAAAGATTCAGACATTGTCATCTAACACAACTCATTATGGGTAATAAAAAGAAGGCTGCAGAGTTCTTACTTACCATCTTGCAGTTCGCTGTTGTCTTCGATAAAGTGTAAACAAATAGTTTAATTGCCATTTTTGGACCCATTTTACTAACAATCTTTATCAGCTTCCTCACTTGATGTTGGTTCATCGATATCTCATTGCCCCATACGTAGAAAGGGTCGAAGCGCGGATCTTTACCAATGACATATGTACCTAAACGCACCAAGTTAATATTAGATGCTAAACAGCAATTGCACAATGATGTAGTACAACACTCTTTTATAATATGTCTATATACATCCGTATGTGGTAGTCCATTTGAAATCTCTAAGAAGACAAATATTTAGGAATGGAGGGAGTTTCTTGTAACATCCAATATACTCACATATTGGATGAATTAACATCTTATATTATGGGCCGGAAGGAGTCTAGTTCATTCTTACAAATTATCGACTGATTAGCTGCTGCTGTATCCATGGGTTACAGTTAGTTTGAGCTAGTTCGGGCTCGAATAGCCCTAAAGTATATCTAAACATGAGGGCTAGTTTGAGCTAGTTGCATCTATAACCCACCCAAAAAAACTATCCAACCCAAGAGTTGCTAATTGGAGCTAGTTCTCCTAGTGCATTTATTGTCAATCTAACCCTGCCATCCAAACAACTCTTTGGATGGAGTTAGTCCAGGGTTAGTAATGATCTAGAAACTAACTTTAACCTCTAGCTCAGTTCAGTATCCAAACAGGGCTGTGATGTTGCTGTTGCTACTGCTGCTCTTCTACGTATATCTAGACATCATTAGAACATTAATGTAACACTCTTCCTTGTTGCTATGTAGCATAGGATTGCATATTTAGACATTAAGTACAGTGCATGTTGCTATGTAGCCTCAGATATATTACATATGGCCCTAGTTAACCTAACGAAAAATGGGTTGCAGATATATTAAGTTAAAAGCCTGATTCACTAATTAGTCCCTTACCAGCCGCCGGCCTAAATGGTACCAGCTACCGATATCCTGAATAGTGAGTAGATATAAGCCATGGGATGAAATTAACCTCGATGGAAAACAGCAGTCATTCCCAAAATTGTCCTGTGTAGGTACATCAAGAAGCATGTTAAGCACAACAGGCTAAACATCAACCAAAATTATACATGGCAGACAAAATAATCTCCAAAAGATAGCTTCAGTGTGCAGGTTTAAGCACACTAGTAAAGCAAAACAAGTGGAAAGGTGTGCTAACTGCAACAAGCCTAACATTTAACAACAAGCAAACATAGTCATTCAAACTGGTATTGTGCCGGTCTAAGTACACTGGTTATGGTTAAATAAAATGGAAAGGCGTGTTAACTACAAGATGCAGCAACCAAATGTAGTCATTCATAGTGGTATTGTTGAAACTGGTACTGATGAAATTGAACTGCACAGTTCATACTTGCACATATAGAACATCACGTTGTGAATAACTGGAATAAACAAGGCATAGTACGAACAACCAAACATAGCATTTGAAACTGAACATATGCTAACTACAAACAACCAAACAATAAAAAAACTTTAAAAGAGGCATATGCTAGCTATAACAGGCTTAACAACAAGCAAATATATGCATTCCTATCGGTATGTTTAAAACTGGATTGATGAAATGTACTGCACAGTACATAATTGCACATGTAGAGCATCATATTGTGAACAACTGAAATAAACAAATCATGGGTTTCCTCACTTGTCACAGATGGGCTCGTTCCTGTGGGAAGATCACGGACCCTGGATGTGCTCCATGTTGTCGCAGATGGGCTCCTTCCCCTTGGAAGAGCACGGAAGTAGGGTGCCCTCCCTGATGTCGCAGACGGGCGCTTTCCCCTTGGAAGAGCAGATGGGCTCTTTCCCCTTGGAAGAGCCGAAGAGGGTGCCCTCCTCGTGGTTGTCGTCGATGAGGTATGAATTGGAAGCCGTGGATCCCAAGCCAGCATCGCAGAACGTGTCCTTCAGAAATGAAAAATGGGGCTCGATGGCGATGTAGAATGGCAAATTGTTGACAGCGAGCCAGAGGAGATCAGCGGCGGGGCCATGGATGAGATCGACGGCGGTTGAACCCGAGGGGTTGGGGGTGGGCCACTTAACCTGTGACATAGCCCGCCTCAGGGCATCGCTGTCGATGACCTCGATGTCGTAGCCGGCGGATGAGACATGCCCACATACTCTTACTCGCTGCTTGAGTGCCTACCGCCAGTAATGGTCGTCATCTTCCTCGGCGACGTCGGGCGAAGAGACCTCTATACACCTCTTTTGGGCCAGTCGCTCCTCAAGCTCCACGGGAAGCGTAGCCGGGTTTAGGCTGCGACGCTCTGGAGTGGGGGGGATGGGGATCTGTGGGAAAGGGGGCATTTGGAAGGCGTCATCTAAGAAACTCAGGGCATCCTGGGTATGAGATCGGTGGGTAAGTTGCACGGGCAAACCGACAGATGTTGACAATGGAGGCCTTGCGGCAGCGGCGGCAGCGGCGACGGGGACCTTGCTAGGGTTTTGAGCGAGGGAGGGTGTGTGTGTGTGTGCGCGCGCGTGCATGCCCGAGGAGGTTTTGGTGTGTGTGTGTGTGTGTTGAGGGGGCGCGGGGTGTTTGAGGAAATGACGTGGGTACTGAAAATTTTACTATGCGGGAGTCAAACGCGGGAGTGAAATGCCGGGCTATTGAAAATTTTGACGATAGTGCATCACACACGGTCCGGAGATAACAACCGTGTGTTATGAAACAGAAAAACCCTCGAGGCGGGCAGATATTTTCTAGGGATGCAGGCAGGATTGGGAACAAGAAACAACGCACACGGTATGGAGATAACAACCGTGTGTTATGAAACAGAAAAACCCTCGAGGCGGGCAGATATTTTCTTGGGATGCAAGCGGGATTCGGAACAAGAAACATCGCACATGGTCTGGACATAACAACCGTGTGTTATGAAACAAAAAAACCTTCGAGGTGGCAGATATTTTTGAGAGGAGGAGCCTCGTGGAGCCCAATGTACTGTGCAGATGTGTGCGTGATAGGTGCACCGGCGTGCCACACGGTTAGTTTGAGTGAACCATGTCTGGTGCGTCATCCGACTTGTCTAATGTTCATAAATTTGGCAAAATATGACGCGGGAGAGGGTCAGAACACGAACTACTTGCATGTGGACCAAATTTATGTATCAAAAGGGTGGTTTGATTTCAAATACCAAATGCAACTTCGATGTGGCACCTCTCTCGCAAAGCGCACGGTATTTCTTGCCCCACCCCACCCCCCTCGTGTCGGCACGAAGGGAATCCTAAGCTATGAATGCCCCCTCCCCCCCGAACCGAGGTTCACCTAGCAAAGTCCGAAGTAGCTAGCAACCCCCCTCCTCCCTCGTGTCGGCATGAAGGGAATCCTATGCTATGAATGCATGCTCCCCAACCGAGGTTTATTCACCTAGCAAAGTGCAAAGTAGCTAGTAGCCCCCCTCCCTCGTGTCGGCACAAAGGGAATCGTAAGCAATGAATGCATGCCCCCCCAACCGAGGTTCACCCTAGCAAAGTGCGAAGTAGCTAGCAGCCCCCCTCCCTCATGTCAGCACAAAGGGAATCCTAAGCTATGAATGCATGCCCCCCAACCGAGGTTCACCATAGCAAAGTGCGAAGTAGCTAGCAGCCCCCTCCCTCATGTCAGCATGAAGGGAATCCTAAGCTATGAATGCATGCGCCCCCCCAACCGAGGTTCACCTAGCAAAGTGCGAAGTAGCTAGCAGCCCCCCTCCCTCGTGTCTGCACGAAGGGAATCCTGAGCTATGAATGCATGCCCTCCCCCCCCAAACGAGGTTCACCCTAGAAAAGTGCTAAGTAGCTAGCAGCCACCCCTCCCTCGTGTTGGCACGAGGGGAATCCTAAGCTATGAATGCATGCCCCTCCCCCCAACCGAGGTTCACCTAGCAAAGTGCGAAGTAGCTAGCAGCCCCCCCTCGTGTCGGCACGAAGGGAATCCTAAGCTATGAATGCATGCCCCCTCCCCCCAACCGAGGTTCACCTCACAAAGTGTGAAGTAGCTAGCAGCCCCCCACCCCCCCTCGTGTCGCCATGAAGGGAATCCTAAGCTATGAATGCATGCCCCCCCAACCGAGGGTCACCTAGCAAAGTGCGAAGTAATAACCCCCCCCCCCCCACATACACACACACTTTCAGTCGGCGGGCCAGAGAGGCATATATCTGACCAAGATGGATCGTAAAACGGACCAAGAATAATCC
The DNA here is from genome assembly GCF_018294505.1 of Triticum aestivum. NCBI lineage: Eukaryota > Viridiplantae > Streptophyta > Magnoliopsida > Poales > Poaceae > Triticum > Triticum aestivum. The sequence goes on from NC_057805.1 coordinate 145,763,939, forward strand.
ACCTTGGTCGTACAACCTCTCTCTTGTTGTTGGTCAAAGTGATGGTCGTCCATGAGACCCCGGAGATGGGCTAGCTCGCCAATAATCATGCAAGTAGCTAGTCCCGAAGACAACCACTGCATGCGTGTGGCCCAAACATATGTACCGGAGAGGTGTGTTTTTGAGTAATAATGGAACAACTTCGATGTGGCACCGTGATTTCGAACTAGAAATCCACACACTGAGTGAGGGTTATGTTGACAATGCATATGTATGTTACACCACACTTCAAGCCAACGACAGGGATTCATGCATGCATGCGTGCATAGTATATGCGCTCAAACTTAATTAGGTCTGAATCTCACCATGACCTATACTATGATAACACGAACCAAATGAAGAATCCGCCATGGTAACCTATCTTGTTGTTGGTCAAGGTGATCATGGATGTCCACGCGGGCCCATGAATATATAGGCTTGTCGCCGATAACCACACGAGGGAGTGTATTGTTCGAAGGCAACCACTACATGCATATGGATGGAGGTGATGCATGCATGCATGTTTGAATACACAACATTGATGTGGCGCGTGTGTCAACAATCATACACTAGCTCCCCACACAGAGCGAGATCGGTTCATGATGTGTCGTTGTACTAGACACTTCGACTCGATGGGAGGGTGATACGTCTCCAACGTATCTATAATTTTTGATTGTTCCATGCTATTATATTATCTGTTTTGGATGTTTAATGGGCTTTATTATACACTTTTATATTATTTTTGGGACTAACCTATTAACCGAAGGCCAGTGCAAATTGCTGTTTTTTTGCCTATTTCAGTGTTTCGCAGAAAAGGAATATCAAAAGGAATCCAAACGGAATGAAACCTTCGGGGGAGTTATTTTTGGAACAAACGTGATCCAGGGGACTTGGAGTGGACGTCAAGAAAGAAGCGAAGAGGCCACGAGACAGGGAGGCGCGCCTGCCCCCTGGGCGCGCCCCCACCCTCGTGGGCCCCTCGCAGCTCCACCGACCTACTTCTTCCTCCTATATATACCCATATACCCAGAAAACATCTAGGAGCACCACGAAACCCTATTTCCACCGCTGCAGCCTTCTGTACCCGTGAGATCCCATCTTGGGGCCTTTTCCGGCGCTCCGCCGGAGGGGGAATCGATCATGGAGGGCTTCAACATCAACACCATAGCCTCTCCGATGATGTGTGAGCAGTTTACCACAGACCTTCGGGTCCATAGTTATTAGCTAGATGCCTTCTTCTCTCTCTTTGGATCTCAATATAAAGTTCTCCTCGATCTTCTTGGAGATCTATTCGATGTAATTCTTTTTGCGGTGTGTTTGTCGAGATCCGATGAATTGTGGGTTTATGATCAAGATTATCTATGAACAATATTTGAATCTCCTCTGAATTCTTTTATGTATGATTTTTTATCTTTGCAAGTCTCTTCGAATTATCAGTTTGGTTTGCCTACTAGATTGATCTTTCTTGCAATGGGAGAAGTGCTTAGCATTGTGTTCAATCTTGCGGTGTCCTTTCCCAGTGACAGCAGGGGCAGCAAGGCACGTATTGTATTGTTGCCATCGAGGATAAAAAGATGGGGTTTATATCATATTGCTTGAGTTTATCCTTCTACATCATGTCATCTTGCTTAATGCGTTACTCCGTTCTTATGAACTTAATACTCTAGAGCATGCTAGACAGCGGTCGATGTGTGGAGTAATAGTAGTAGATGCAGAATCGTTTCGGTCTACTTGTCGCGGACGTGATGCCTATATACATGATCATGCCTAGATATTCTCATAATTATGCACTTTTCTATCAATTGCTCGACAGTAATTTGTTCACCCACCTCAATACTTATGCTATCTTGAGAGAACCCACTAGTTAAACCTATGGCCCCCGGGTCAATTTTCCATCATATAAGTTTCCAATCTATTTTTACTTTGCAATCTTTACTTTCAATCTATATCATAAAAATACCAAAAATATTTATCTTATTATCTCTATCAGATCTCACTTTTGCAAGTGGCCGTGAAGGGATTGGCAACCCCTTTATCGCGTTGGTTGTAAGGTTCTTATTTGCTTGTGTAGGTACGAGGCGACTTGTGTGTGGTCTCCTACTAGATTGATACCTTGGTTCTCAAAAACTGAGGGAAATACTTACGCTACTTTGCTGCATCACCCTTTCCTCTTCAAGGGAAAAACCAACGCAGTGCTTAAGAGGTAGCAACAAGGATTTTTGGCGCCGTTGCCGGGGAGATCTACGCTCAAGTCAAGACATACCAAGTACCCATCACAAACTCTTATCCCTCGCATTACATTATTTGCCATTTGCCTCTCGTTTTCCTCTCCCCCACTTCACCTTTGCCGTTTTATTCGCCCTCTTTTTCCGTTCGCCTCTTGTCGCTTGCTTCTTGTGTGCTTGTGCGTTGGATTGTTTGTCACGATGGCTCAAGATAATACTAAATTGTGTGACTTTTCCAATACCAACAACAATGATTTCCTTAGCACTCCGATTGCTCCTATTGCCGATATTGAATCTTGTGAAATTAATGTTGCCTTGTTGAATCATGTCATGAAAGATCAATTCTCTGGCCTTCCTAGCGAAGATGCCGCTACCCATCTAAACAACTTTGTTGATTTGTGTGATATGCAAAAGAAGAAAGATGTGGATAATGATATTGTTAAATTGAAGCTATTTTCGTTTTCGCTTAGAGATCGTGCTAAAACTTGTTTTCGTCTTTGCCTAAAAATAGTATTGATTCTTGGAATAAGTGCAAAGATGCTTTTATCTCTAAGTATTTTCCTCCCGCTAAAATCATCTCTCTTAGAAACGATATTATGAATTTTAAGCAACTTGATCATGAGCATGTTGCACTATCTTGGGAGTGGATGAAATTAATGATACGTAATTGCCCTACACATGGATTGAATTTATGGATGATAATACAAAAAATTTATGCCGGATTGAATTTTGCTTCTAGAATCTTTTAGATCCGGCCGCGAGAGGCACTTTTATGGAAATCACTTTAGGATAATCTACTAAACTCCTAGATAATATTATGGTTAATTATTCTCAATGGCACACCGAATGATCCACTAGTAAAAAGGTTCATGCAATAGAAGAGATTAATGTTTTGAGTGGAAAGATGGATGAACTTATGAAGTTTTTTGCTAATAAGGGTGTTTCTTCTGATCCTAATGATATGCCTTTGTCTACTTTTATTGAGAATAATAATGAATATATGGATGTGAATTTTGTTGGTAGGAACAATTTTGGTAACAACGCTTATAGAGGAAACTTTAATCCTAGGCCGTATCCTGGTAATTCCTCTAATAATTATGGTAATTCCTACAACAACTCTTATGGAAATTCTAATAAGATGCCCTCTGATTTTTAGACTAGTGTTAAAGAATTTATGATTTCTCACAAGAATTTCAATGCTTTGCTCGAAGAAAAATTGCCTAAGATTGATGAGTTGGCTAGGAACGTGGATATAATTTCCCTTGATGTTGATTCTTTGAAACTTTGATCGATTCCTCCTAAGCATGATATCAATGAGTCTCTCAAATATATGAGAATTTCCATTGATGAGTGCAAAGAAAGAACCGCTAGGATGCGTGCTAAGAAAGATTGCTTTGTAAAAGCGTGTTCTTCTAGTTTCCATGATAATAGGGATGAAGATCTAAAAGTTATTGATGTGTCCCATATTAAATCTTTATTTTACAATATGAATGTTGATAATGATGGGGCTGGAGATGAGTCAACTTTAGTTAAAGGGCGTCCCAATGATTCAGAGTTTTTAGATGTTGATGCAAAAATTGGTAAAAGTGGGATTGAAGAGGTCAAAACTTTACATAGCAATGAACCCACTATTTTGGATTTCAAGGAATTTAATTATGATAATTGTTCTTGAATAGATTGTATTTCCTTGTTGCAATCCGTGTTAAATTCTCCTCATGCTTATAGTCAAAATAAAGCTTTTACCGAACATATCGTTGATGCTTTAATGCAATCTTACGAAGAAAAACTTGAATTAGAAGTTTCTATACCTATAAAACTTTATGATGAGTGGGAACCTACTATTAAAATTAAGATTAAAGATCATGAATTCTATGCTTTATGTGATTTGGGTCCTAGTGTTTCCACGATTCCAAAAACTTTGTGTGATGTGTTAGGTTTTCGCGAATTTGATGATTGTTCTTTAAACTTGCACCTTGCGGATTCCACCATTAAGAAACCTATGGGAAGAATTAATGATGTTCTTATTGTTTCAAATAGGAATTATGTGCCCGTAGATTTCATTGCTCTTGATATAGATTGCAATCCTACATGTCCTATTATTCTTGGTAGACCTTTCCTTAGAACGATCGGTGCAATTATTGATATGAAAGAAGGAAATATTAGATTCCAATTTCCGTTAAGGAAATGCATGGAACACTTTCCTAGAAAGAAAATAAAATTACCTTATGAATCTATTATGAGATCCACTTATGGATTGCATACCAAAGATGACAATACCTAGATCAATTCTTGCCTTTATGCCTTGCTAGGGGCGTTAAACGATAGCGCTTGTTGGGAGGCAACTCAATTTTATTTTTGTTTCTTTATTTTTGGTTCTGTTTAGTAATAAATAATTCATATAGCCTATGTTTAGATGTTTTTTCATGTTTTAATTAGTGTTTGTCCCAAGTAGAACCTTTGGGAAGACTTGGGTGAAGTCTTTTTGATCTTGCTGTAAAAAATAGAAACTTTAGCGCTCACGAGATTAGCTGCCATTTTTTACTGGGGAGTGATATTTAGTTGACTCTTTTTTTCAGATGATTAATAGACAAATTCCTCACGTCCAGCAATTTATTTCAGAATTTTTGGAGTTCCATAAGTATACGTTTGATACAGATTACTATAGACTGTTCTGTTTTTGACAGGTTCTGTTTTTCGTGTGTTGTTTGCTTATTTTGATGAATCTACGGCTAGTATCGGAGGGTATGAACCATAGAGAAGTTGGAATACAGTAGGTTTAACACCAATATAAATAAATAATGAGTTCATTACAGTACCTTGAGGTGGTGGTTTTTTTTTAGATAACGGAGCTCATGAGATTTTTCTGTTGAGTTTTGTGTTGTGAAGTTTTCAAGTTTTGGGTAAAGATTTGATGGATTATGGAATAAGGAGTGGCAAGAGCCTAATCTTCGGGATTCCCAAGGCACCCCAAGGTAAAATGAAAGGACAACCAAAAGTCTAAGCTTGGGGATGCCCTGGAAGGCATCCCCTCTTTCGTCTTCGTCCATCGGTAACTTTACTTGAGGCTATATTTTTATTCACCACATGATATGTGTTTTGCTTGGAGCATCTTGTATGATTTGAGTCTTTGCTTTTAGTTTACCACAATCATCCTTTCTGTACACACCTTTTGGGAGAGACACACATGAATCCGAATTTATTAGAATACTCTATGTGCTTCACTTATATCTTTTGAGCTAGATAATTTTGCTCTAGTGCTTCACTTATATCTTTTAGAGCACGCTGGTGGTTTTATTTTATAGAAATTATTGATCTCTCATGCTTCACTTATATTATTTTGAGAGTCTTTTAGAACAGCATGGTAGTTTGCTTTGGCTATAAAATTAGTCCTAATATGATAGGCATCCAAGATAGTTATAATAAAAACTATCATAAAAAGTGCATTGAATACTATGAGAAGTTTGATACTTGATGATTATTTTGAGATATGAAGATGGTAATATTAGAGTTGTGCTAGTTGAGTAGTTTTGAATTTGAGAAATACTTGTGTTGAATTTTGCAAGTCCCAAAGCATGCACGTATGGTAACTGTTGTGTAACAAATTTGAAACATGAGGTGTTCTTTGATTGTCATCCTTATGAGTGGCAGTCGGGGACGAGCGATGGTCTTTTCCTACCAATCTATCCCCCTAGGAGCATGCGCGTAGTGCTTGGTTTTTGATGACTTGTAGATTTTTGCAATAAGTATGTGAGTTCTTTATGACTAATGTTGAGTCCATGGATTATACGCACCCTCACCTTTCCATCATTGCTAGCCTCTTCAGTACCGTGCATTGCCCTTTCTCACCTTGAGAGTTGGTGCAAACTTCGCCGGTGCATCCAAACCCCGTGATACGATACGCACTATCACACATAAACCTCCTTATATCTTCCTCAAAACAGCCACCATACCTACCTATTATGGCATTTCCATAGCCATTCCGAGATATATTGCCATGCAACTTTCCACCGTTTCATTTATTATGACACGCTTCATCATTGTCATATTGCCTTGCATGATCATGTAGTTGACATCGTATTTGTGGCAAAGCCACCATGCATAATTTTTCATACATGTCACTCTTGATTCATTGCCCATCCCGGTACACCGCCGGAGGCATTCATATAGAGTCATATTTTGTTCTAGTATCGAGTTGTAATCATTGAGTTGTAAATAAATAGAAGTGTGATGATCATCATTTAATAGAGCATTGTCCCAATTAAAAAAAAGAGCATTCCACATCATCGTTTACCTACTCGAGGACGAGCAGCAATTAAGCTTGGGGATGCTTGATACGTCTCCAACGTATCTATAATTTTTTATTGTTCCATGCTATTATATTATCTGTTTTGGATGTTTAATGGGCTTTATTATACACTTTTATATTATTTTTGGGACTAATTAACCTATTAACCGAAGGCCTAGTGCAAATTGCTGTTTTTTTGCCTATTTCAGTGTTTCGCAAAAAAGGAATATCAAACGGAATCCAAATGGAATGAAACCTTCGGGAGAGTTATTTTTGGAACAAACGTGATCCAGGGGACTTGGAGTGGATGTCAAGAAAGAAGCGAGGAGGCCATGAGGCAGGGAGGCACGCCTGCCCCCTGGGCGCGCCCCCACCCTCGTGGGCCCCTCACAGCTCCACCGACCTACTTCTTCCTCCTATATATACCCATATACGCCGAAAACATCCAGGAGCACCACGAAACCCTATTTCCACCGCCGCAACCTTCTGTACCCATGAGATCCCATCTTGGGGCCTTTTCCGGCGCTCCGCCGGAGGGGGAATCGATCATGGCGGGCTTCAACATCAACACCATAGCCTCTCCGATGATGTGTGAGTAGTTTACCATAGACCTTCGGGTCCATAGTTATTAGCTAGATGGCTTCTTCTCTCTCTTTGGATCTCAATACAAAGTTCTCCTCGATCTTCTTGGAGATCTATTCGATGTAATTCTTTTTGCGGTGTGTTTGTCGAGATCCGATGAATTGTGGGTTTATGATCAAGATTATCTATGAACAATATTTGAATCTCCTCTGAATTCTTTTATGTATGATTTTTTATCTTTGCAAGTCTCTTCGAATTATCAGTTTGGTTTGGACTACTAGATTGATCTTTCTTGCAATGGGAGAAGTGCTTAGATTTGGGTTCAATCTTGCGGTGTCCTTTCCCAGTGACAGTAGGGGCAGCAAGGCACGTATTGTATTGTTGCCATCGAGGATAAAAAGATGGGGTTTATATCATATTGCTTGAGTTTATCCTTCTACATCATGTCATCTTGCTTAATGCGTTACTCCGTTCTTATGAACTTAATACTCTAGATGCATGCTGGATAGCGATCGATGTGTGGAGTAATAGTAGTAGATGCAGAATCGTTTCGGTCTACTTGTCGCGCACGTGATGCCTATATACATGATCATGCCTAGATATTCTCATAATTATGCACTTTTCTATCAATCGCTCGGCAGTAATTTGTTCACCCACCGTAATACTTATGCTATCTTGAGAGAAGCCACTAGTGAAACCTATGGCCCCCGGGTCTATTTTCCATCATATAAGTTTCCAATCTATTTTTACTTTGCAATCTTTACTTTCAATCTATATCATAAAAATACAAAAAATATTTATCTTATTATCTCTATCAGATCTCACTTTTGCAAGTGGTCGTGAAGGGATTGTGTAACACCCCGGATGTAACTTTCCATATTTGTAACTCCAACTCTTGCCATTTTCGGCTATGTGTTATGATATTCCCTTCGTGGTTGGGTTTTGTTTTTCGTTTTGCATTTTGTTCATGTCATGCATCTCATATCATGTCATCATGTGCATCTCATTTGCATACGTGTTCATCTCATGCATCCGAGCATTTTCCCCGTTGTCCGTTTTGCAATCCGACACTCCCACGTGCACCGGCGCACCCCTCTTGTTCCTTTTTCGTGAGCGGGTGTTAAACGTTCTTGGAATGGACCGAGTCTTGCCAAGTGGCCTTGGTACACCACCGGTAGACCACCTGTCAAGTTTCGTTCCATTTGGAGGTCGTTTGATGCTCCAACGGTTAACCGGGTAACCGTAAAGTCCTTTTGGGTGTTGCAGCAAAAAAACCCTCCAAACAGTCCAATAACCCATCTAAGTCACCTCCATGCTCTCGGTCATTCGATCATGATCGTGTGGGCGAAAACCGCACTCCATTTGGAGTCTCCTAGCTCCATCTGCCTATATAAACACCTCCCCCTCCGAAATTTCGGATCAAACCCTAGCGCCGCCGGACGTTTCTTCCTCAGCCGGCCGGACATGTCCGCCGCCCACACCGCGCCATGTGGCGGCTCCTGATTCGCCGAGCCGCCGCGCCCACTTCGCCTGCGCGCCCGCTTGCCGGCCCGCGAGGCCCCCCGGAGCCCGAGCCGCACCCCGCGGATCCGACCGCGCGCCTCCGCCTCCTCCGCCCGCGGATCCCCGCCGCCGCGGTCCCGCGCCCGCCGAGCTCGCCCGACGCCGCCCAACGCCGCCTACTCTCCCCGTCTACGCGCCCGTCCCCGACCACCGTCGTCGTCCTCGTCTCCTCCCGCACCTCCTCCGGCCGCCGCCATCTCCCTCCGTCTCCGGCAGCCGCGCCAGCCCCGTCTCGGAGTGCGCGCCGGATCTGGATCCAGTGAGGTTGACCCCAAAAATCCCGCAAGTCCCGTATATTTCACATTATGTGCTCTTGTTCATTGCATCATAACTCCGTGCATACTGCTCCGTTTCGTGCGCGTAATATATCGAAATTTTCGCCTCGAGATGCTCTTCATTTTGTTCCAGTGTGCCCTGCTCGTTTGAGTCCATCTTGGTGCCCAAATCTCTGTTGCAAGAGTGCTATATGATGTTTACTGCTGTTACTTATCAGAACTTGGGGAATTGTTATTTTTTGCAATTGATGTGTGCATCTTATGAGCATGAGCTCTACAGGTGTTTTGATCTATGCCATGCCATCTTTACAGAGGTGTATGCCATGTATTTTTTTGATCTACGTGGTGACTAGAACAAGCATGCAAACTAGGCTTCGTGATGTTTCTGTTTTCAGGGACTTAGTATTTTCACCGTCTGTTTCTGCTGTTATTTTGTTGCCATGTATCCATGTGTCTACAGAGAGATCCATGCTCCTTTTGGTGATGTCCAGTAAGGATGTTTTGTAGATATAGTTGTGCTCTATTCATCCATGCGCCTGTTTGCAATTATGGAGTGCCCTAGCATGACTCAAACTTGCTCTACGTTTGCTATAAAATATTTCTGGCAGAATATTAACATGATATTCAATTTTTTCAAGGTTGTTGTAGTTGATCCATACATGCTATGTACTTTCTCTTGCCATGGTTAGCTTCAAGAACATGCCATCTTGCTGTAGGTATGCTTGTTTTGTCATGCATTGCTTTGTGAGGAGTATATCGAGCTCACGAACATGCCTTCATAATACTGTTTCTGCTATGCTCTGTTTTCTGCTAAGTCTGAAACCTGTTAACGGAACTTGCTATGTTTACATGGGTGCCATCATATCTTCTGCTCCTTTCTGGCTCATGGCCAGTAAGGGACGTTTTTGCTATGCAATTATTAGTTTCATGCCATGCCTTGTTTTGCTATGTTTAGTTCCTGTAGCATGTTGATTGCTTGCTCTGAACATTGCTACCTGATGCTGTTCCTGCCATGTCCAGTAATTTCACCAAGTCTGTGAACCTGATATCTTTTGCACTTTTGCCATGCTTGTTTGAACCTGTTATGATGTGATCTAGCCGTAGCTCAGTGTTCATCTTTTGTCAAGCATCTCCTGTAGATTACTTCCATATGTTTTGTTGCTATGTTGGGATGCTGTAGCATAGCTACTTGTTGCACTCTAAGTGCTATCATGCTGTTAATCGCAGATTCGTGTCATTCTTGTTTTGCTTGCCATTTGCAAACCGTGCATCCGTTTCCGGTGATCTTCATATCGATTTCGACTGAAATCATCTCATCTTGCCAGTGGCATACTTGGTTTGCCAAGTTACTGCCTTGTTCATCATTTTTCTTCCAGAGCATGCATATGCATCGCATATCATATCCCGCATATCATGCATGTTTTGCATCATGTTGCTTGTGCATTTCCCGTATTTGATTGTGGTTCCATAGCTTGTGTTCTTGCTGTGGGTAGAGCCGGGAGACGAGTTCATGAACGAGGAACCTGTTGAGTACGCTTACGACGATCAAGCTTTCGACAACTCTGAGAACCTTGCAGGCAAGATGACCATACCCTCGAGATCACTTCTATCTTTGCTTTGCTAGTTGTTCGCTCTATTGCCATGTCGCGCTACCTACCACTTGCTATATCATGCCTCCCATATTGCCATGTCAAGCCTCTAACCATCCTTTCCTAGCAAACCGTTGTTTGGCTAAGTTACCGCTTTTGCTCAGCCCTTCTTATAGCGTTGCTAGTTGCAGGTGAAGTTGAAGTTGGTTCCATGTTGGAACATGGATATTTTGGAATATCACAATATCTCTTATTTAATTAATGCATCTATATATTTCGTAAAGGGTGGAAGGCTCGGCCTTATGCCTGGTGTTTTGTTCCACTCTTGCCGCCTTAGTTTCCGTCATACCGGTATTATGTTCCTTGAGTTTGCGTTCCTTACGCGGTTGGGTGATTTATGGGACCCCCTTGACAGTTCGCCTTGAATAAAACTCCTCCAGCAAGGCCCAACCTTGGTTTTACCATTTGCCACCTAAGCCTTTTTTCCCTCGGGTTTTCGCGAGCCCGAGGGTCATCTTTATTTAAACCCCCGGGCCAGTGCTCCTCTGAGTATTGGTCCAACCTGTCAGTCGCCGGTGGCCACCAGGGGCAACTCTGGGCTCGCCTATCGGAATCTTGGACAATCCGGTGTGCCCTGAGAACGAGATATGTGCAGCCCCTATCGGGATTTGTCGGCACATTCGGGCGGCTTTGCTGGTCTTGTTTTACCATTGTCGACATGTCTTGTAAACCGGGATTCCGAGACTGATCGGGTCTTCCTGGGAGAAGGTTTATCCTCCGTTGACCATGAGAGCTTATAATGGGCTAAGTTGGGACACCCCTGCAGGGTATTATCTTTCGAAAGCCGTGCCCGCGGTTATGAGGCGGATGGGAATTTGTTAATGTCCGGTTGTAGAGAACTTGTCACTTGACTTAATTAAAATACATCAACCGTGTGTGTAGCCGTGATGGTCTGTTCTCGGTGGAGTCCGGGAAGTGAACACGGTTTGAGTTATGCATGAACGTAAGTAGTTTCAGGATCACTTCTTGATCATTTCTAGCGTCGCGACCGTTGCTTTGCTTCTCTTCTCGCTCTCAATTGCGTATGTTAGCCACCATATATGCCTAGTGCCTGCTGCAGCTCCACCTCATTACACCATCCTTTCCTATAAGCTTAAATAGTCTTGATCTCATGGGTGTGAGATTGCTGAGTCCTCGTGACTCCAAGATTCTACCAAAACAGTTATAGGTGCCGGCAATGCCAGTGCAGATGACGCAACCGAGCTCAAGTGGGAGTTCGACGAGGAACGTGGTCGTTACTATGTTTCTTTTCCTGATGATCAGTAGTGGAGCCCAGTTGGGACGATCGGGGATCTAGCATTTGGGGTTATCTTATTTTCATTTGGATGCGACCGTAGTCGGCCTATGTGTGGAATTTGGATGATGTATGAATTAATTTATGTATTGTGTGAAGTGGCGATTGTAAGCCAACTCTCGTTATCCCATTCTTGTTCATTACATGGGATTGTGTGATGATGACCCTTCTTGCGACAAAACCACAATGCGGTTATGCCTCTAAGTCGTGCCTCGACACGTGGGAGATATAGCCGCATCGTGGGCGTTACAAGTTGGTAATCAGAGCCATCCCCGACTTAGGAGCCCCCTGCTTGATCGAATCGCTGGCGTTGTTGAGTCTAGAACAAAAATGTTTTACGTCTTAGGACTATATATATCGGAGAGTAGGATTCTTTTTACTCCTCAGTCCCTTCGTCGCTCTGGTGAGGCCTCCTGACGTAGAAGTTTTGACTCTTCTCTCCTCAAATTTCACAATAAAAATTAGGATCACGCGGGTATCTTAGAATCGTCCCGATGGTTTTGTGACGAGAACATTGTTCTTGGTGCCTCCTGACATTTAGGGGTTGTGGCAGTGTCCTAGAGAGTTGAGCTCCGAGGTGTTGTCGTCACAATTTTATCGTTGCAGTTCTGGAATACCTGAGTTTCGCCGACATCGAAAATCTCTTTTATGCAGTTGTTGGTGAGATCACCTCGACGCCACCCAGTACTGGGGCGGGAGTTCGGGAGTATTGCCATAACTCGTATAACGGATGCTTTTCGAAGGTTGAGGTACACGATTTCCGAAGGTTTCTTGGTTATGTGTTGACGGATGGATACAGCTGGATCTAGGGATTGCTAGTTTGGGTGATATATTTTGTGTCCCCTGTATCCCCAACACCAGATTGCATAACCAGAAAGTTTCGGCAGTTTATAGGTGGGATTCAAGTAGCTCTTAGCATTTCTTCCCGCAGATATTTGGTTTGAGATTGGGTAATCCTTACCACTTATTTGTTCCAGTTGCACCTTGTTATTTTATTCATCAACCCTTTATCAAGTGGCTTCTCACCTTAATGGAAGTGTGATGATTTACTATGGAATTCATTCGTTCATCCTCGTTCGAATGTTTATTGTGAAGACTATATGTTTCAATTTCTATCCATTGATTCAACTTGTCTATTTGTCTATCAAGATGCTAACGGATGTCACCCTCTTCAGGATGGCTCCGCCAACGCGTCAGAATCCGGAACGCAATGAGGGGAGTCAGGCGAAACCTCCGCCACCACCTCCGCCTCCGGAGGCATGGCAAGCTATCATGGCAGCCACCAACGCCAATGCTCAGATGATTTTGCAACTCTTGCAAGAACGCACCCAAGGGCAAGGCAATCAAGGAAATCAAGGCCAAGGCAACAATCAGCCTCACTTCGCTACCCTCAACCAGTTCCTCGCAAATCAGCCGAAGTCTTTCAGCTGCTGTGCCGAGGCCACAGACGCCGATGATTGGCTCGTGGACATCAACAAGCATTTTGAATGTAGAAATGTCAGGCCTGAGGACTTTGTCAAGTTCGCTTCTTTTTAACTCAAGGATCAAGCTGCCGAGTGGTATCAACAATACAAAGATTCCAGAGGAGGTCGTGTGATTACCTGGGATGATTTCCACCAAGACTTCAAAGCTCACCACATTCCACAAAGTGTTGTTGAGAGCAAGCGTGAGGAGTTCCGCAATTTCAAGCAAGGCAGCATGTCCGTGTATCAATATAATACTCAGTTTCAGAAACTCGCTCGCTTCGCTAAGCAAGACGTTCCTGATGAAAAGAGCATGATCTATCAATTCAGAGGTGGCCTCAGAGAAGATCTGCAATTGCCTCTCGTGCTTTTTGAGCCGACCAAGTATGATGATTTCTACAATATGGCACTGAAGCAAGAGGCTGCTCAGCTCAAGTGTGAGGCTTCCAAGAAGAGAGTCAGGGACGCAGTTCAGTCTTCTTCTTCCTCACTAGTGGCTGCTAAGCAACAGAAGTTCTGGTTGCCTCCTCCTCCTCCGTTTCGTCAGCCTTTCCAGCAGAAGAGCAAAGATGGCCATGGATCTTCCCACCCACCCAACCCTGGCTATCAGAACAAGTCTCAGAATCAAGCTCCAAAGTCGAATGCTCCTTATGATCGTCCACTCTCAGAGGTGACTTGCAACAAGTGTCAGCAGAAAGGTCACTATGCTAACAAGTGCTTCAATCAAAGGCGCCTTCCGCCTCCTCCTCCTGTGAGATCTTCCAGCAATGCAGTGGTCAAGAATAATCCCAAGTTTGCAAAGGTCAACATGATGAACGCAGCTCAAGCGGAGGAATCTACTGATGTGATAATGGGTAATCTCTCAGTTAATGATTTTCCTGCAAAAGTTCTTTTTGACACTGGTGCATCGCTTAGCTTCATCTCAAGACCATTTGCATCTAAGCATGAATTGCATTTCCACGAATTGCCTAGAACGTTAGCAGTTGTCTCTCCGGGCAAATGCATGAACGCAAGCTACATGGTTCCGGATGTTTCCATCAAGATGGGGAACTATAAATTTCTGTCTAAACCAATTGTTCTTGGTGACTCGGATATTGATCTAATTCTCGGGATGGACTGGCTTTCTAAGCACAAGGCTCAACTTGATTGTGCTGCCAGGGAAATTCAATTGACACACTCTTCTGAGGATGTTATCATCTATGACGCTCGTGATGAAACCATTCGGTTGTTTTCTCTCAATGAGAAGGGTGAGTTGGATGCTATTTCTCAAATTCCAGTCGTTTGTGAGTATCAAGATGTCTTTCCAGAAGAGCTTCCGGGTATGCCTCCTCACCGGCCAGTTGAGTTCGTTATCGATCTTGAGCCCGGCACTGAACCCGTTTGCAAGCGTCCTTACAAGCTTGGACCCAAGGAGCTGAAGGAATTGAAGAAACAGCTCGATGAACAAGAGCGTCTGGGTTTGATCAGACCGAGTTCATCTCCATGGGGTTGTGGTGTTCTTTTTATCCAGAAGAAGGATGGCACGGACCAACTTTGTGTCGACTACCGTCCATTGAACAAGAAGACAATCAAGAACAAGTATCCACTTCCCAACATCAATGAGCTATTCGAGCAACTCAAAGGTGCTAAAGTATTCTCCAAGCTTGACCTTCGTATGGGTTATCATCAGATTCGCATTCGTGAAGAAGATATTCCCAAGACAGCATTCAGAACAAGCTTTGGTTCTTATGAATATACTGTCATGTCTTTCGGCCTTATCAATGCTCCTCCAACATTCTCTCGGATGATGAATTTCATCTTCAACCCCTATACCAATGAATTCGTCCTGGTGTATCTCGATGATATCTTGGTCTTCTCCAAGAATAAGAAGGATCATGCCAAACGTTTGCGATTGGTGCTCGACAAGCTTAGAGAGTATCAATTCTATGACAACCCCTTTATCGCGTTGGTTGCAAGATTCTTATTTGTTTGTGTAGGTACGAGGCGACTTGTGTGTGGTCTCCTACTGGATTGATACCTTGGTTCTCAAAAACTGAGGGAAATACTTACGCTACTTTGCTGCATCACCCTTTCCTCTTCAAGGGAAAAACCAACGCAGTGCTCAAGAGGTAGCAGAGGGATACATGCGTACACATGCATGTGTGTGTGCTTAGACTGTATCATGCATGTCATCCCAGAGCAAAAATAATAATCCCCTCCTAAGTCAAATTAACCTCTCTTGTTGTCAGGCAAAAAGTAGTGATGGACCAAGCGGGCCCACAGATGGAAAGCTTTGATATTGGTGATAACCGCTTAAGTGGGTGCGAGAGGACAACCACCACCGCTTTGCATGTGGGCCAAACATATATATGTTGAATACCCAAAATGCACAACTTTGATGTGCAAAATGCCTCAAAAACGGTAAACCATGCACCCACACAGAGTGTGGTTCATATCAAGCGTACTACATATGATGGTCCCCTTCCCCCCTCTTCACCGCATACTATATGCTCCTGCCATAATATATGTACAACCCAAAAGAACCCTCATCGATGGTGAAATTAATTAACCTCTCCTGATGTAGGTCAAAGTGATGCATGCATGCATCGACGATGGCCTCGTGGGCCCACAGATGGAAGCATCACACATGAGTGTCCTAGCTAGGATATGCATGTGGCCCGAAAAGGTGTTGTGTGATGTTTGAATAACCAATTTCACAATTTTGATGTGGCACATGCCTCGGTAACCAAAAAGTCCCGACACTGAGTGAGGTGTACTTGTTCATGGACGCGTACGTATAGTATATATGCTAGTCCCCTCCCACCTCTTCGATGCGTACTATATACCACCATAACACAAACAAAAAAAGATTCTACCTTGCTGGTCAAATTAACCTCATTGCCGACTGTTCGTCAAAGTGATGGACGACGACCTCGCGGGCCCATAGAAAGCGTCACACGCGAGTATCGAGTGTCGTGTAGGACAACAATCGACTGCATGTGGCCAAAACATTTATGTATGAAAGGGTTGTGTAATGTTTTAAATAACGATTTTCACGACTCTCATGTGGCACCGGCCTGCCTAACAAAATGGCCAACCCACACGGTGGCTCACAACTTGTAGTGTACTGTGAGCCACCAGCCACCCCCAGAAGCACACACCCACACACACACTACGAATCCACCGCAACTACGATGCATGTTAAATTAATTATCCGGAGGTTAACATACATGTTACCAAAGGAGGGACGTTTTAATTTCAAAAAAATCACAGAGATCATTAAGACGTTTTAGTACATTGATTGATTGATTTTCTATGGGTATAATGTGCAAAAATCAAATTTGAGCTACATGCACAAATGACAGTGCACCTAAATGGATTGCAAAAACACATGTGCCTCACTGGGTGCATGTTTACTCCCCGTGCAACAAATTTCAAACATTGAGAATCTTGATTTTCAAATTCTAGTACATCTAAAACTTATTTGAAGTTCATGAAACTTATCGTGTTGTCATATGGACACCAATACAAAGTGGCATTGTACTTTTTTTTGTCAAATTTGAGACCAGTTTTGATGTAATCTTTATCTAATTACAGACGGGAGATTATTAATAATTGGGAACCAATATCCCAAACGGATTATTTGTTCGAACCGTGAGCGTTAGACCAACAATAGATACGTGCCATGCTTCGGCTAAGCAATAAAGCGACAACATTAATCATCCAAATAGAAAAACAATATACGTGCCGCCGCGTGACCCGTGTGGCGTGCGAGCAGGCAAGAGTTGACGGGACGCATGCGAGCAGTCCGCCGCGCAGGCAGACGGGGAGGCGTGCGTGCAGGTGTGTGAATTGAAGGAGGCGTGCTCGCTACGCAGTGTCATCGGGAGGCGTGCGAGTAGCTATGTGAAACTCTGGTAGGCATGCCAGCAGTCCGATGCGCAGGCTCACCGGGAGGCGAGCCATCGGTTTGACCGCCACCCGCCTCTCTCCCACAACTCCCACTACTCCATATTAATGGTGCGCCCAACGGCCGCACCCCCCATCCTCGCTACGCACACACAATACTCTCTCTCTCTCTCTGCTTGCATCCTCGACGCCGCTCTCAGTCCTCAAAGTTTTCAGTGTATGAGGATGCCACCAAAGCGCCCCATCGGAGGGAGTGGTGACGCCGGGGCTGCTAAAGCACCGGAGCACGGCGTGGAGATGGAGACAGAGGTTGCCGTCACCGCCGGCGAGTTATCGCTGCACCCTGACATCGTCGACGGTGTCGAGCTTCCACAACCGGAGGCGGAGTTCCACACCGACTCCGACGACCACTCCGGCGACGACTCCGACAACGACGGACAGCTGGTTAGTCATCTATACTCATTTATGTGTCAAATAGATCATAGGGTTTCTCTGCTTACTCCTGCCTCCCCCTTTTTGGAATAGAATCATGTGGTTATGTTCTCCCAATCCATGAAATCTGAGTAAGTTTCGTTAGATCCGTGTAGTGTATTGATTGTTTGAATGGTACAGGTGATAAGTGATTATTTGTTTCATCTGTGCAAACGATTTCTGCTAGTAATCCGACTAGGGTTAGCGTTCATGCTAATAATTCCTAGCCAGGACTTGAAAATTGATTTTGAATGCCCTACATATGTTTGTGCCATTATTTTCTTCAAGATTGGTCTGTACATAGACGACTGTGCTTAAAAATCGAACCATAATCTCTGGATATGTATAAATAAATAGCCATAAATTCCTAATCCTACTTCACGGCATGTAATCAGTGATTTGATGCCAAATTTGTTTTACTATTTGTATAGGTGCTGTCTCACGATGTGGACAGCGAGGATGAAGATGCCCAGAGGAGGTACAAGAGGCGAATCCTGGGGGGGCTTTATGCGGGAATGCATAACAGGCGTATTAGGACCTGGAACGACGGCTATGGATGCCCATTTTGTAACCACAAGATTCATGACGCATATCTAAGTGTTCTGGTGCATGCAAGAGGACGGGTCGTTGGCTCTTTCAAGCAGAAGTATTCTCGCAGGGTGGCGCACGACGCGTATGCCGAGTACCTGGAGAAGCTTCAGGATCGTGCCGGCCGCATGTGAGATGAGATGTGGGATGGATCGAACTTTGTACGCTTGAGTATGCTTAATGATGGTTGAACTATGTACTTATGGTTGAACTATGCTTATGTACGTGTACGCTTATTATCTATGTCTGAGTATGTTAAATATTTCGCCAAATTTTGGTAAAAATTACAACGGGGGACCAATAAACCAGGACGGAGGTAGTACGTCAATCACACATGGTTCCCAAAATTGGAACCGTGTGCAATGACTTTCATTTTGCCTGCTGCGTCAATCACAAACGGTTCGCTCTAGCAAACCGTCGCCCCCAAAATTCTTTGTGGGACAGAAAACCCTCACCACCCAATTCAAAAAAGAAAAAAGAAAACCCTCACCATCCCCATGTCACAAAAACCCTCACCCCGCCCGCCACCCCCTCCAGTACGGTCCCCATTCACACCTGCACAAGCTCCTCCACGTCTATGCCATGGCACCGCCTATCGTGGCGGTAAACACTTAGCTCGATGTCTGCCGCCGCCGCCAGGCTGCCGGCAAAGTCCACCACATTTTTTCGCTTCCGCTTGCCGCCGCCTATCGCCATCGACTTTCTCGGTGCTGCTCGCGGTCGACCCAGCTCCGCTCGGTTGGGGAATCTGCCGTACTGTGGCTTCTTTCTCATGGACGACGAGGTAACTAATTTAACGAGATATTATCTCATCTCTTATCCCAGTTCATCTGCCTCCTTTAATCACCCGGCGAAAATCACCGAGAATTCATTTTTATTCGAGCTGATTTGAGGGTTTTCTTTCATTCATAGAATGTACAGTGCGCCGACACTTCAGGACTTGGCGACCGCCGCCAGAGATTCCATCTCATTGTACCAGATAACTTGAGGACGCGCGCGGTATGTTCAATCTCACCCTAAATCGGTTGGCATGGCCTACTTTCCTGAACATATTCTAAATATTGCTACATTTGGATAAAAGGTGCCACATGCACCATATACGTCAAAGGGGATTTCCCCCTCTTTTTCTATATTAGGGAAATTAATGATGTATTGTTCTTTCGATTACTCTCATTTTTTCATGACATCATGTTTACCCTATCTATTTAATTATAGATTTTGTCCTTCGATTTCAACTGATGTACAGTTCTTTCAATTTGGGCCCATATTTGCATGTTACCATATTTTCTTTAACAATCCTACCATTTTCTGTAGGACATCCCTCGCTATGCAACATATTATGTAGTGCACAATTTTTCCCTTTACATAGATCAAGGCTCCACGAATGTCACACTGCACACAAACCATGGATTTACAATTGTTGCTACTGTAAGACTTGATGACCGTGGTAACTCCTATTTTGCCACTGGCTTTGGAATGAAATTGCAAAGTTTTATGTACTGAAAGCTGGCACTAAAGTTGCACTGCACATAGAAGCGCCTGGTCATGAGTTATATGCTAACTTCCCTAACAAAATCATCCGTCCAGACTTTGTTCGAAGTAAGTTTTCTTTTCAACTATCTGCATATGTTGACTTACCTAGCAATGTCAAATGAATTGTGTAGTATTTAAGCAACCAATTGTTATTCCCTTTTCTTACTATATTCCTACCTAATAACTTCTAGTTACCAATACACTTTTCTATTGCCCTGTTTTAACTAAATATTCCTTGTACTCTCATTTCTATCCAAATGCGCCTCTGACAAGGAGACTCCGGAGGTGGAGAACGGGGATGCCAACAAGCGGAGGCGGGGCGAGCTAGAACCGCAAGCGACTCCAGCAGGCCTAGACTTAATCAGCAGCCTCCCCGATGATATGTTGAGAGTCATCATCTCCCTCCTCCCAATCAAATATGGGGCACGGACAACCCTCCTTTCCCGGCGGTGGCGCCCCCTATGGAACTCCAGCCCTCTCGACCTCATCGACATCCACGAGCTCTGCCATGGCTATCGCAAAAGCTTGGATGCATTCTCCAAGATCCTCGGCAGTCACCTTGGCCCAACCAAAAGCTTTATAATGGGCAAGTTCCGTTCCAACGGCAAGGACCGAGCCAAGCTTGACGACTGGTTCCGATCCCCTGCCCTAGATCAGCTCGAGGAGCTCACTTTTGATGATGGGCATATGCGGTCGCTGCCAACGTCCGCACTCCGCCTCGCGCCCACGCTGCGCGTCGCCAAGTTCAGGAACTACCATTTCCCGCCCCTTAATGACGCGCCCGCTCTTATTCTACCATGACTAAAGCACCTCGAGCTCGTCGCCGTTTGCCTCTCAAAGGGTGACATGGAGCGCCTGCTCCATGGCTATACTGCACTCGAATACCTTCATCTTCAGGCGATCGATGGGTTGAGTACCTTCCACATCACCTCCATGACTCTCCGGACAATTTATGTGTGTTGCTGGTGCAGCAGGAAGACATCACAAAAGGTGGACCACGGTATGGTCATCCAGGACACACCTGCACTTGAGAGATTACTTGTAGTTGATCAAGGTCCAACAAGAATCAATGTCATTTCTGCACCAAAATTGACAGTGGTGGGCTACTCGTCTGACAAATACTCCGAACTTGTTATTGGATCCACACCCGTTCAGGTACAACAGCCGCCTTCTACCTCTCCTTCTACAAATTAACATTATTTCTAATTTTGAAGATGTTTGTTCGTCTGTCATTCAGTAAATGATTCCGACAAGCTTGACCCCGAAACTGCGCATAGTGAAGGTCTTGGCACTAGAATCTATTGGCCCCGACTTGGAGCAAGTTGTCAGTTTCCTGAGATGCTTTCCGTGCCTGGAGAAGCTATATATCGAGGTGATGTTCCTTTCCTGTTAAATGTTAACCATAAGGGAGTTCAATTTGTAACACCTTTTGCCCAGTTTACAATGACAATGTACTACGATTTCTGAAGGTTCTTTTGGAGGATTTCAGTACATACATGCCCCCACCCCCATATTGGTTGCTTGATCCATATGGTTACAATCAATAAGCATTTGTCCTTTGGATTCATATGTACTAGTTTTCTTAGGGAACTTTTCATCCACTCCAACCTCTTGTGAAGAAGGCTACATTTTTCTAGAATGTAATCAAATGCCCATGTTAATCATGTCAGATCGAAGATGGCATGTTAGTGCATTTTACAAATCCTGCAAACCAAACAACTAGGCATGTAGTAATGTTCAAAACTGCATGTAGGCACTAACATGTTTTCTTCTTTTGCAGATAAGATTAGGCCCAGTGGTGGATAATGTGATACAATATAACAATCACGTCGAATGACTAGGTCTGCATCTCTCATAAATTACTTTGAACTCCTACCGAGGGACCTTACCGGAGATTATATTCACCAGGTTCTTTGTTCTTAGAGCAAGGGTGCTGAAGACAATGAGGTTTGCCCTACATTTATTTCGCAAAAATGAATGGTTTGTTGATCACCGCCGGCGCCTGCGGCAGAATGGAGTAGGCTCCAAAAATGCTGAATTTCGTTTGGAACTTCAGATGATAGAGTAATCGGAAGTCATCATGTCAACCCCATACATGACTTCTCAGTGGTTGACCCCTTTGCAAAAATTGTGAGGTTTCGAAGCCAGACTTAGAAGCGGTGATATTAGTTTGAACCTCTCTGATATCCATGTTCAACGGATCAGCGCGAGCATTTGTAGCTGATGAGCTGAATTTCGTTTCTAATACCAGTTTCAACCTTGTAATCTTTGGATTTGAGCCATATAACTCTGGATTTGAACCTTGTAACATTTCGAGCTTTTGTGGTACAATCGTTGAAATGGCATCGTATGAGACTCGTATATTGCTATCACTATTTTGACCTTAATATGCAACGGGCTTAGATTTTATTAACCATTCTCGAATCAGTTTACCTTGTCGATATCACAGCACATGATCTGTATAGCTAACTCGACTGCGATCTTCGACATTATTGCACACAGTTGGTTTCTTCCACCATGTGCACTGTAGATCGTAGAATTAATTATCGCACTCGAGTGTCCATCATCACCCTTCTGTGTAACTTAGACATCATCACCCAAGGGTAAACTTATGACCGAAGTCATTCCACATACTTTGTTTTTACAAAGCTTTTTGGCAATAAAAGCCCACGATTTATCCCTCTTCTAGCCGACGCGTGGCCAAACTAGCCGGGCGGGAAGCTTGCGCGGTAAACAGCACGGTAGCGCGGGAACAGGCTCACCGACGATACATTTGGCGCCTCTTCGAACCCATGCGTGCGGTGCGGTGTTGTCAAGCGTGCACTGGAATCCTCCGCTATGAACGCCGTGACAAGACGTGACGATTACAGGCCGGCCAGCCCCCATTTATTACAGCGGCCATTTAACCTACCCTTATGTCTCTTCAACCTTTCGATCGCGCCCCACCATTGCAAGAAGCACACCCACCACGAGAAATTCTTAGAGGGTATCCTGCGTGGCTCCAATGGCGCTCCGAGCGGCTGCCAACGACGAGCAGCAGTTCACCAGGCGTGCCATGGTGGACACCCACAAAAGGTTCATGGACCTCTCGGTGGTGTACACCAATGACCCGGTCTGGGTGGAGCGCTCCATCCACATCATGGAGCTGTTGCTTGCCGAGGAGAAGTACAAGGTGCTCGGGTTCGACCTCGAGTACAC
Source organism: Triticum aestivum (assembly GCF_018294505.1). Lineage (NCBI taxonomy): Eukaryota > Viridiplantae > Streptophyta > Magnoliopsida > Poales > Poaceae > Triticum > Triticum aestivum. The sequence goes on from NC_057805.1 coordinate 145,786,971, forward strand.
TCGCGCTCGTGTTGGGTCTCGTCCTAAGGTCGCCGTCGCCCAGATGTGCGTGCGCCACCACGTCGTCGTCTACCACTACTGCCTGGCCACAAGGCCTTGCGAGCGTTTCGCCAGGTTTGTCAACAGCCCCCACTACATGTTCGCTACGGTGGACATCACCAACGATGTAAAGGCGCTCGAGAATTCGGGCATCGCCTGCCAGAATCTTGTCGACATCCACGGCCAATACAAGATCTGGGGCAGCAAGGAGCATGAGAAGGACTCACTGGTTCACCTCGCCGAGGCCATCATCGACCCCTAGTACAGAGACATGAAGGATTTGTGCAACAAGGACAAGCGTGCTTGGCACTCGGCCTGGATGGAGAAACTCGACAAAGCTCACGTCGTGTACGCGGCCAAGGAGGCGTACACGAGCTACGACATGTACAAGCGGATCGTTGACATGAGGAAGTGCCTCCTTCCCCAAAACGGCCAGGGATCCATCCGGAAGCAGAGCAATGGCAAGCGTCGTCACAACAATAAGTAGATGATTAGATCCTCGTTTCTCCTACTTTAGTATGCATGTAATTGCTTACTTTTGTGTGTGCAAATGTTATGTGTGTAGTCACTTGTGTAATTGTATGCTTAATTTGGTTATGCTATGCTGTCTTTTTAAGTATATATGTTGATGCTCTGTAGACAGAGCGTAGACGGTGTGCGGACAAACAAAATCACATCGCACACGGACTAAACAATGGAACCCATCGGTGATGTTTTCATCAATCACTCACAATTGTATACCAGCAATCGTTTCCTCACAACACACACGGCTTGTTAGCAGTAATCGTCTGTGTTCTTATCGGTCCTCGCACACATTTCCGATTACAGACCTGTTTGCCTCGTATCACACACATCTTGTTCATTTGAACCATTTCTGTTCTCATGTCTCAACACAAACAGTTCATCCGAGTGAACCACATGTCGTATATCGCACACACCTTTGATCTGGCTGACCGTTTCTTTTGAGTTTCCTAATCACAAACAGTTCATCCGAGTGAACCATATGATGTACATCGCACACACCTTCATCTGGCTGCCCGTTTATTTTGTTCCTCCTCATCGCAAACAGTTAATTGAGCCGAACCGTATGCCCTGCATCGCACATGCAACTAAAATCTAAACCGTGTATGATGCATCCTCCATCACAAATGTTTTGCACCTTTTTTGACGGTTTTTTACACCACCGTTTGCGATAATGGCATCGCACACAGTTTCGTCGAAGGGTCTCTGATCGTAGTGTCGAGTTACCAGCATCCTGCAGTAGTGTGGGTGCGAGAGGACAACCAGCATCGCTTTGCATGTGGGCCAAACATATGTTGAATACCCAAAATGCACAACTTCGATGTGCCACATGCCTAAAAAACCGTAAATCCCCACACACAGAGAGGTTCATGAAGCGTAGTACATATGATGGTCCCCTTCCCCCTCTTCTACACATACTATATGCTCCTACCATAATACAACCCAAAAAGAATCCTCCTCGATGGTGAAATTAATTAACCTCTCCCGATGTAGGTCAAAGTGATGCATGCATCGACGATGGCCTCGTGGGCCCATAGATGGAAGCGTCACACATGAGTGTCCTAGCAAGGATAACCACCGCCTGCATGCATGTGGGCCAAAGTGCTGTTGTGTGATGTTTGAATAGCCAATTTCACAACTTTGATGTGGCACGTGCCTCAAAAATCAAAAAGTCCCGACACTGAGTGAGGTGTACTTGTTCACGGACGCGTACGTATAGTATATATGCTAGTCCCCTCCCACCTCTTCGACCCGTACTATATACCACCATAACACAAACAAAAGAGATTCTACCTCGCTGGTCAAATTAACCTCACTGACGGCTGTTCGTCAAAGTGATGGACGACGACCTCGCGGGCCCACAGAAAGCGTCACACATGAGTACCGAGTGTCGTGTAGGACAACCATCAACTGCATGTGGCCAAAACATGTATGTATGAAAGGGTTATGTAATGTTTTAAGTAAGAAATTCACGGCTCTGATGTGGCACCTACCTAACAAAACGGCCAACCCACACGGTGGCTCACAACTCGTAGTGTACTGCAAGCCACCCCCCCCACAGACGCACACACCCACACACAAACCGCGAATCCACCGCAACTACAATGCATGTTAAATTATCCCGTGGTGAACATATGTTGCCAAAGGAGGGACGTTTTAATTTAAAAAATAGAGATCATTAAGACATTTTAGTACATTAATTGATCGATTTTCTACCGGTATAATGTGTAAAAATCAGATTTGAGCTACATGCACATGTGATAGTGCACCTAAATGGATTGCAAAAACGCATGTGTCTCACTGGGTGCATGTGTCTCAAACATTGAGAATCTTGATTTTTTAATTCTAGTATATCCAAAGCTTATTTCAAGTTCATGAAACTTATCGTGCTGTCATATGGACACCAATACAAAGTGGCATTGTACTTTATTTTGGTCAAATTTGAGACCAGTTTTGATGTAATCTTTATCTAATTACAAACGGGAGATTACTAATAATTGGGAACCAATATCCCAAATGTATTATTTATTCGAACCGTGAGCGTCAGACCAACAATGGATTCATGCCATGCTTCAGTTAAGCAATAAAGCTGCAGCATTAATCATCCAAATAGAAAAACAATATACGTGCCGCCACGCGACCCATGTGTCGTGCGAGCAGGCGTGAGTTGACGGGACGCATGCGAGCAGTCCACCGCGCAGGCAGGCCGGGAGGCGTCCGTGCAGGTGTTTGAATTGATGGAGGCATGCTCGCTGTGCAGTGTCATCGGGAGGTGTGCGAGTAGCTGTGTGAAACAACGGTAGGCATGCTAGCAGTCCGTGCGCAGACTCAAAGGGAGGTGAGCCAGCAGTTTGACCGCCGCCCTCCTCTCTCCCACTACTCCATATTAATGGTGCGCCCGAGCGGCCGTCCCCCCATCCTCGCCACACACACAATCCTCTCTCTCTGCTTGCATCCTCGACGCCGCTCTCAGTCCTCAAAGCCGTCAGTGTATGAGGATGCCGCCGAAGCGCCCCATCGAAGGGAGTGACGACGCCGGGGCTGCTAAAGCACCGGAGAATGGCGTGGAGATGGAGACAGAGGTTTCCGTCACCGGCGGCGAGTTATTGCTGCACCCTGACATCATCGACGGTGTTGAGCTTCCACAGCCAGAGGTGGTGTTCCATTCCGACTCTGGTGACGACTCGGGCGACGACCCCGGCGACGACTCCGATGACCACTTCGGCGATGACTCCGATGACGACGGACAACTGGTTAGTCACCTATACCCATTTATGTGTCAAATAGATCCTAGGGTTTCTCTGGTTACTCCTGCGTCCCCCTTTTTGGAATAGAAATCCTATGGTTATGTTCTGCCAATCCATGAAATTAGAGTAAGTTTTGTTAGATCTGTGTAGTGTATTGATTGTTTGAATGGTACAAGTGATTGTCGGTGTCCTGGGAACGGGGCTACCCAGACTTGCCTGCCTGCGGCCCACGGCACGGGTCCGTCGACGGCCCGGTATGGCCCAGCTTCAGCAACAACAACCCAAAACCCTCGCGAGGCGGACGACACCAAGACCTCCCTGGGGGCGGCCTCACCAGGCTGGCTCCCGAGGGTACACCTCGCGAGGTTCATGTGACGTGAGCCATGACGACCAAGGCCAGGCGGGCGCAGTGTACCAGTTTCCTCTTTGGTGCTAAGGAAGCAAGCGCAGGTGCGGGGTCCAGAGGAATCAAGCAAAGGTTTCCATATCGGTGCAACAGACCAAGACCGCCAGGACGGCAGGACGAAGGTCATCCCGGAGCCCACCATGGCATCACCACTAGAGGCTTTTTGCAGGCGAAGACTACTTTTGTTAGGATAACTTGTACTAGTTGTCTTCCTTCAAATTTGGCCATTGTGGGATCCCTTCCCGCCTATATTTGGGGAGAGGACCAAGGCCACTATAAATAGGACATAGCCACCACCATAGAGAGGACTGATCATTCAGATCATCCTCTCATCCACAAGCTCATCGAGCCCAAGAACACCTCACCTCCTGAGGCTGTTCGACCATTTTACTAGTTCGTCCTCGGCCCCTCGAGGCAATCCACCACAAAGCTAGAGTAGGGTATTACACCACAAGGTGGCCCGAACCAGGATAAACTGTTGTGTCTCTGGTCCCTTGGGTTTGATGAGCTAGGCCATGGATACGGTGAGCGGGCAGACTAGGGAGGACAAGTTCTTCGCACGCACCCCAGAGTTCGAACCTCTCAAGGGTCTCCGGAACACTGAATCCGACATTTTGCATGCCAGGTAGGGGTGCGCCGGAGCCTCTCTTCCGCCGGTCGACCCGCCGCCGCTCCACCACTTCCATGGCAGACACCCGTCGAGCGCGTGCTGAGCGTCGGGCCGCCCTTGCCGCTTGTGTCGCTCAGACGGCGCCCGTCGTTCTCCATTGCTTGCCGCCAGCGCCGCCACCGGCCCGGCGGGGCACGAGCAGCAAGCTTCGTCGCTGCACCCCTCCGTGTGGCGTGATGGGTGAATGGCCACTCCGTCGCTGACTCCAGCTGCTTCGTCGTCTCACGCTCGTCGCGTGCCGGAGGACGCGCAGGCTGCGCTGCTCATGGCGCGCGAGCTCCTGCGCTACTGATACGTCTCCAACATATCAATAATTTTTTATTGTTCCATGCTATTATATTATCCGTTTTGGATGTTTAATGGGCTTTAATATGCTCTTTTATATTATTTTTGGGACTAACCTATTAACCGAAGGCCCAGTGCCAATTTCTGTTTTTTTGCCTATTTTAGAGTTTCGCAGGAAAGGAATACCAAACGGAGTCCAAACGGAATGAAACCTTCACGATGATCTTTCTTGGACCGAAAGCAATCCAGAAGACTTGGAGTTGAAGTGTGGAACTCTACGAGGCGGCCACGAGGCAGGAGGGCGCACCTAGGGGGGTAGGCCCACCCCCACCCTCGTGGGCCCCTCGTAGCTCCACCGACATACTTCTTTCACCTATATATACTCTTATACCCTAGATCGATCAGGGAGAGCCACGAAACCACTTTTCCACCGCCGCAACCTTCTGTACCCGTGAGATCCCATCTTGGGGCCTTTTCGTACGATCTGCCGGAGGGGGAATCGATCACGGAGGGCTTCTACATCAACACCATTGCCTCTCCGATGAAGCGTGAATAGTTATTAGCTAGATGGCTTCTTCTCTCTCTTTGATTCTCAATACAAAGTTCTCCTCGATGTTCTTGGAGATCTATTCGATGTAATACTCTTTTGCGGTGTGTTTGTCGAGATCCGATGAATTGTGGATTTATGATCAAGATTATCTATGAACAATATTTGAATCTCCTCTGAATTCTTTTATGTATGATTTTTTATCTTTGCAAGTCTCTTCGAATTATCAGTTTGGTTTGGCCTACTAGATTGATCTTTCTTGCAATGGGAGAAGTGCTTAGCTTTGTGTTCAATCTTGCGGTGTCCTTTCCCAGTGACAGCAGGGGCAGCAAGGCACGTATTGTATTGTTGCCATCGAGGATAAAAAGATGGGGTTTATATCATATTGCTTGAGTTTATCCCTCTATAGCATGTCATCTTGCTTAATGTGTTACTCTGTTCTTATGAACTTAATACTCTAGATGCATGCTGGATAGCGGTCGATGTGTGAAGTAATAGTAGTAGATGCAAAATCGTTTTGATCTACTTGACACGGACGTGATGCCTATATTCATGATCATTGCCTTAGATATCTTCATAACTATGCGCTTTTCTATCAATTGCTTGGCAGTAATTTGTTCACCGACCGTAATACATGCTATCTTGAGAGAAGCCACTAGTGAAACCTATGGCCCCGGGGTCTCTTTCTTAATATATTGCATCCCTTTTATTTACATCGCATCTTGTTTACTATTTTGCAATCTTTACTTTCCAATATATACAACAAAAATACCAAAAATATTTACTTTACTATCTTTATTAGATTTCACTTTTGCGAGTGACCGTGAAGGGATTGATAACCCCTTTATCGTGTTGGTTGCAAGGTTCTTGATTGTTTGTGCAGGTACTAGGTGACTTGTGCGTTGTCTCCTACTGGATTGATACCTTGGTTCTCAAAACTGAGGGAAATACTTACGCTACTTTGTTGCATCACCCTTTCCTATTCAAGGGAAAACCAACGCATGCTCAAGAGGTAGCAAGAAGGATTTCTGGCGCCGTTGCCGGGGAGATCTACGCCAAGTCAAGACTTACCAAGTACCCATCATAGACTCTTCTCCCTCGCATTACTTTATTCGCCATTCGCCTCTTGTTTTCCTCTCCCACTTCTAAAACGATTTTCGAAAACCTTTGCCTTTTCTTCGCCCTTCTTCCGTTCGATCTTTTGTTTGCTTGTGTTACCGTGTACCTTATTTTTGCTTGCATCTTCGCTTGCTAAAAGTTTATGGATCCTCATCCACTTGCTAATCGATCCAATTATGATGAACCTATTGCTAGTGAGTTCAGTGCACTAGATTATCTTTATGAGGTTTTGCTTGAAATTCGTGAATCTGGAAATTGTAATGAAGTACTTCATGAAGTGATTCATGGTAGATCTTTGAATGAAAAGCATCATTGCAATGATGGTATTATAAATTCTATTAATTTCAATTGTGTTAATGATATGCAAAACCCTAAGCTTGGGGATGCTAGTATTGCTATGTCCACTACTTGTTGCAATGATCATGATTGGGGTGATTCTTCTTATGATCTTGAAAATTTATTTAAGCCCCATGATGAATATCAGATTGATAATAGTGTTTGCAATAATACTGAAAGTGGGTTTGGAAGAGTGTCAACTTTAGATCCCACATATTTGGAGAATGTTCAGTCTTATGAAATTTTTGATAAAAGTGGGTTTGGAGAGGTCATGACTTTAGTTAATGTTAATCCCACTATTTTGGAAGAGTGTCAACTTCACATGCATGTGGATCGTGTTGAAAATATGTTATGTGAGAGCTATATTGTTGAATTTGAATATGATCCCACATGTAATTATTATGACAGAGGAAAATATGGTTGTAGAAATTTTCATGTTACTAAATTTCCTCTCGTTATGTTGAGATTGTTATTGTTTCTCACTTCTTTCTTGCATATGCTAGCATTTGCTTGTCTTGATAATTTATTTTCCTATAATATGCCTATTCATAGGAAGTATGTTAGACTTATATGTGTTTTTCATATGCTATATGATGCTCTCTTTGTGCTTCAATTCTTGTCTTTCATGTGAGCATCATCGAAATTATCAATGCCTAGCTAGGGGCGTTAAACGATAGCGCTTGTTGGGAGGCAACCCAATTTTATTTTTGTTCTTTGCTTTTTGCTCCTGTTTAGTAATAAATAATTCATCTAGCTTCTGTTTAGATGTGGTTTTATGTTTTAATTAGTGTTTGTGCCAACTAGAACCTTTGGGAAGACTTGGGTGAAGTCTTTGCGATCTTGCTGTAAAACAGAAACTTTTGCGCTCACGAGATTAGCTGCCATTGTTTTTACTGGAGAGCGATTTTAGGTTGATTCTTTTTACAGATGATTAATAGACAAATTCCTCACGTCCAAAAATTTATTTCGTAATTTTTGGAGTTCCAGAAATATTCGAACAAGTCAGATTACTACAGACTGTTCTGTTTTTGACAGATTCTGTTCTTCGTGTGTTGTTTGCTTATTTTGATGAATCTATGAGTAGTATCGGGGGGTATGAACCATAGAGAATTTGTAATACAGTAGGTTTAAGACCAATATAAATAAAGAATGAGTTCATTACAGCACCTTAAGGTGGTGGTTTATTTTCTTATACTAACGGAGCTCATGAGATTTTCTGTTGAAATTTTGTGTTGTGAAGTTTTCAAGTTTTTGGGTAAAGATTTGACAGATTTTGGAATAAGGAATAGAAAGAGCCTAAGCATGGGGATTCCCAAGGCACCCCAAGGTAAAATACAAGGAGAACCAAAAGCCTAAGCTTGGGGATGCCCTGGAAGGCATCCCCTCTTTCGTCTTCGTCTATCGGTAACTTTACTTGAGGCTATATTTTTATTCACCACATAATATGTGTTTTGCTTGGAGCGTCTTGTATGATTTGAGTCTTTGATTTTTAGTTTACCACAATCATCCTTGCTGTACACACCTTTTGGGAGAGACACGCATGAATCGGAATTTATTAGAATACTCTAGGTGCTTCACTTATATCTTTTGAGCCAGATAATTTTGCTCTAGTGCTTCACTTATATCTTTTTAGAGCATGGTGGTGGTTTTATTTTATAGAAATTATTGATCTATCTTGCTTCACTTATATTATTTTGAGAGTCTTTTAGAACAGCATGGTAATTTGCTTTGGCTATAAAACTAGTCTTAATATGATGGGCATCCAAGATGGGTATAATAAAAACTTTCATATAAAGTGCGTTGAATACTATGAGAAGTTTGTTGCTTGATGATTGTTTTGAGACATGAGGATGGTGATATCAGAGTCATGCTAGTAGATTAATAGTGAATTTGAGAAATACTTGTGTTGACGTTTGCAAGTCCCGTAGCATGCACGTATGGTAACCGTTGTGTAACAAATTTGAAGCGTGAGGTGTTTCTTTGATTGTCTTCCTTATGAGTGGCGGTCGGGGACGAGCGATGGTCTTTTCCTACCAATCTATCCCCCTAGGAATCCTCGTCATCGGCTCGAAGTGTGGTGTGACATACATATATAAAACGCGTCGTCAACTAACCCTCCCTCCGTGTGGGGATACCTGGTTCCAAAGCACGGTGCCACATCAAAGTTTTGTTCCATTGGGTATTCAAACATCAACACTGATCCATACATATGTTTGGGCCAAATGCAGGAAGTGGTTGTCTTCGGGCACTAGCTACTTGCGTGATTATTGGCGAGCTAGCCCATCTCTCGGGTCACGTGGGCGTCCATCACTTTGACCAACAACAAGACAGAGGTTGTACGGCCAAGGTGGATTCTTCTTGGTCCGTTTTATGATACATCTTGGTGAGATGCCCTCTCCCGCCGACTGGAAGTGTGTGTGTGTGTGTGTTTGAAGGGGGCTGCCACTTCACACTTTGATAGGTGAACCTCCGTGGGGCCGGGGATGTCCGCTTAATTTGCGAGGCATGTGTCGCATCAAAGTTGTAAATTGGGTATTTAAGTATCACACCACCTTTTTCATACATATAGTTGGGCTACCCGCAGGTAGTTTGTATGTGGTCTCACCCCATCTCGCACCAGAAGCACACATTTCTCACCTTTCAGTGGAAACTAAAGGGGGCGTGGTTTGACCATGATGGACTCCCATAGGTGTAGTGTTACAGTAGGGTGATATGTTAGACCTTGTGATTTGGGGGCATGCATTCATAGCTAGGATTCCCCTCCTGCCGACACGAGGGGGGGACAAGCAATACCATGCGCTTTGCGAGACAGGTACCACATCGAAATTGTGCATTTCGTATTTGAACATCAAAATACCATTTTCATTCATATTTTTGGTCCACATGCAGTGTGTTCGTGTTCTGGCCCTTTCCCGCGTTGTTTTCGCCAAATTTATAAACATTAGAGAAGTCGGATGACGCAGCAGACACGGTTCACTCACACTACTCGTGTGCCACCCCGATGCCCATGTCACTCACGTCAGCATAGTACATTGGGCTCCATGAGGATTCCCTCACAATCTCAAAAATATCTACCCGCCTGCAGGGTTTTTCTGTTTGATAACACACGGTTATTATGTTTCAACCGTGTGTGATGTTTGTTGTTCCCGCTCCCGCCTGCATCCCTCGAAAATATCTGCCGGGCTGGAGGGTTTTTGTATTTGATAACACATGGTTGTTATCTCGGGACCGTGTGCAATGCATCATCCAAATTTTCAATAGCCCCGGCATTTTACTCCCGCATAGTAAAAAATTTAGTAGCCGCGTCATTTCCTCAAACACCCCACCCCTCCACACACACCCCAAAAACTCCTCGCGTGCGCACACACACACACACACGCACACCCCCGCCCACCACAACCCCCCCTCGCTCAAAAACCTAGCAAGGTCGCCGCTGTCGACGCAAGGCCTCCATTGTCAACATTTGCCGGTTTGCCCGTGCAGCTTACCCACTGATCTCCTTACCCTAGCCGCCCTGAGTTTCTGCGATGACGCCTGACAAATGCCCCCTTTCCCTCAGATCCCCATCCCCCACTCCAGAGAGTCATAGCCTAAGCCCGGGTATGCTTCCGATGGAGCTCGAGGAGCGACTGGCCCAAAAGAGGTGTATCGCAGCCTCTTCGCCCGACGTCGCCAAGGTGGCTGCCGAGAAGCTGACGACCATTACTGGCTGCATGCACTCAATCAGCGGGCTAGAGTATGTGGGTATGTCGCGAACGCCGGCTACGACATCGAGGTCGTCGATGGCGACGGCCTCACGTGGGCTATGTTGCAGGTTAAGTGGCCCACCCCCAACCCCTCTGGTTCAACCGCCGTCGATCTCATCCATGGCCCCGCTGCTGATCTCCGCAGGCTCGTTGTCAAGAATTTGCCATCCTACATCGCCATCGAGCCCCTTTTGTCATTTATGAAGGACACGTTCCGCGACGCTGGCTTGGGATCCACAGCTGCCAAGTCATACCGCATCGATGGCGACCACGAGGAGGGCACCCTTGATACGTCTCCAACGTATCTATAATTTATGAAGTATTCATGCTGTTATTTTATCATTCTTGGATGTTTTACAATCATTTTATAGCAAGTTTATATCATTTTTCTGGGACTAACCTATTGACCCAGTGCCAGTTGCTGTTTTTTGCTTGTTTTTTACATTGCAGGAAATCAATATCAAATGGAGTCCAAACACCGCGAAACTTGCTGGAGATTTTTTTATGGACTAGAACACCCAAGATGGGCAGAGCAGCACCTGGGGGCCCAGGCGTGCCCAGGTGGGTTGTGCCCACCTCGGTGGCCTCCCGCACCCCCTCTTTACCCTATAAATTCACAAATATTCCAAAACCCTTCGGGGTTAACCTAGATCAGATGTTCCACCCCCGCAAGGTTGTTTAGCCACCGAAAACCAATCTAGACCCTTTTCGGCACCCTGCCGGAGGAGGGAATCATCTCCGGTGGCCATCTTCATCATCCCAGCGGCCACCACGATGAGAAGGGGGTAGTCCACCCTCGGGGCTGAGGGTTTGTACCAGTAGCTATTTGTTTAATCTCTCTCTCTCGTGTTCTTGAGATGTCATGATCTTGATGTATCGCGGGCTATGTTAATATAGTCGGATCATATGGTGTTTCCCCCTCTCTATCTTGTTGTGATGAATTGAGTTTTCCCTTTGAGATTTTGTTGTTATCGGATTGAATACTTCTATGGATTTGAGAACACTTGATATATGTCTTGCAATTGAATACTCGTGCTGACCATGGGGTATCGTATTGATTCACTTGATATATGTTTTGGCACTCAACTCGCGGATTCCCGAGGTGACATTGGGGTAATCTATGAATAGCGGTTGATGCACGTTCTTGTCTTTGTTTCTCTGGTAGAAATCTTGGGGCACTCTTTGAAGTTCTTTGTGTTGGATTGAGTATTATGTATATGAATTTGCTTTGGTGTTATTTTAGTATGAACTCTAGGATAGATTGAACGGAAAGAATAGCTTTGTGTTATTTTAGTACAGACTCTTGAATAGATCGAATGGAAAGAATAGCTTTGAGGTGGTTTCGTACCCTATAATCAATTTATTCTTATGTTCTCCGCTAGATAGGAACTTTGGAGTGATACTTCGTCGCACTTTGAGGGATGGTTATATGATCCAATTATATTAGCACTGTAGAGAGATTGCACTAGCGAAAGTACGGACCCTAGGCCTCATTTTCAAGCATTGCAATACCGTTTTTGTGCCCGTTTACTATTTGCTACCTTGCTGTTTTTATTTATTCAGATTATAAAAATATATTTCTACCATCCATATTACACTTTTATCACCATCTCTTCACCGAACTAGTCCACCTATACAATTTGCCATTGCATTGGGTGTGTTGGGGACACAAGAGATTTCTTGTATTTGGTTGCAGGTTCGTTTGAGAGAGACCATATTCATCCTACACCTCTCACGGATTGATAAACCTTAGGTCATCCACTTGAGGGAAAATTGCTACTCTCCTACAAAACTCTGCGCTTGGAGGCCTAACACGTGTCTACAAGAATAAAGTCGCATAGTAGACATCAAGCTCTTTTCTAGCGCCGTTGCCGGGGAGGTGAGTGCATGAAGGTATATCTTTAGATCTTGCAATTGGATCTTTTAGTTTCTTGTTTTATCACTGGTTTGGTTTATAAAAAGAAAACTACAAAAAATGGAATTGAGGTTGCATCATATTATTGATCATCTTTACAATATCTTTCTTGAAAATGATGGATCGGAAAATTGTGCTCAATTGTTAGAAGAAGAAGTCAATAAAATGACTGGCACAAAATATTTGAATGATGAGCATGATTCCAATGTTGTTAGTATAAATTCTTTGAACATCCATGATGCTAATGATATGCAAAGGTACAAGCTTGGGGATGCTATATTTGATGAATATGATATTTTTAGTCCCCCAAGTTTTTATGAGAAAATTTATTATGATGATTGCATGCCTCCTATTTATCATGATTATATTGATGAAAGTGGATTTGGAGAGGACATGACTTTATTTAATGACGAATCCACTATTTTGGAGGAGGTTGCAATTGAGTATGAACACAAAGTTCCTATCTATGATGATTATGGTGATGACAAGTATGCTACAAAGAATTATGATAACCATGAAACTTGTCATCATGATTTTAATTTTCAGTCTCATGATAGTTATTTTGTAGAGTTTGCTCCCACTACTTTTCATGAGAATAAATTTGCTTATGTGGAGAGTAGGAAAATTTGTATGCTTATGTATCATGAAAAGAATGCTTTATGTGATCGCTATATTGTAGGATTCATTCATGATGCTACTGAAAATTACTATGAGAGAGGAACATATGCTTTTACATATTGCAATAATATCAAGTTTCCTCCTATGTGTTGAAAGTTTTGAAGTTATGCTTGTTTTCCCTTCCTATGCTAGTTGATTCTTGTTCCCGTAAGTTATTTGCTCACAAAATCCCTATGCATTGGAAGTGGGTTAGACTTAAATGTGCTTGCCATGTGATTCATGATGCTCTTGTTATGCGAGCATTATTGAAATCATCATGCCTAGCTTAAAAGGCATTAAAGAAAAGCGCTTGTTGGGAGACAACCCAACACTTTTAACTACTGTTTTTATGTGTTAACATGATTAAGATACTGTAGTAATCATGTTTTATTGCTTTTGTTTCAATAAAGTGCCAAGTAAAGCCTTCGGGATCATGTTGGGTGATAGTTGATTTGACCCTGCTGAAAAACAGAAACTTTTGCACTCACGAATACAGGTCTCATTTTTAACACAAAACTGCTTTTGAGTTGATTCGTTTTGCACAAGTTTAATATACAAATTTCCCACGTGTTCCTATTTTTTTCATAATTTTTGGTGTAGCAGAAGTATGGTAGTTATCCAGATCATTACAGACTGTTCTGTTTTTGATAGATTCTATTTTCAATGCATAGTTTGCTTGCTTTCTAGTTTCTATGGCTTATATTGCTCAATATAAATTGTGGAAATGATACGCTAGAGTAGGAATTGTGTGAGAACAATTATGAATCTTATCTTTGACAGTACCAAAAGTGAAATGGTTTGCTCTTTATCATACTAACCTATCTCACGAAGTTCCGTTAAGTTTTGTGTGATTGAAGTTTTCAAGTTTTGGGTGAGATATCGATATGAGGAGAATAAGGATTGATAATACCCCGAGCTTGGGGATTCCCAAGGCACCCCAAGATAATATTCAAGGAATATCCAAGCAACTAAGCTTGGGGATGCCCCGGAAGGCATCCCCTCTTTCGTCTCCAACATTATCGGTAACCTCACTTGGAGCTATGTTTTCATTCGTCACATGATATGTGTTTTGCTTGGAGCGTCAATTTATTTTGTTAAGAATTTACTTGCTGATTATTTAGAATAATGTTTTGCATCTTTTATTTCAATAAAAGTGGCATTGATAGCCTTTGCCATGCTTATCTTGCAAGTATACATGTTGCTGTTTGAAAACAAAAAGTTTATTGATGTTGCAAAAATTCCCGAGGAAAGTCAAAATGTGATAAAATGTTGAAACTTTTTGCATAATAAGCTCTAATAAATTTTCTACAGTGTGGTAGAATTTCATAATGTTTGGAGTTGAATAAGTATTAATATTCTTGCATTCTTTACAGACTGTACTGTTTTGGCAGATTGCTGTTATGTTTGCATTGTTTGCATTTGCTTGCTTGTTTAATGAATCTATTTGAGGATAGGAGTATTAAATATGCAGAGGCATTTAGTATGCAATGTTGAATAATAATTTTAGTGATTTGCTACACTAGAGAATGATAAAGCTTTTGCATTGGTTTATACTAACTTATCTCACGAGTTCTTTTTGAATTTTGTGTGGATGAAGCTTTTGAGATTTAGGAAAACCGTGATATGAGAGGAATTAAGGAGATACAAGAGCTCAAGCTTGGGGATGCCCAAGGTACCCCAAGATAATATTTCAATAAGTCTCAAGCATCTAAGCTTGGGGATGCCCCGGTAGGCATCCCACCTTTCTTCTTCAACAATTATCGGTTAAGCCTAAGTTTTTGCTTCTTCACATGATTTGTGCTATTCTTAGAATGTCATTTTATTTTGTTTTACTTTCTGCTTTAATAAAATACTTAGATCCTAAAGTTTTTTAAATAAAATAGATTCCTTAAATAGTTGCCAAGGAGGCTAAGTAAGCGGCACTCACATCCCGTCAACGAAGCTCTTTTCTTTGGAATTGCTCTTGTGCTTCACTTATATCCTATGAGTAAATTGTTGAATAAATTGAATGTCAGAAAGTTGAAATTATATCATGCCTAGTGGTAGCTTCACATTGGGTTCAGAAAGTGAAATCTTTTGAGGCCTGACAATCACAAGATTGGTCATACAAGCAATTCACGAATAATTAGTATAAGGAAGAGAACTTTCACATGCAAATACACTTTCCTAGAAATCTTTTGTGATTGTGAGCCCCATCAAAATATTATATGCCAAAATTGTTGACGTTGGACAAGGAAGACAACATAATGATTTATGTTTGTTCATATTCACAGAGAAGTTATATTGTCATAGATCCTTCAACATGTGGTGCTTGCCCCCCATCTTTGCTAGCCAAAAATTCCGCACCAAGTAGAGATACTACTTGTGCATCCAAAAACCCTTAAACCCAAATCTTATTTTCAAGAGTCCACCATACCTACCTAAGGATTGAGCAAGATCCTTCAAGTAAGTTGTCATCGGTGCAATAAGGCAATAAAAATTGCTTCTAAAAGTGTTAGATCATTTAGTGTAAGAGAAAATTGAGCATTGTACGAACTTGTGATGGCAAAGAATAAAAGCGACAGACTGCATAATAAAGGTTGCTATCATAAGGGGCAATATAACGTGACGTTCTTTTGCACTAAGGGGTTGAGCATACAAACAAATAAGCGCATGGCAACCTGCTTCCCTCTGCGAAGGGCCTATCTTTTACTTTTCAGTATTTATTTTATGCAAAGAGTCAAAGTTATTCTCTCTATTCCTTTTTATTTTTCTCTTTTGGAAAGCATCATGTGGTGAGGAAAGATCTAGGCACATTGTCCAGTTGAATATGGGTGGCATGAGTTATTATTGTTGACATCACCCTTGAGGTGAATACGTTGGGAGGCAAAACAATAAGCCCCTATCTTTCTATGTGTCGGTTGAAAGATTTTGCTCATGCGTATGCGGCGAGTGTTAGCAATCATAGAAGACTATACGATAGTTGAGTATGTGGAGCACTTACTTAAACTCTCTTGAATAAGTTGAATTGTAATTGCTTGGTGACTAAGAACATAGGTTGTTGAGTTTCAAGAGAGTTCATTGTTTGAACCTTAACATATGAATTAGTTGCTACTATAACATGAGAAGTTTTATAAGAAAGAATTGATGTTATGATTCTAGGAAGAGTGATTGAAATTGTCATTGATCAAACCTCTGCACTTCGCTAGCATTCACACTTCATAAATTATTTCTTTTATCATTTACCTACTCGCGGACGAGTAGGAATTAAGCTTGGGGATGCTGATACGTCTCCAACTTATCTATAATTGATGAAGTATTCATGCTGTTATTTTATCATTCTTGGATGTTTTACAATCATTTTATAGCAAATTTATATCATTTTTTGGGACTAACCTATTGAACCAGTGCCTAGTGCCCGTTGCTATTTTTTTGCTTTTTTTTACATCGCAAGAAATCAATATCAAACGGAGTCCAAACACCGCGAAACTTACTGGAGATTTTTTATGGACTAGAACACGCAAGATGGGCTAGAGCAGCACCTGGGGGTGCCCCGAGGGGGGCACAACTCACCAGGGCGCGCCTGGGGGCCCAGGCGCGCCCAGGTGGGTTGTGCCCACCTCGGTGGCCTCCCGCACCCCCTCTTTACCCTATAAATTCACAAGTATCCCAAAACCCTTCGGGCTTAACCTAGATCAGAAGTTCCGCCGCTGCAAGGCTCTGTAGCCACCGAAAACCAATCTAGACCCTATCTGGCGCACTGCCGGAGGGGGGAATCATCTCCGGTGGCCATCTTCATCATCCCAGTGGCTACCATGATGAGAATGGAGTACTCCACCCTTGGGGATGAGGGTTTGTACCAGTAGCTATGTGTTTAATCTCTCTCTCTCTCTCATGTTCTAGAGATGTCATGATCTTGATGTATCGTGGGCTATGTTAATATAGTCGAATCATATGGTGTTTTCCTCTCTCTATCTTGTTGTGATGAGTTGAGTTTTCCCTTTGAGAGTTCGTTGTTATCGGATTGAATACTACTATGGATTTGAGAACACTTGGTATATGTCTTGCAATTGAATACTCGTGGTGACAATGGGGTATCGTATTGATTCACTTTATATATGTTTTGGCACTCAACTCGCGGATTCCCGAGGTGACATTGGGGTAATCTATGCATAGGGGTTGATGCACGTTCTTGTCTTTGTTTCACCGGTAGAAATCTTGGGGCACTCTTTGAAGTTCTTTGTGTTGTATTGAGTATTATGAATATGAATTTGCTTTGGTGTTATTTTAGTATGAACTCTAGGATAGATCAAACAAAAAGTGTAGCTTTGTGTTATTTTAGTATGGACTCTTGAATAGATCGAACGGAAGGAATAGCTTTGAGGTGGTTTCGTACCCTACAAACAATTTATTCTTATGTTCTCCGCTAGATAGGAAATTTGGAGTGATTCTTCGTCGCACTTTGAGGGATGGTTATATGATCCAATTATATTAGCACTGTTGAGAGATTGCACTAGCGAAAGTATGGACCCTAGGCCTCATTTTCAAGCATTGCAATATTGTTTTTGTGCCTGTTTACCATTTTCTATGTTGTTGTTTTTATTTATTCAGATTATAAAAATATATTTCTACCATCCATATTACACTTTTATCACCATCTCTTCGCCGAACTAGTGCACCTATACAATTTGCCATTGTATTGGGTGTGTTGGGGATACAAAAGATTTCAGGGTCGTTTGAGAGAGGCCATCTTCATTCTACACCTCTCATGGATTGATAAATCTTAGGTCATCCACTTGAGGGAAAATTGCCACCATCCTACAAAACTCTGCGCTTGGAGGCCCAACACGTGTCTACAAGAATAAAGTTGCGTAGTAGACATCAACCCTCTCCAAGTCTTCCAAGGGGAAATAGCCCATCTACGACATCAAGGAGGGCACCCTACAGTCGTGCTCTTCCAAGGGGAAGGATCCCATCTGCGACAACATGGAGCACACCCAGGGTCCGTGCTCTTCCCACGAGAATGAGCCCATCTGTGACAAGTGAGGAAACCCATGTTTGTTTTGCCGTGCCTCTTCACAGGGGGGAACCCATGATTTGTTTTGTCGAGTCCCTTTTGTAGTGTAGTGAGAATATGTCCAGTTTTAATTGCTATATTTGGTTGTTTGCAGTATGCCTTGTTTATTTCAGTTGTTCACAATGTGATGCTCTATATGTGCAACTATTTTCTGTGCAGTACATTTTCATCAATACCAGTTTTAAACATACCGATCGGAATGCATATATTTGCTTGTTGTTAAGCCTGTTATAGCTAGCATATGCCTCTTTCAAAGTTTTTTGTTTGTTCGGTTGTTTGTGGTTAGCATATGCCCAGTTTCAAATGCTATCTTTGGTTGTTCGTAGGATGCCTTGTTTATTCCAGTTATTCGCAACGTGATGTTCTATATGTAAAAGTATGAACTGTGCAGTTCAATTTCATCAATACTAGTTTCAACAATACCACTATGAATGACTACAGTTGGTTGATGTTAAGCATGTTGTGGTTAACACGCCTTTCCTTTTTTATTTAACAATAACCAGTGTACATAGACCGGCACAATACCAATTTGAATGACTATATTTGCTTGTTGTTAAATGCTAGGCCTATTGCAGTTAACGCACCTTTCCACTTCTTGTTTTGCTAAACTAGTGTGCTTAAACCTGCACACCAAACCTATTGTTTAGAGATTATTTTGTCTACCAAGGATATATTTGGTTGATGTTTGGCCTATTGTGCTTAACATGCCTCTCGATGTACTTACACAGGAAAATTTTGGGAACGACTGGTGTTTTCCATCGAGGTTAGTTTCATCCCATGGCTTATATATACCCACTGTTTAGGATATCGGTAGCTAGTACCATATAGGCCGGGGGCTGATAAGGGACTAATCGGCGAATGGGAATTTTAACTAGATATATCTGTAACCCATTTATCGGTAGGTTAACTAGGGCCATATCTAATATATCTGAGGCTACATAGCAACATGCACTGCACTAAATGTCTAAATATGCAATCCTAGGCTACAAAGCAACAAGGAAGAGTGTTACCTTAATGTTCTGATGATGTCTAGATATACACCTAACAACAACAGTTAATCAGCCGATAATTTTAAAAATGCAATAAACTCCCTCCGGCCCATAATATAAGATTTTAATTCATCCAATATGTGAGTATATTGGATGTTATAAGATATTATATAGTGGGACAGAGGGAGTGTTCTACTACATCATTATGCAATTTTTGTTTAGCTTCTAATATTAACTTGGTGCTTTTAGGTACATATGTCATTGGTAAAGATCCGCACTTCGACCCTTTCTGCGTATGGGGCAATGAGATATTGATGAACCAGCATCAAGGGAGGAACCTGATAAAGATTGTTAGTAAAATGGGTCAAAAGATGCCAATTAAACTATTTGTTTACACTTTATCCAAGACAACAGCGAACTGCAGGATGGTAAATAAGAACTCTGCAGCCTTCTTTTTATTGCCCATAATGAGTTGTGTTAGATGACAATGTCTGAATCTTTTTCCTTTGTAGTTGTTCCCAAAGCATTTTACTCAGGATTACCTCTCAAACTACATGATTGGTGGGCATGCAAAGGCTAAAGTATTTCTACCAGAACACGATGACTACCTAGATGTGTTCATGAAGACAGTGAAGGATGGGCAGTCGGCCATCACAAGGGGTTGGACTAGAGTCATGCATGGCTTCTGCATGGAGGAGGGCACAATATGGGCATTTCGCTTCACCTTGTCCAGCAACCAGAATATATTTCGCCTCTTTCTTTACCGTCTTTAATAGTACAAGTATACAACTGTGGTTCATAATTCTTTATTTGGTGCTTATGTAATTCTTGAACATATGTACCTTTGAATCAAATAATGCATTGGTTGTTTGAACCTGATGGATATGAATAAAGCTATAGCATACTTTCAAATTCAAATTCAGTACAATTTCAAATAGCAGCAATTAAATTAGGGTGAAATTACGCTCTGCAGGTCGTTATGGCCCACATGGTCGGTAAAACACAAACATGTGTGATATACACCATAATCCGACACGGTTCATAGAGAGGAAACATGTGCGAGCATGCACACTGTTTCCATTTGCAAAGCGTGTGTGATGTCAGACAATATCACAAACGGTGTGAGCAACTTAATTGTTTGTGATATTTGCCTTATCGTAGATGATTTACAATCATGAACTATTTCTGATGTGGTACGCATCATAAATGTTGCACCACAGAATAGCGTGTGCGATAGTTATCATGTATGACACTGTTACGACGGTCTGACATTTCGTAATCCTATCCGACACACGTACGATGATTAGCTAATCTTCTTAATTAGTTGTCGCATACGGTTAGGGAAAAGTGATGTGTGTGATTGTCTTCTTATCATACACGTTCTACAATCGTAAATTATTTGAGATGGGCCGCGCATCATAAACATAGCACCACAGAATACCGACTGCGATCCTAATGCCAGCACATACGAGTAGCAATGATGGAGTGTTGGGATATTAGATATATCCCAAACAGTTGTGTGAAGAATCGCGTTTGGGATAGGTGCGGGCATCGCATATGTTGTTCTAGAAAACGTATGCATTCCTACTCCCCATCCCCGACGATTTCTAGGTCGTGTGGGAAGGACCCCCCTAACGCCCACACTCACAAGGTGACGGTTTAAGATTGCATCGCGGAAAGGGGTTAAAATCGTTTGTATAGCACCTCGTTCTACCAGTGGTTGAAAAATTCTTCAATCGTCGTGCACCCCGCACCCCTTTGCTGTCGTCACCGAGGTCCTTGGATCATCCTCATTGACTCCAGCGTGCCCTCGCCACCGGATTCCTCCGCTGTTGCCACCATAGAGAATCTTCACCGAGTTAGGGTAAGATTCGATACCCTCTGTGCTCCGAAATCTGATTCAATGCACGGATGGTTTCGCCTAGATCTTGCTACTACTTGCACTTCGTTATCTACTAGAAAATTCCTAGAATTAGCTCGAATTACAATTTTAAGTTTAGGGTTTCTCAGATTTCATCTCGGATTGACCGAATCAAAACAACCCGGCATCACCGATTTGGCTTCGGCCATTGCACATAGTACAATTCGGTGAAACCAAGCGGTGTGGTGTCAGCGAGTTTTTTTTGTAGCATCATGTGCACTTCGATGGAACTAGGAGCAGCTTCGCTCTAACCAAAATGCAAACCCTAGTTTGAGTTGTTGCCTCGATGCTGCCAAGAATTTCAAATAGGTAACTCCAAAATGCTCTCTATCAAAACTTAAAACTGAAGTTTGAATTCGAATATTTTCAAAAATAGTTGTGTTATGTGATGCTCGTCCACTCCACTCTACTTATTCTAATTCACAAGGCCAGTTGTCAGCATGTTAGAGGCAAGTAACGGTCAGAACCCAAGTGTTGACTTGGATGTAGGAACAAGTGCAGAAGAGAGTAATCATGAGGGAGAGAGGAGGTCTCCTAATTTGCCTCCTACTGCCACAAGCGCAAGGAAGAAGAGAAATAATGATGATGATGATGAGGATTTCCTTGTTGAGGAAGTTACTTCCAAGGAGAAGAAAACTGTGCTAGCCAAGGAATATGGCACAGCTAGTAGTTCAAGGCCAGCCAAGGCAAGTCTATGGCCAAAGTGGCCGAGAAGAGAAGGGGGAGGAAACAAACAGCTCATGTGGTTTTCAAACCCACATCTATGAGGAGGGAAGAGGAACCAACTGCCAATTGATAACCCACAAGTATAGGGGATCGTTTGTAGCTTTTTTCGATAAATAAGAGTGTCGAACCCAGCAAGGAGTTAAAGGTAGAACAAATATTCCCTTAAGTTCTATCGACCACTGATACAACTCTACGCACACTTTACGTTTGCTTTACCTAGACCAAGTATAAAACTATTTGGTACGTGAAAGGATAAGTTTGCAAGAATAAAACTAGAAGTACTTTGCAAGAATAAAACTACAAGTAAAATGCAAGACAATAAAAGTAGATAGCTTTTGTCAACAAGAAAGTCATTTGTCCCTAGGTGATCGATAACTAAACCGGTGATCATTGTTGCAGTTTTATATGAGGGAGAGGCATGAGCTAACATACTTTCTCTACTTGGATCATATGCACTTATGATTGGAACTATAGCAAGCATCCGCAACTACTAAAGGTCATTAAGGTCGTGAAACCCAACCATAGCATTAAGTATCAAGTCCACTTTATCCCATACGCAATTACCCCCAAACTCGGATCTGTGCTTCTGTCACTCACGCCACCCACCATAAGCGAACCATTAACACATTGCAACACCCTACAATGGGGATCCCTTCGTTTGCGCATCACAGAGTACACCGTAGGACAGCACCAAAATAAAATATACAAATCAAACCAATCATGATCACCGTAGGATAAAACACATCTACTCAACCATCATACGATAGCCATAGATCATTGGGAAATAATATATAGCGTTGAGCACCATGTTTAAGTAGAGATTACAACGGGGACAAGAGGTGTTACACCGTTGCATAGCGGGGAGAAAGTTGGTGTCGACGGTAGCAAGATTGTTGATGTAGATCGTTGTCACGATCCTTGCACCGGTGGCGCTCCGGTGCCACCAGGAGAGAGGGGGAGAGAGCCCCCTCCTTCTTCTTCCTTGGCCTCCCCCTAGATGGGAGGAGAGTTCCCCCTGTGGTGCATGGCCTCCATGGCGTCGGAGGGGCGGGAGCCCCTTTGAGATTGGATCTATCCCTCTGTTCTCTTCTGTTTGGCGTTCCGGTTTTCTGGCGCTTCACCGTTGCTTGAATTCCCAGAGATCCGTAACCCGATTGCGCTGAGATTTTAACATGATTTTTTCTGGATATAGGCTTCATTGGGCCCGAAGTAGAGCTCTAACCAACTTACGAGGAGGGCACAACCCATCACCACGCGCCTGGGCTGCCTGGCGGGCCCAGGTGTCTTGTGGTGGCTGTGGGCCCCCGTTTGCGTTGATTCCACCTCCC
The DNA here is from genome assembly GCF_018294505.1 of Triticum aestivum. Classification (NCBI taxonomy): domain Eukaryota; kingdom Viridiplantae; phylum Streptophyta; class Magnoliopsida; order Poales; family Poaceae; genus Triticum; species Triticum aestivum. Next base: position 145,809,980 of record NC_057805.1, read on the forward strand.
AATATCAAAAATATTCCAAAATAATTCTCCATAAATTTTAATCGTGTTTGGACTTTGTTTGATATGGATATTCGGCGAAACAAAAAACATGCAACAAACAGGAACTCACACTGGGCACTGGATCAATAGGTTAGTCCAATAAATCTTATAAAATGTTGCCAAAAGTATGTGAAAATTGTATAATATTGGCATGAAACTGTCGGTGTACAAAAGTAGGGGCCTTCTGTATCCCTTTACTTGTGCAAGGGCAGTTGTAGCCACGCCTGCGGCCACGCATGGCGGGGCAGAGGAAGCAAAGATACAAGACTACCAGGGCGGCACTCAAGCCAGAGGCATGAAGAACAAGGGAGCAAGATGGGTCTCCCCCGGCAACACCCTTGCCGGGGTGGCCTGCGTAGCCCCGGCAAGAGCCTTGCCGGGGCAACTTGCCCAACATCAGCAAGGCCACCACCCTTGAGCCTAAGAGTTCCGACACCATCGACAACACTAGGAACCAAGGCTCGGGAGGCGCCTGCATGGTGGCATGCGGATCTTTGTGAAGACCGAAGGCCTGCAAGACTAGATGAGAACCAGAAGACAAAAGCCCCCCGGCAAGACCCTTGTTGGGGACGCCCATGAGACCCCCGGCAAGATCCTTGCCGGGGACGCCCACAAGACCCCGGCAAGACCCTTGTCGCGGACATCTGCAGGGCCGCAGTCAGGCCCACACCTACCGAGGCTTCGCTGCCTCGCACCCGTTCCGACGTGGCGACCGGCCCGCCAGCTAGGCGAGCACCTGCGTGGCAGCATGTAGCTTCTAGGCCAACTAGCCAAGCACCTGTGTGGTGGCATGCAGATCTTCGTGAAGACCCTGCCACCGCACCAGCTCACCAGCCAGCCAGCGTGGCGCTGCATGCCTCGTCAGCTTGGACGCGCGTCGGAGTGAGGCGAGGCGGCGACGGACGGGACGAGCTTCTTTGCCGTCCCCGATAAAGCAAGAGGGCACGTTGGCAGCGCATTAAATGCGTTTGTCCTATGGTGCCAGGCGATAGACTTGTACACTGTACATACTTTCCACCTCTTGTGTGCCGTTGTGGCGACCCCTTTGACGTATAAAAGGAGGCCCGAGGCATACCGAGGAAGTATTCGGACTTTTTGGGCTAGGCATGCACCGCAGCTAGTTTAGGAGCTCAAGAACACCAAATATACACCAAAGCAGGACTAGGGTATTACGCATCGTTTGCGGCCCGAACCTGGATAAAATCCCCTCGTGTTGATCTTCTAGACCCGCTCTTTGCACAGCCCCGCGCCCCGCCAACCGTAGTAGGGATTCCATGTGATCCCATAGTTGTCGTTCTTGAGCCCCGACATCTTTGAAGCGCCAGGTAGGGGGCACAAGCTATGAAAAATCTGGTTTAGAAGTTAGCTCATCGATTTCTTCATCGCGATGGCTCGAGAGAAGAAGGCGACATCGATCAGCCATGCTCTGGTGCCATCAGCTAGGTGAGGCGGTGTTGTCCGCAGCCGCAACAACCCTCCACGTGACGACGGAAAAGCTAAATCACGCAAAACCTTGAGCAATTTCTTCTTTTTAAAAGGTTACCCTCCTCAAAAAATCTGGCCCCTTGCATGGAAAACCTGTACGCAATGGAAGCCTTCCGCTATTGGCAACGCCTTTGTTCTGTTTCGAGTCCGCTCAACAGTTCAAGCGGCCGCACTGAGAACGGCAAGGTGGCTTGCCCGGCAGCAAGCGCCCCCCGGCAGGCTGCTAAGGATCTGTTCCTCAAAGCGCCATAACATGGGTTTACGTGCCAGCAAACCTATCCAACTAGGCATGGGGTGTATACATACAAGGAAAGATCGAACAAGAAGATAGCATGCTTCATTTCAAAGTACCGCAGAGTTATATTACATCAATAGTTGTTGCGGTTCTAACTTAAGAAAAAATTGTCTTGGTCATGAACTCACAGCGGCAATGAGAAACGGGGTGCCTATTCCCGGCGCTGGCCCTCCATCCTCTTGACTCCGTCGACGCAGCTGATGATGGGCTCGATACATTCCTCGAGCACCGCGAGGTCCACATCCTCCGGCAGGCTCTCCAACGCGTTGGCAAAGTCAACACTGGGGTTCCAGAACGCCACCTTGGTGAGCACCTTGGTTAGGGCGCCCCGGCAGAGCCTCCGGGACTAGTTGGCTAGATAAGCTGCTCGATTGGAGCGGAGCTGCTCCAGAGCTTCGAGGACACCCTCGAAGAACAAGGTCAGCCTGGCGTTGGGGCTTATGTTCACCTCCGGGGAGTACCTGAAGCTCGGCATGCCCATGGCGGCCAGCTGCGTGGTGAGCCTCTCTGCAACGTCGACGAGGCGGCTGATCCAGAGGTTTACGCTCTTCACGTAATCCTTGTGGGCGGCGGCGTCATCGCTCCGCAGCTGCTTCTCGTCCTCCAGGGCCTTGTTCAGGGTCTCCTCATGAGCCCTGGCCTCCGAAAGCTTCCCCTCCAAGCCGTCCAGTTTCAGCTTCAGATCATTGATGGAGTCGTTGGCCTCGGAGAGCAGCCTGGCCTTGTCAGAGATGGCGACCTGCGCATCCGCCAGAGTGCGGTTGGCCATGTCCCTCTCCTCTGTCAGCTCCGAGACCTTCTTCTTCAGCTCCTCCCGCTCCCGCTCCAGCTTCTTCACCTTGCCGGTGTGGTCCAGGGCCAGAGCATTGAGTGCGTCTTTGTGCTTCTGCTCCAGCTCCTGGGTCCGCTGCGCGACGATCTTCCCGATTTCCTCGTCCTTGCCATGGAGCGTGGCAGCAAGCGCCTGCTCACGAGCAACGAGGTCTTCCTCCTGGCTGTTCATTAGAGCCTGCTGCTGCTGCTGCTGCCGGGCAGCCTCGTCCTTGGCGGCCTGATCCTTTGCCACCTGCTGGGCCTTCTCGATATCGACCTGCTTCAGGATGAGCTCTCGCTTGCGCTCATCCAGCTCACCCTGGGCAACCCTCAGTTCATCCCAGGCCTCACCAAACCAGACCTGCGTCTGAGCGACGTGCTCCTCAAAATCCGCCTCCGTCTTGTCCACCACCGCCATCCTTGATTTCACTTTGTCTTGGCGGGCACAGTGGAGTGCCTGGAGCTTCTAGAACTTGACGCTCATGGCTCGGAGAAGCTGCTCCTCTTGGGAACCGTCGCCGCTGGTGCTCGGTTCGTCAACAACCTAGAGCCCGGCGGTGGCGAGCGCCTCGCCATCAAACACCTCCCCCTCGGTTGGCGCTCTGGTGCTTGCCATCCCCGGGAGGCGGACGAATAGATCGTCGCCCACCTTCAAGTACTTGCCCGGGGCGGGGGCTATAGGGGAGGAGGGTTGGTCGTCGGCCACCTCCTCCTCGGCAGCGGCCTTGCCAGCCTCCTTGGCAGTAGCCCTGCCGGCCTCCTCGGCAGCAGCCTTGCCGGCCTCCCCAGCAGGCCCCTTAGTGCCCTCCTCAGCGGCGGTCTTGGGCGGCTTCCCTGGCAGCAATCTTGGTGGCCTCGGCTTCAGCATCCCTGGCGACCTCCTCAATAACAGTGTCGACGTCCTCCTGGTCCGTCGAGGGAGGGTCTGGAAACCAGAAGGGAAAATGAAGCAAGGCCAAGGTCAAGGTTCAGGGCAAAGCAAAAAAACGTCGTGTGGCGAGAAGAAGAACAAGAACAAGGACGGGAGGCGGGCTACTTACCCGTACCGAGTTGAGAAGAAGTGGTCCCCTCCCCGCCAACGTTCGTTGCCAGGACAGAGCCGCCGGCGCCCAAGCTCGCCCCCTCTTCCTCCGTGTGCGTGGGCTCGTCGGTAGTTACCCTTGCCAGGGACGCCCCTCTGGGCAGCGTGGTCGATGGGGCGGCATGTCAGGGGCGGCCCTCAACGGCTCCTCCTGTTGCTGCTCCCCTCCTGCAGATCCGGCAAGGTCAGCACCAAGGCTCATGCCCGAACGCTCATCAACGAGGAGTGAGTAATGAACTCACGCTGGGGCCTGAAGCGGGGGCTGTGTCGAGGGCTGTTGTCCGGACTGATCTCCACCAACACCAGCGAGCGCGGAGTGCTCGCCGGGGGCTTGTCGCCCGTCGAAGACTTGGCCCTCTTCACCGCCCTCTGGGCCAGCATCTCCGTGTCCCTGCAAAGAGGAGGTCAAGTCAGGGAAGATGGCACAGGCTGAGAGTCAGAAATGACGAAGGCCGAGATGCTTACTCCTCCTCCTCCGCCAGCCTCTCTTCCTCTTCGGGCTGAAGGACCCAAGGTCGAAGTCGGCCTCCGGACCGCTGTCCGAAGGAGGAGGGGAAGGGGCAGGCGTCCTGCGCCGCTTGGACGTGGAAGAAGCAGTGGCTGCTGCCTTCTTCTTTGCTGCCACGACCCTCGTCTGGCGCACGGGCTGCGCCTGGTCCTGTTGCCGTTGTGTGGTCCTGCCAGGCCAGACCGGCTCGCCAGAGCTAGCCCACCGCAGGACGCATTTCCTCGCCGGGGCCGAGGAGTCATCCGCCTAAGTCTCCTCTTCAGCCAACTCCTGGGCCACATCTTCGAGAAGGGGGCCCCGGCGCCGGCGCCGCTGGCTTCCCCGGCAGACCCCGCCCATTCGGCGAGCTCTTTCTCTTCTGCGGCCATGTCGGCCTCGTCCTCCATGGTGCCGATGCTGCCGGCCTCCTCGGCGAGTGCCGCCTCCTCCGCCCTGGCGGCAATGTGGGCCAGCTCTTCCTGAGTGGTGTCGTAGATGAGCAGTGGCTCGTCACAAACGTACCTCTCCGATAGGTTGTCGAAGAAGGCCTGCACCCGCTCCGCTTCCGGCTCAGCCTAGCTTGGATTGAGGTTGTGTGCGTTGAAGTCCGGCATCATGGCAATGATGGCGGTTTCGCAAGAGTTGTTGCTCAACGGGACCACTCCCGCTGGCAACCCAAACGGAGACCTGCCGGCCTTCTCGGCCTTGCCAGTCCTCTCGACCCCGCCGGCCTTGTCCACCTTGAGCTGAAAGATCCTCTGGCAAAGATGGGCATGCTGCAGCACCGTGAAGTTGTGCTTCAAGCCAGGGCGGAGTCTCATGACGTCGGCCGCATTCCTGAAGTCCTAGGCCGGCCTCCCCTTGTTGTGCAGTGGGGCAATTCGGCGGCGGATGAAATTGGCCCCGATCATCTCAAGGGTGAGCCCGGCCGAGGTGAGGCGATGTATTCTGGTGGGGACGACCGTGAGCTTCTTGTCGTGGCGTCGACATCACCCCAGTCCTTGCTATGGACTGGCGGCTTTCGACGGACCCGGCAGAACTCACGCGGATCCTCCTCCACAATCCAGCACCACCGGCCCCGCCACTCTTCCCACCTCTCCTTATGGGCACCCTCTGGGTATGTGCCCCTGCCCTGGGTCCTCGAGATCCAGGTGATGCAGCCAGAGATGGCGCCCCTCGCTGGATGCGAGGGTAGAAGTAAGGGCGGAAGAGCGTCGTGCTGGGGAGCACTCCGGCAAAGCCCTCGCAGAGATGGGCAAAGAAGGCCATGCACACCACGGCGTTCGGCGTAAGGTCCAGGAGGTGGAAGCCGTAGGTGTGCATGACGTCATTGAAGAAATCCGAGAAAGGGGGTGAGGGATCGAAGGCAATGGGGGCACGGCGGTGGCGAGCAGGGGCAAGAACTTCGACTTGCGTTTGTAGAAGAAGAGGGGAACGGCGGTTTCCAAGATTGGAAAGGGTGTCGATGGTAAATGAGCAGTGCCCCTGCGTTTTCCCTTCTTTTATGGGGAAGACGTGGGCGGCCTCTTTACTATTCACCACGATATGACGCAAGCGTGCTGCAACCGCTCCACGCACGACCCCCACGTCACGCACTCAATGCGGGTCATGGGGAAGTGCAACTGGCGAAGGGATTACTACGGTTAACACTTTGCCATGCATGCCCGCGCACCGTTCTGGCCCTGGCCCAACAATGCTCCGCGCTTATATGTGGCCCAGGCACGGGGGCTCCTGTCAGTGTACAAAAGTAGGGGCCTTCTGTACCCCTTTACTTGTGCACGGGCAGTTGTAGCCGCACCTGCGGCCACGCTTGCCGGGGCAGAGGAAGCAAAGATACAAGACTACCAGGGCAGCACTCAAGCCAGAGGCATGAAGAACAAGGGAGCAAGATGGGTCTCCCCCAGCAACACCCTTGCCCGGGCGGCCTACGTAGCCACGGCAAGAGCCTTGCCGGGGCAACTTGCCCAACACCAGCAAGGCCGCCACCCTTGAGCCTAAGAGTTCCGACACCATCGACAACATTAGGAACCAAGGCTCGGGAGGCTCCTGGATGGTGGCATGCAGATCTTTGTGAAGACCGAAGGCCTGCAAGACTAGATGAGAACCAGAAGATGAAAGCCCCTCGGCAAGACCCTTGCCGGGGACTCCCACAAGACCCCCGGCAAGATCCTTGCCGGGACGCCCACAAGACCCCGGCAAGACCCTTGCCGGGGACATCTGCAGGGCCGCAGTCAGGCCCACACCTACCAAGGGTTTGCTTCCTCGCACCCGTTCCGACATGGCGGCCGGCCCGCCAGCTAGGCCAGCGCCTGCGTGGCAGCATGCAGCTTCTAGGCCAACTAGCCAAGCACCTGCATGGTGGCATGCAGATCTTCGTGAAGACCCTGCCACTGCACCAGCTCGGTAGCCAGCCAGCCAGTGTGGCGCTGCATGCCTTGTCAGCTTGGACGCGCGTCAGAGCGAGGCGAGGTGGCGACGGATGGGGCGAGTTTCTTTGCTGCCCCGATAAAGCAAGAGGGCACGTCGGCAGCGCATTAAATGTGTTTGTCCTACGGTGCCAGGCGATAGACTTGTACACTGTACATACTTTGCACCTCCTGTGTGCCACTGTGGCGACCCCTTTGACGTATAAAAGGAGGCCTGAGGCGTACTGAGGAAGGATTCGGACATTCTGGGCTAGGCATGCACCCCGGCTAGTTAAGGAGATCAAGAACACCAAATATACACCAAAGCAGGACTAGGGTATTACGCATCGTTTGCGGCCCAAACCAGGATAAAATTCCCTCGTGTTGATCTTCTGGAGCCGCTCTTTGCATAGCCCCCCCCCCCCCGCCAACCGTAGTAGGAATTCCCTGTGATCCCATAGGTGTCGTTCCTGAGCCACGACAAAAACAATCAAAAATTATAGATACGATGGAGACGTATCAGCATCCCCAAGCTTAATTCCTGCTCGTCCTCGAGTAGGTAAATGATAAAAAAGATAATTTTTTATGTGGAATGCTACCTAGCATAATCTTGATCATATATCTAATCATGGCATGAATATTAAGACATGGATGATGCAAAGCAATAGTTTATAATTTGACATAAAGACATCAATACTCAGGCATCCCAACAAACAGTCGTGTTTTTCAAAATATCAATGCTAAAGAAAGCTATCCCTACAAAATTATATAGTCTTGTCATGCTTTGTCTTCTCGACACAAAGTATTTATCATGCACAACCCCGATTACAAGCCGAGCAATTGGTTCATACTTTTTAACGCGCTTCATCTTTTTCTGCCCTCATGCAATACATGAGCGGAAGCCATGGACATAGCACCATGGGTGGAATAGAGTATGATGATAGGGGTAAATATAGAGAAGACAAAAAAGTAAGAAAGTCTCACATCGATGCGGCTAACCAATGAGCTATGGAGATGCCCATCAATTGATATCAATGTGAGGAGTAGGGATTTCCATGCAACAAATGCACTAAGAGTTGTAAGTGTATGAAAGCTCAACATGAAAATTAAGTGGGTGTGCATCTAACTCTATAATTAAAAATTCCCACTAGTATATGAAAGTGAAAACATAGGAGACTCTCTATATGAAAAACATGGTAATACTTTGAAGCACAAGTGTGGAATTAGCATGCCCCTTCTCTTCCTTCTTTCTTCCTTTGTTTTTTTCTTTTTTTCTTTTGGTCCGGTGTCTCATCCCGACTTGTGGGGGAATCATAGTCTCCATCATCCATTCCTCACTGGGACAGTGCTCTAATAATGAAAATTGATGATCATCACACTTATATTTATTTACAACTCGATATTACAACTCGATACCTAGAACAAAATATGACTCTATATGAATGCCTCTGGCAGTGTACTAGGATGTGCAATGATCTAGCATAACAATGATATAAAAAAACAGACAAGCCATGGAAATATCATGCTAGCTATCTTACAATCATGCAAAGAAATATGACAATGAATGATCAAGTCATCAAAATGGAAGCGATGGAAGTTGCATGGAAATATATCTCGGAATGGCTATGGAAAGGCCATAATAGGTAGGTATGGTGGTTGTTTTGAGGAAGATATAATCAGGCTTATGTGTGATAGAGTGTACCATATCACTGGGTTTGGATGCACCTGCGAAGTTTGCACCACATCTCGAGGTGAGAAAGGGCAATGCACGGTACCGTAGAGGCTAGCAAATTGCGGAAAGGTAAGAGTGCGTATAATCCATGGACTCACATTGGTCATAAAGAACTCATATACTTATTGCAAACATTTATTAGACCTTGATGTAAAGTACAACTACACATGCCCCTAGGGGGTAGATTGGTAGGAAAATACCATCGCTCGTCCCCGACCGCCATTCATAAGGAAGACAACCAATAATAAATCATGCTCCAACTTCAAAGCATAACGAGAGACTATACGTGCATGCTTCGGGAATCACAAACCTTAAAACCAATATTTTTACTAACCACAACCTTTTACTAGTACCTCCCACATATTATTATCTCTATATCGCAAAACTATTGCAAGGAATCAAACATATCATATTCAATGATCTGTAAGTCTTATGTAGGATTTTATGACTAACCATGCAATTGACCAATTCCTGTTGACTCTCTAAATAGATATAAGTGAAGCATGAGAGTTTAATTATTTCTACAACAGACCATGCTCTAATAAATATAACTAAAGCAAAAGAGCATTCTACGAACAACGGTTTTCTATGTGAAGAGAAACAGGCAATCCAAACTTCAAATGATATAAGTGAAGCACATGAAGCATTCTATAAAACCACGCTCAAAAGATATAAGTGAAGTGCAGTGAGCATTCTACAAATAAACCATGGAATATCTCATACTAGCATGGTGCATCAAAGAAAAATGAAAACTAAACACAAAAGACGCTCCAAGATTTACACATATCACATGAACGAAACAAAAACGAAAACATACCGATACTTGTTGAAGAAAGAAGGGATGCCTTCCAGGGCGTCCCCAAGCTTAGACACTTGAGTCTCCTTGGATATTTACTTGGGGTGCCTTGGGCATCCCCAAGCTTGAACTCTTGCCTCTCCACCTTCTGCTCATATCGAGACCTCCTCGATCTTTGAACACTTCATCCACACAAAACTTAACAGAAAACTGGTGAGATCCATTAGTATAATAAAGCAAATCACTACTTTAAGTAATGTTGCAAACAAATTCATATTTTGTTTTTGCATTTTAGCTATTGTATTATAACTTTTCCATGGCTTATACCAGCGATAGAATCAATAGTGTCATCAAAACAAGCAAAACAATGCAACAAAAACAGAATGTGTCAAAAATAGTACAGTCTGTACAAATCTGAACTTGGACCATACTTATGGTACTCCAAAAATTCTTAAAACTTAGGAAAAAATTATTGAAATACTGTGCAAAAAGTTTCAGAAACTTTCGACGTTCCAGTAAAAAATGTAAAATCGTGCACTACAGCCAAAGTTTCTGTTTTTGCACTGCACATACCAACAAGCAATCTAATCATCCTAAAGGCAAATCTTGGCACATTATTTTTATGATACAATGGATTTGTACAAGGGGATAATTGTTTTTTGTTGAAAAGTTTCTGTAATCGAGATTCACAAAGTTTCCATGGGCATGAACAAAGTTCAAGGATATCCCCCACTTCCATGGGCATGAACAAAGTTCCCCTCTATATTTTTTTGTTTTTAAACTTTATAAATGCACTCAACAGAATAAAATGACTTCCTAAAACTTCCGGGTTATCTCCCTGGTAGAGCTTTCTTTAAAGCCATTAAACTAGGCATAAAGTGCTCAAGTAATGGATCCACCCGAATCCCAAGGTATATCAAAGCCACTTTTAATTAACAATGATTTGTAATTTAGTAGTGAGCACAAAGCAACATATATCATGCAATGATGAAGTCTAACTCTCTTCCTATGCATTGGCATGTCATAAAAGAACAATTCATGCACATCAAGTAAAGGCCAATACAGAGCATAAGCAGTTTCTTGCAATTTTATCGTGTTGGAAACATAGAGAGGTGGAGATATAGTTCCTCTCTCATAATATTTGCAAGTAGGAGCAGCAAGCACATGCATATTATACTCATCAAAATCACCATCTGCAACGGTAAAAGGCAACCCATCAATGTAATCCTTAATAAGTGCAAACTTCTCCGATATAGTGTAGTTTGGAGAATTCAAAAAGATAATAGGGCTATCATGTGTGGGTGCAATTGCAACAATTTCATGTTTAACATAAGGAACTATAGCAAGTTCATCTCCATAAGCATAATTCATATTGGCATAAAGGCCACAAGCATCAAGTTCATCAAAAAGGGATATTTCAAAAGAATCAATGGGATCATAGCAATTATCATAGAATTCATCCTTCGGTAAGCATGAAGGGACATTGAGCAATCTATGAGTTGAAGAGTTACTCTCATTAGAAGGTGGGCACGGGTAGCTAATCTGTTCTTCCTCCGTTTGTTCTTCACTCTCCTCACCATCTTTTTCATCCAATGAGCTCATAGTTTCACTAGTTTCTTCTTCCATAGACTCCTGCAAAATATTAATCTCTTCTTGGATAGCGGAGAAGTCCTCAATATATGGTTTGATATAAGCATTAGAAAATAAATTTTCATAGCAATATTTAAGTATGGCAAAATTTTCAGATTTGTAAAGAGTAGCATCATACTTTTCAATCAAAGAAGCAATTTCATAAGCACCCTTAAAAGCAACAAATTCTTCAATTTGTTCAATATCATAATAATTATAAACACCCTTGTCATAAGAAGATAAAATTCCATTATCCTTAAACTCACATTGGAAGGGAAGGTGTTTTTTAGGGTCTTCGGAACAAGTAAAATCATGTATTTCGCATATATTCAAAGCATAACAATACAAACTATTAATATGATGCCATAAAAGTTTCCCTTTTTGAGATAAGCGGTGTTGCACAAAATAAGCATGGTCATTTAATGATTTTCCCTCAACTAAGCTAGTTGGGGTTTCAGCACGAGCACATAGGGATCGAAGATGATCCAAGTAGAAAGCTTTAGCAGTATGATAGATTTTGGGTGGTTCTTCAACCATTGGTTTAGTAGGTACAACTATTTTTTTTGGTATTTTATGTTTCCTACCCATAACTAGAGATATAAAACAAGAGCACAAAATAAAAACTACTTAGTGATAAAGCAAGCACTACTGCAGGATGGTCCAAACGCGACACTACGATCAGAGACCCTTCGACGAAACTGTGTGTGATGCCATAATCGCAAACGGTGATGTAATAAAACCGTCAAAAAAGGTGCAAAACGTTTGCGATGACGGATGCATCAAACACGGTTCAGATTTTAGTTGCGTGTGCAATGCAGGGCATACGGTTCAGTTCAATTAACTGTTTGGGATGAGGAGGAACAAAAGAAACGAGCAGCCATATGAAGGTGTGTGCGATATACAGCATACGGTTCACTAGGATGAACTGTGTGTGATTAGGCAACACAATGGAAACGGTTCAACTGAACAAGACGTGTGTGATACGCGGCAAACAGGTCCGTAATCAGAAATGTGTGCGAAGACCAATAATAACACAGATGATTGCTGCTAATAAGCCGTGTGATTTGCTCTGTCTAGAGAAGAATAACATGTGTGTGTGTATATAACTGAAATAAACATCCAATTACATAAGTGACTATACAGATCATTCGCAGACACCTCAATAAACAATTGCATGCATTCTAAAGTAGGAGAAATGATCGTCTAGTCATCTACTTCTTGTGATGCTCCCGCCACTGCTCTGTGGCTCAATCCATCGTCTAGGGTAGGAAGAAGACACTTCCTCATGTCAACGATCTGCCTGTACATCTCGTAGCTTGTGTACGCATCCTTGGCCGCGTACTTGACATGTTGTTCATCCAGTCTCTCATGCCACACACTGTGCCAGGCGATCTTGTCCTTCTTGCTCTCATTCTTCATCTTCATGTAGTAGGGGTCGATCATGGCCGAGGTAAGGTCAACCAGGGAGTTTAGTTTGTTTTTGTCGCTGCCCCAGACCTTGTAGTGGTGCTGGATTTTGACAAGATTCGGGCATTTCAAGCCCGAAAGCTTGAGCGCTTTTCGATCATTGGTGGTGTCCACCGTAGCGAAACTGTAGTCGGAGCTGTTGATAAACCTAGAGAAATGCTCGCAAGGCCTTGTGGCAAGGTGGTAGTGGTAGATGAGGACGTCATGTCACACGCACAACTGGGCGATGGAAACCTTCTGATCGTGCCCGGCACGACCAATGGTGTACTCGAGGTCGAAGCCGACCACTTGGTACTTGTCCTCGGCAAGGAACTGCTCCATAGTTTGGATGGAGCTCTCCACCGAGACCGGATCGTTCGTGTACACCACCGAGAGGGCCTTCCCCCTCACGTGGGTGTCCACTACGTGATGCGTGGTGAACTGCCCGCCGTTGTCATCGTCGGCCGCTGGGAGCGCCATTGGAGCCACGGGGAGCGCCATTGGAACCGCTGGATGTCCTCTCTATATGTGTCGTCGTGGGTGTGCTTATTGTGTCGTGTGATGCGAGAGATGAAGGTAAATGGCCACAGGAATAAATGGGGGTCAGGCGGCCTGGATTCTCTGCGCATCCGCATGGCAGTTTTCGCAGCGGGTAACTGCATTGTCGTGCCGCGCCCGGCGCAACCGCATGCACACGAACGTGCGTGAATGTGCGCCGGCCCCAAACACTGGCAGCGCGCTTGGAGGGACGAGGGCAAAGCGCCCGGAGGGACGCGGGAGCAGAGCGCGCGCGGCAGGACGCGAGCAGAGCACGCCGCGACCGCCTGAACCGCAAGCAACCACACACATATCGCAGTTGAACACGCAGGAAATGGTCGCCTACTAGCCGGCCGACAGTTGCGTCACTGCGTAGAGAGCGGCCGTGTGCTCCATGTATGAACAAGGGTTGATTTTACTTCCACACTTAGCTACTCTAGGTTGGGGAGTAGGGCCAGGGGGGAAGTTCTAGACTACCTCCTTCTAGTCTATAGTCCCCTTTATATTCTATGCCATACTTTGCCCTCAAATTTAACCAACAAAATGTTAATGCATGTTATAAAAATTATATAATTGGATACTATGTTCAAATACGAATCCAACTATATAATCTTTGGTGACATGCATTCGTAATTTATTAGTTAAATCATACTTATAAACCAGGATGGGGGTATAGTAGGTAATTAAATTGCAAACGTTTTTTTATTAACCGTATGTGTACGTGGCCTTTCGCCCACCTCTCGCACGTCTTGTCACCCCGCTGCCGCAGACGGCTTACAGCGCAAGCTTGCGCAGCGCGCGGGGGCGTTCTTTTGGCCAAACGGTGGCACCAATGAATCGTCGGTGAGCCTGTTCCCGCGCAACCTCGCAGGTTCCAGCGCAAGCTTCCCACCCGACTCGGTGAAATCACCCAAAATCCCAATGCTTACCAGCCTGCTATATAAACCCTCACGGCGGGTGAGTCCTGCGTCGCATTTTCCCCTCGCTCCCTATAGCTTATCTCGTCTGCTTCTCCTACAATCGCCAATGGCACCGGTCCGTTGTCGTCGCTCAGCCACTCCGCCGTCATCAGAGGACAGCTCCAGCTGGGAGGCTACACCATGAGGGCGGTGCAGTCCCCGGCGTAGTGTAGTGCACGTGGCGTCCCTGTTGGGTGTGCGTGGAACACCCACAACACGCTCCGTTGCCGCTGCCCGTCGGCAGCTGTTGCCGGCCGCCGTTGCTGCAACACCACCGTTGAAAGCCAGGGCCATCACCTCCACCGCCGTGGCCCGAAGGCGGGAGGTGGCCGTCGTGGCCGCCACCCCACTGCCGGCCACCGTGGCCATCACCCGCTCCGCCACCGCGGCCCAAAGGCAGGAGATGGTGGTCGTGGTCGCCACCCCATCGTCGGCCGCCGTGGCCGCCAGCCCACCGTCGACTGCCGGGGCATCACCCGCCTCGCCACCGCCGCCCGAAGGCGGGAGGCGGAGGTGGATGCCCGCACGTGTGTCAGCAACGTTGCGCGCTACACCGAGTTCCCGCGGGAGGAGGAGGAGCACCTCGTCAAGCACGCAAAGAGCCTCACCCCCGCTGTCGGATCTTGGGTTCCGGCAAAACCCTTAAGGTTCGAACTCTGGGGTGCGCGCGAAGTTCTTTCCCTCCTACCGATCCACGCCCTAGCTCGCTAAGATCTCACGGACGAACTAGACGAACTCACAACACAGAGAGACACGAGGTTTATACTGGTTCGGGCCACCGTTGTGGTGTAACACCCTACTCCAGTGTGTGGTGGTGGATTGCGTCTTGGGCTGATGATGAACAGTACAAGGGGAAGAACAACCTCCTAAAGTTGAGGTGTTCTTGTGCTCTGTGGACTGGTGGATGAGAACTTGATTACTGTGGTGGCTAGCCCTACTTATATAGGCCCTGGTCCTCTTCCCAAATATCGAGCGGGAAGGGAGCCAACAACGGCGGGCAAATTTGAAAGGGATAGCTAGTACAAGCTATCCTGACAAAAGTGGTCTTTGCCTGCGAAAGGGCTCTGGTGATGACGCCGTCTTGGGCTCCATGGTGACCTCCGCCCTGCCGTCCTTCCAGTCCTGGTCTTGTTACACCGATATGGAAACCATTGCCTGATGCCTCGGTACTCAGCGCTTGCGCTTGCCGCCTTAGCACCGAAGAGGAAACAAGGACGCTGCGCGCGCTGGCGCCCGCCTGGCGCCCGCCAGGTGTCGATCGTCATGGCTCATGTCACGAGAGTCTCGGGAGGTTTGCCCCGCCTTGATATCTCCGCTCCTCGTGAGACTGCCTGGCTAGACCGCTCCTGAGGAGGTCTTGCGTCGTCCGCCTTGCGAGGCTTGGCCCCTCGCGAGGGTCTTGAATGCCTTGTTGATAAAGATGGGCCGTACAGGCCCGCTAGCTTAGCCACGTCGTGGGCCGCAGGCAGGCAAGTCTGGGGACCCCCGTTCCCAGAACGCCGACAGTAGCCCCCGGGCCCAAGGTGCGCTCGGGCTTGGCTTCGAGGCGAAGCCAGGGGTCAAGTACGGAGCGCCGCGGGCCGCCAAAGCCTGCGGCCTCGGTCGACGCGTGGCGGTTGATTGGACGTGGGCGTCTTCGCTTCCCCACGCTGCCTCGGCAACTGCTCGACTTGACAAGTCCCTGCGACATGCAAGGAAAACCATCATTACCTGCGATCGTGGGAGGCGCCGGTTGGCCTTCTTCCGCTATAAATGGGGAGGGGGGCGGATCCCCCGTTGCCCATCTCTTCCTTGCTCGCTTGCTTCTCCCTCCTTGCTTCTCTGCTTGCAACAATGGCGCCCATCCGAAGGTTTTCCGCGGACGAGAAAGGGAAGGCTGCTCCTGACGATCCGGGGCCGCTTCCGCCGAAGAAGAGGTCGGTCCATCGCCGCGACGAAATGGCGATGCAGGTGGTGACGAGACCTTGGTGCGAGCGGCCTCCCCCTGGGTATCCGCTACCCTTGTACGCCCGAGTCGAGGGCGGAGCGGCGGCGCCCGCGCCGCGCCGGTGGTTGTCATGGGCGCCGATGCCCCCAAGCTCTTGGATCCGCTTCCCGCGGTTCTTCTTCGACGTGATGCCGCCGAGAGGGCCCCTCGAGCTTTGGTTGCAGCACGTCGACTGCAACGCTCCGGTGACCAGAGAAGAGATCGAAGCGGTCCCCGCCGGCAAGATCTTCATGACCCGCGGCTGGGGCGAGGTCGCACGGGTTTGCCGTGCGAGGGGTGCCCTTGCGATCCACTTCGAGTACGACGGTGCCACCACACTCTTCTTCAAGGTCTTCGACGCGGAGGGCCGCCGCGTGGAGTGTTGCCCTGGAGGGGAGCGCCAGGCTGACGCGCCCTCCGCTCGTGGCTATCCCGGCAGCGGCCCCTGGGAGTCCAGTAGCTCTCCTGAGCCTTACAAGACTCCGGAGACGAGCGACGACAGCTACGTGCCCCCGAGCTCTCGCCGGGCTCGGAGCAGGGCTGCGGCGTCCAGCCGCCGCCGCCGCCGATCTGGATGAGGTTGGCGCCGGCCTCCCGTGGCCCACTATTGATGATGGCATCCGCCACGGAAGGCTGTAGATAGGATTCCTCTTAGTTCTCGTTTCCGTTTCCTGCGGAGAACCATGAGGTACCCCGTGGGGGTGTGTAAGGATCCGTGATGCCCTTTTGTGTATATCTTCCTTATTATGAAAATTCGCGAGCGCATGTCCTGTCAAGGCTCGGTCTCCCCTTTCCAACCCCGCGATAGCTTGTTGCTCTATGCTGACAGGTCCCAGTCCCCAGGCAGGCTACAACCGCCGCTGGTATGCCAGCTCGCGTGCCGTGGTCAAGGCCAGGAGGTGTGCGGCCCGAGGTCCGGTAAGAGCCCCTGAGGCGCGATGCTCAGGAGGTCCCCTTTAGCACTCAAGAAGCTACAATAAGATAAGAAAGGGAGGCGGCGTGGCCGCGGCAGAGCTGCGATGACCGCGACCCTAAGGTTCCAACGATTAACTGATCCGAGCGCGAGACTTATCTCAGTGGCGCGGGGTCGATTCTTCGCGATGCGCCAGGCCTATGCACAGATCCCCGCAGCGTAGCTAGGTTAGGCCCGCACGAGTCTTCCCCTCCCCGTGCTCTCCTTAGTGCTCTACGTCCTCAGGTCCCGGCCCTCGAGCGAGATCAGCCGCCGCCGGTATGCCAGGTCGCGATGCCGTGGTCAAAGCCAGGGGGTGAGGGCTGGAGAGCCAGTAAGAGCTCCTTAGTCGCGATGCTCAGGAGCCCCCCTTTTAACGCGCAAGCGAATTGCAAGAAGGAAAAGGAAGCTCGGGGTGCCGCCCGCTGTCTTCTTCATGAGGTTCCTGTAATCCATCACAAAGGGAGACAAGGTTTTACCGTTATGGTTGCCAGCCTGCCGCTGGTCGCTTGGTGAGGAGACGAATGCACTGAGGGCCTGGTGAGGTGACGTGCGCGAGGCGTGCCGCGAGCCAGAGCTCGACCGCTCAGGTTTGTCGACGTGGCAGGGATGGACCCATGGACCAACGTCGTGCCAGTGTGAGGAGGCCCCGTGAGGGCGACGACCGAGCAGGTAGCAATCAGGCAGGTTAAGCATGGAAGGCAAACTAGCTTGGGCAAATGTAGAAAGATGCATGCCACTGGGTCAGGCCCGAGCGGCTTGGGGATGATGCAGCCCGAGGGGCGCCCCCAACAAGGTAAGCTAAAGACATAAGCAAAAGGGATACATGCCACAAGAACGGACCCACGCGGCCTGGTAATAATGCAGCCCGAGGGGCGTTCCCAGCTAAACGAACTTGGAAAATGTCACCTGGTTCTGTTGACGAAGGAGGGTTAGTGCAGCTGAAGGCGCATCGCGAAGGGGTAGCTCCTCACGAGCCACCGGGGCCCTGAGCCTCGGGAGGCTCTGGGGGCTCAGGTGGTTCCCTGAGGACCATCTCCATCTCTTCCAGGACGGCGTGGTACCTGGCCTCCTGAGCCGCCAGGACACGCTGCATGTTGCGCTGATAGGCTGACGCCACGCTCGGCAAGCCGAAGGGCATGCGAACGTAACTGTGTGGTGGGCCCTCGCAACGGCCCACACGCGAAGGCCAGAAAAGCTCCTGATATGCGGCTCTGTTGAGCCCCGGGACGTCGATGCAGACGCGCGGCCCGGCATCCTCGCCTGGATGGGGAGCTGCGCCTGGGGAGCGGCGGTCGCCGCGCATGGCCCTTGCGTCTTGCAGTTCCTGAATGGTCTTGGTGATGAACTCCTGAGTGGTGGGCACTCCTTGCCTTGTGTTCTCCTGAGGGAAACGTGCCGCGAAGCACGACTCCAAGTGGTGCCCAAGCGCCTCCCTCGTGAGGTCGGCAAGGTCAGAGGCCCTCCAGAAGAGAGCCCCCGAGCCCTGCCCGAGGAGGGCGCCGAGCGCGCCTTCCTATGCAAGGGAGGGAGGCGCCCCTGGAGCGGGCGCTGATCCTGACGAGGCTCCAGGTGCGTCGCCACCCTCCTGAGAATCTGCATGGCGCAGCTTCTTCTTCTTGGGGATGGTCTTCGGAGGGCCCTCACTTCTGCTGTCGGGGTCATCGATTGCTGCAGCTTGGAAGGCGCGCTCGAGGGAGCACACCGCATCTCTTTCTTCACATGGGACCGTGATGATTCCGCCGCTTCCCGGCATCTTGAGGACGTTGTAGCCGTGGTGGGTCACCGCCATTAACTTGGCCAGGGCTGGATACCCGAGGATGGCGTTGTATGGCAGACGGATGTGCGCGACGTCGAAGTCGATGAGCTCGGTGCGGTAGTTCTTACGTTCTCCGAAGGTGACACGGAGGCGGACCTGACCAATTGGTGTGGTGGAACCATCGGTCACCCCTGAGAAAGGCTTGGTAGGCTGAAGTTGCTCGTATGGCACTTGGAGGTTGTCGAATGTGTCGACGGACAGGACATTTAGTCCGGCGCCGCCGTCGATGAGGGTCTTGGTAACTTGCACGTTGATGATGACTAGGGAACAAAGCATCGGGAGGGCGCCTGCAGTGGCTGCGCACTTGAGCTGATCTGCCGAGTTGAAGGTGATGGTGCACTGGGACCACTTGAGTGGGCGCGTGGCCTTGAACTTGGGGAGGACCGCGTTCACTTCACGAGCAAACTATTTGAAGATGCACTGCGAGGCTGGGGCCTGAGCTCCGCCCAAGATATAGGCGATTTCACGCGGCTCCTGGAAGCCCCCAGCCCCCTCGTCTTGGTGGTGGTCGTCGTTCCTCCTTGGCGGTGGCGGCAGTGGGGGAAGACCGGCATTGCCCTGAGGGTGGTCCTCGCGAGGCTGGTCTCTCTAGGCGCCCTCGCGAGGATGATCCTGCCAGTGGTCCTCGCGAGGATGGTCACGCCACTCCTGGCGTGGGCCACGATCGTCCCAGCATCCACCACCACGTCCTCCTCCACGGCCGTAGCCATGGTCGCTGCGTTCAGGGCGTCAACCGAAGCGTCCCTCGTGGATGGCTCTGAGCTCTTGACAGTCACTGGTGTTGTGGGTGTTCAGGTTGTGGAAGGCGCAGAACGGTCGGCTGTTCTTCGATGACTCAGGCTAATCTCTGCCCCGCTTGGTGTCGGGCTCCGCTGCGAGCACGGCCGCTTCCTTGCGCTTCACGTCCTTGGCCTTGACCTTCTTTTCCTCTGCACCCGCAGCTGGCATCTCGAGGAGGGAAAGGCGCCCCTCCTCAGCTCTTGCGCACTTGGTTGCCAGGTTGAACAGCTCCTGAGATGTGCACAGCTCCTCTTGGATAGCGAGCTCCTCCTTCATCTTGACATCACGGACGCCGCCAGAGAACGCAGAGATGATGGCCTCGTCCGTGACCTTGGGGATCTTGAGGCGCGTGTTGTTGAAGCGCTGGATGTACTTCTGGAGGGTCTCTCCTGGTTGTTGCTTGATGCGGTGCAGGTCACCCGCGGCCGGCGGGCAGTCGCGGGTGCCCTGGAAGTTGGCGACGAAGCGGACGCGCATCTCATCCCAGCAGGAGATCGAGCCGTGCTGTAGGTTCAGGAGCTAGGAGCGGGCACCATCCTTGAGAGCCATGGAAAACCAGTTCGCCATGACTTTCTCGTCGCCGTTGGCTGCTTCGATGCTCAGCTCGTAGAGCTGCAGGAACTCCGTGGGGTCGGCGGTGCCGTCGTAGCGAGGGGGCATATCCGTCTTGAACTTGCCCGGCCAGGCGACGCTACGCAGCTCGGGGGTGAAGGCGCGGCAGCCGGCCGTGGTTGCCGGGGCTCGTCTCGGAGGTGGAGCTTGGTCTTTGTGAGGCCCGCGTGCCGCTACCGCAGGTTGCGCGCGGTCTTGACGGGGTGGCGTGGGGAGCGCACATGCAGCTTCTCGCGACCGAGGGATTTCTTGGCAGCTCCTCTCTTCGCGCGCGGGCGCCGGGCGTGGTGGATCGTGCCGTGGGGCCGCGCGCCTTGCCGCCAAGGCGCAGTCTTGGGGCAGAGGTGGTGGAGGCGCGCCATGGGCCACGTCGCCCGTGGCTGGCGGAGGGTGAGGTAGAGAGAAGGACGGCGCCGGGGAGCCCCCTGCAGCGCGGACGAGCTCGGCGATGCGGTCGAGCCACTCGTTGTAGAGGTCGTCAATCGGGCGGTAGCGCAGGAGCTCGTTTGCCGCGAGGAGCGCGGCCCGCCCATCCATGGGAGGGCGGCGTGCATGAGACGAAGAACCAGCCGGGGTCAGCGATGGAGTGGCGGTGTGGCCGTCCTGCCGCACCGATGGGTGCAGCGAGGACGCTTGCTGCTCATTCCCCGCCGGACTGGTGGCGGGGTTGGCGGCGGGAGATGGAGAAAGACGAGGTGGCCCGCCGACGGGAGCCGTCTGAGCAACGCGGGCGGTGAGGGCAGCCCGGCGCTCAGCTCGAGCGCGGCGAGCATTCGCCATGGAGACGACGGAGCGACGGATCGACGGAAGGGAAGCTACGGCACACCCCTACCTGGCGCGCCAAATGTCGGATCTTGGGTTCCGGCAAAACCCTTAAGGTTCGAACTCTGGGGTGCGCGCGAAGTTCTTTCCCTCCTACTGATCCACGCCCTAGCTCGCTAAGATTTCACGGACGAACTAGACGAACTCACAACACAGAGAGACACGAGGTTTATACTGGTTCGGGTCACCGTTGTGGTGTAACACCCTACTCCAGTGTGTGGTGGTGGATTGCCTCATGGGCTAATGATGAACAGTACAAGGGGAAGAACAACCTCCTGAGGTTGATGTTCTTGTGCTCTGTGGACTGGTGGATGAGAACTTGATTACTCTACTGTGGTGGCTAGCCCTACTTATATATGCCCTGGTCCTCTTCCCAAATATCGAGCGGGAAGGGAGCCAACAATGGCGGGCAAATTTGAAAGGGGATAGCTAGTACAAGCTATCCTGACAAAAGTGGTCTTCGCCTGCGAAAGGGCTCTGGTGATGACGCCGTCTTGGGCTCCATGGTGACCTCCGCCCTGCCGTCCTTCCAGTCCTGGTCTTGTTGCACCGATATGGAAACCCTTGCCTGATGCCTCAGTACTCCGCGCCTGCGCTTGCCGCCTTAGCACCGAAGAGGAAACAAGGACGCTGCGCGCGCTGGCGCCCGCCTGGTGTCGATCGTCATGGCTCACGTCACGAGAGTCTTGGGAGGTTTGCCCCACCTTGATATCTCCGCTCCTCGTGAGCCTGCCTAGTTAGACCGCTCCTGAGGAGGTCTTGCGTCGTCCGCCTCACGAGGCTTGGCCCCTCGCGAGGGTCTTGAATGCCTTGTTGATGAAGATGGGACGTACAGGCCTGCTAGCTTAGCCACGCCGTGGGCCGCAGGCAGGCTAGTCTTGGGACCCCCGTTCCAAAAACGCCGACAGCCGCCGTGGCCGCGGCACATGCCGCCTCAAAGGCGAGGAATCAGGACATCTACGAGGAGAGTCAATGATTCAAGAGGGGTCGTCTCGAGCGGGAGAGGGCGTTCGAGGTGAGCGTCGCTGACGCTGCAGCAGCGGCAGGCGCCGTATTGCAGTTGTCCAGCTCATCGGTAGGCTCCTCCTCCTCTGTCTCTTTCTGAGCACGCTCGGCAGAGGAGAGGCAGCTGGAAGTAGTACAAAGCCCCTCCGTGGTAGTAGTATTTAGGGGCTATTTTGTTCAGTTCATCTGACTATAGATGTGGTGGAACTGTACAACATACTTAAAATTAGCTCGTATATATAGTTGAACTAGCTATTTCAGTACGTGGTTGGCAACAATTGGGGAAAAGTTTGGTCGGTTCAGCTGTCGAGTTGAAATGTTTGTATAAATTAAGAATGATTGCTTAATCTATGAATGAAATCAATGCTTAATTACTGAATTTTAGTTGCAAAAATTAGATACTGCTAATGATTTTTAGCTTCATATTTTGACAAATCGCAGTGTTACAAGGTTGACAAATGCCAATGTTACTATATCAACAAATGTCAATCTTTCTAGTTTTGCAAATGGCAACATACCCAAATTGTTTGTAAGTGGTTGCACACGGGTCATCCAAAAGAACCGTTTGCGTTGAAGAGATGCACAAATCCTGCTCTCACTTTGCATACGGGTGTTATATATAAAATGTTTGCGATCAAGTGCTGCACAAATCCTGCTCGGCATATTTTCCCTTGGCTTCCTGGGGAAGCTGTCGGTTTGCATACGGGTGTTCTAACTAAAACGTTTGCGATGAGTGTTTTATATTTAAAAACCATTGACATTTTTTCAAAAGAAAGTCGTTTGATAAGTCTATACATTAAGAGAGAAAAACGCAAGTTCGCTCAAACCATATCTTTCATTCAGTCATACTAGAAATTTATATTCGTATGATTGAGATACAGTATTAAACCCAAGAAAAAATATTTCCGGCGGCGGCGGAGGCGGCGTGCCGCGCCATCATTGTCGTTGTCGTCCTTCGGGACGCCGTTGTTGAAGTCTTCAATGCAGCACAGAATGTTCTTCACTTGTAAATCAAACATCATGTCGTCGCGCGATCGACAGGCAAGGCGCGGGAGGACGGCAGCTGGCAGTGCTAAGAGGTAGCGGTCGACGGCGGCGTCCCATGCCGCTGAGGGGGGCGCGCGCACGGGCACGGGCGCGGTGGGTGCAGCCAAACGCACGGGGACCGACGTCGCGGTGGGTAGAAGGGCGCGCACGAGCACGCGCACGGGCGCTGATGCTGGCATGTACACGAGCTCGCGCGGGTCCGCGCATACCTTGCTGACACCGCGGCTTCCAACTCTGCGATAGTGCTCGGCGACCAGCCCGTCAATACTACGGGAATGGTCGCTGGCGCGGGCGGGGGGGATGGGAGCTGGGACGGGAGCGGGGGCAGCAACCGCCGCAGCCAGCTCGTTCTGGGCCATGTCCATGAGGCCCCATTCCTCCTTATTTTCTATCTCCTCCGGCTCAAAGTCAACTTCACCAAACTTGAAGACAAGTGGCAGATGATCCTTCTGCGCCATGGCATTGGTAGAGGTCTGCGGGAGGGAGGGGAATGGGGGGCGAACAGTAAGGCCGCCCGTATGAAGCAGCTGCTCGGGCGCCATTAATGGAGAGGAAGGCGGGCGACCATGGAAGTCAAAGGGCTCTCTCCCTGTGAGCCTGCGCAACGTACAGCTCGCACGCTTCCTAGTGAGCCTGTGCATTGGAGGACAGCTTGCACGTCTCTCGGTCAGCCTGCGCACCGGACTATGCTCGCACGCCTCCCGTACAGTCAAGGTCAAGAAGTTGTCCGCACGACACCTCCTATAGCCATTAAAACCAAGACATGTGGCGTCACGTGAATGGTTAACAGAACACACACAGTTTGAATTATACAAACGTTTGAGATATTAAAGTGGCAGCTATTTTTTCAAAATGCCTTTGTTGGTTGTTATTCGAGTGCGCCTTCTCTAAAAATGGACATGAAAAATACCACAGCATGTCGGGTGCCATTCCATGATAGCATGCCAAGTTTCATGAATTTCAGAGAGTTTTGGATTTACTAGAATTTAAAAACAAATTATCCCAACGTTTTGCCAACAATCAACGGTGCTCTGTTGTTTGAAATTCATTCCCATTTCTTGCATGGGACCTAAGCATGCACCCAAGGACACAGATTTGATTTTTCAACCAATTTATATGCACTGGAGCATGTGCATGTAGTTCAAATTTGAATTATGCATTGAAAAGTCAGTTAATGCATAAAATGTCCAAACGAACCCTGAAAAATCACAACAATTGACGCAACACTCCTGTTGTTCTACCTTGACACGAGAAAAAATTTGAAAGCAATAAGAGGCAATGGATATCGTTTCGTCCCCAAAAGGTGGGATGTTCCCTACCGAAACCATCATGCTTGTTGTGAGAAGCTCTGGTTTGTGAGAAGCATATACCCAAACCTACCCCAAATGGGACAAAAAATTTACCGCGGCATGTTGATGCCACTCCATGATAGTATGTCAAGTTTCATGAATTTCAGACGAGTTTTGGATTTACTAGAATTTAAAAACAAGGTATCTCAATGTTTGCGGCTGAGTGATGGTGGCAGGGTGTTTGACATTCATTCCCATTTCTTGCATGGGACCTAAGCATGCAACCATGGGCACAGATTTGAATTTTCAACCAATTTATATGCATTAGAGCAGGTGCATGTAGTTCAAATTTGAATTATGCACATAAATGCATTGAAAACTCAATTAATGCATAAAAAAGTCCAAACGAACCCTGAAAAATCCCAAAAATTGACACAACACTCCTATTGTTCTATGTTGGCACTAGGAAAAAAATTGAAATCGAGAAGAGGCAATGTATATCGTTTCGTCCAAAAAGGTGAAACGCTCCCTACCGAAACCATCAGGCTTGTTGTGAGAAGCTCTGGTTTTTGAGAAGAAAATCCCCAAACCTGCCCCAAATGGGACAAAAAATTTACCACGGCATGTTGATGCCGATCCATGATAGCATGCCAACTTCCATGAATTTCAGACGAGCTTTGGATTTACTAGAATTTAAGAACCAGGTATCTCAATGTTTGCGGCCAAGTGACGGTGGTGGGGTGTTTGACATTCATTCCCATTTCTTGAATGGGACCTAAGCATGCAACCAAGGACATAGATTTGAATTTTTAACCAATTTATATGCATTAGAGCATGTGCATGTAGTTCAAATTTTAATTATGCACATGAATGCATTGAAAACTCAATTAATGCATAAAAATGTCCAAACAAACCCCAAAAAATCACAAAAAATGAAACAACACTCCTTTTGTTCTACGTTGACACGAGAAAAATTTTGAAAGCAATAAGAGGCAATGGATATCGTTTCGTCCCCAAAGGTGGGACGTTCCCTACCGAAACCATCATGCTTGTTGTGAGAAGTTCTGGTTTGTGAGAAGCATATACCCAAACCTGCCCCGAATGGGACAAAATTTTCACCATGGCATGTTGATGCCACTCCATGATAGCATGCCAAGTTTCATGAATTTCAGACGAGTTTTGGATTTACTAGAATTTAAAAAGAAGGTATCTCAATGTTTGCGGCCGAGTGACGGTGGCAGGGTGTTTGACGTTCATTCCCATTTTTTGCATGGGACATAAGCATGCAACCAAGGACACATATTTGAATTTTCAACCAATTTATATGCATTAGAGCATGTGCATGTAGTTCAAATTTGAATTATGCACATAAATGCATTGAAAACTCAATTAATGCATAAAAATGTCCAAAGGAACCCCGGAAAAAATCCCAAAAATTGACACAACACTCCTGTTGTTCTATGTTGACACTAGGAAAAAATTGAAATCGAGAAGAGGCAATGGATATCGTTTCGTCCAAAAAGGTGAAACATTCCCTACCAAAACCATCAGCCTTGTTGTGAGAAGCTCTGGTTTGTGAGAAGCATATCCCCAAATGGGACAAAAAATTTACCACGGCATGTTGATGCCACTCCATGACAGCATGCCAAGTTTCATGAATTTCAGACGAGCTTTGGATTTACTAGAATTTAAAAACCAGGTATCTCAATGTTTGCGGGCGTGTGACGGTGGTTGGGTGTTTGACATTCATTCCCATTTCTTGCATGGGACCTAAGCATCCAACCAAGGACACAGATTTGACTTTTCAACTAATCTATATGCATTAGAGCATGTGCCTGTAGTTCAAATTTGAATTATGCACATGAATGCATAGAAAACTCAGTTAATGTATAAAATTGTCCAAGCGAACCCCGAAAAATCCCAAAAATTGACACAACACTCATGTTTTTCTATGTTGACACTGGGAAAAAATTTGAAATCGAGAAGAGTCAACGGATATCATTTCATCCAGAAAGGTGAAACGTTCCCTACCGAAACCATCACACTTGTTGTGAGAAGCTCTAGTTTATGAGAAGCTTATACCCAAACCTGCCCCAAATGGGACAAAAAATTTACCACAGGATGTTGATGACGCTCCATGATAGCATGCCAAGTTTCATAAATTCGAACAAATTTTGGATTTACTAGAATTACAAAAGCAAGTATGTCGATGTTTGCTGGAGAGCCACGGTGCCGTGGTGTTCGAATTTCATCCCCATTTCTTGCATGGGACATAAGCATAAACCCATGGACACATATATGATTTTACGACCCATGTTGGTGCACCGGAGCATGTGCATGTAGTTTAATTTTGAATTGTGCACCTGAAATGGCTAGAAACCCAATTTAATGTGTAAAATGTTCAAACAAACCCTGAATCCAATTCTTTTACGACACACATATAGTTGCATGTTCACTGCAGATAAAAGGTCTAGCAATTCAAACACCGTCCATTGCCGTTGTGACCCCATTATGTAATTCAAATCAAGATGAAAAATCTAGTAGATCCCACACAGTTTATTATCACCAACCGCGTGAGATGCAGCACAAAATATCCTGGAGCACCGTCGGTGCATAGTACGCCTATGGCCTATGCGAGAAGGTGCGTCAGCTACAGTCCACAGCTGACGTCTCAAGCACACTAGCTTGCTCCTCAAATATCAATTCACTTTTCAATCATCGCCGGTGAATGATGGGCACGTGGACCCGCATCATGAGGGCAACTTCGGTGGCCCACTCCGGCGAGAGTGCGGCCACTGCCGCCATGCGCGTGCTAACAAGGTGCATGAGCACGACCGCAATCTGCAACCGGGCGGCCAAGGCAGCCCAAACGGCCGCTGTTGCTTCTTAGGTGGTGGCAGCAACATCTGCCTCGGGGATAGCAACTGGCGAGAGCGGCACAGAAGATTTCCGTTCCGCAGTGGCGGCCTTAGCCCTGATGGAGGCCGCCCACGACCATGTTGAGGCCACCCACGCCCAGCTCATGGCGGTCACTGCACAAAGCGAACGAAGCTTCTCCGACAACGGTCGGCAACCCACGGCCGAAGAGTTGGCAATCGCCGAGAGTATTCGAGCAGCCGTTCGTTCCTCCGTCGCATACCTTGCAACGACGGAGCCCGTCCAAGCCCAGATCGCGGCCGCCCATGCCCAGCTCATGGCGGCCTTTTCCAAAGAGATGGCGGATGTGGATGGCGAGACGCTTGTCGAGTATGGTGCGATGGATGCATGGAGCCCCTTCCCCAGGAGACCGTCGGGCGCGAGCTTGGACATGGAGGCAGCGACGGAGATCGACGAGCACCAGCTGTATTAGTACTCTTTGTTTTGTTTAATTAAGAGCGATGGTCTTTAATTTTTAGAGTAATGTTTAGGTCAGCTAGCTCTGTTTAATTGCTGAACTTGCTCGATTAAGAAGTGTGGGTGTGTTGTAGTCTCCTTTGTGTACCCAAATTATGCAATGACGTGGATGACCACTGTAACTGGGGAAATTCAAACCAAAATTTTTGACGTTCAAACTCATCACACACGGGTTAAGCTATCCGAATCGTTTGTGATGTTCACATATCGTACACAGTTCTGAATAAGGGACCGTGTCTGATGACACTTTGCGCGCCAGTTTTTTCGCTGAAGCGATTCCAAATTTTTGGCTTCCGCGGAAATATCTACCTCCCCGCCCCTCCCACTTACCAAAAGCCACATTTCCCCTGTTTCCGCCTTCCTTTCCAAGTTGAAACCTTCACTCCTTGCTCGCGACCCTCCTTCACGCTACTCGACCTCGTCTATCCAGGCAGGTAATCCACACCCGACCCCATCCTCCTCCTCCTTCCACATCCCACATGCCCCGACCGCCGGCGCGACACCTTCCAACCAAATCACCGACCCCTCCCCCAAATAAGCGCCGCCCTAAGCCATGGTGCACGCAGTATAGCCAGGATCTCAAGGAGCATTGGGCAGCGGAGAAGCAAATCATGGCCGCACGCACGGATGAGGTCGCGATGGCTGCCATTCGTGCCGACGCCCGTATCATGGAGGAGCACCTTGCCATTTGCTAGCTACGCCGGTTAAGCATGCTCGGTTTACCCGTTGCGTATGCTGCTCCTGCCTTTCCTTCACAAATTCTAGTGAATTGTGCTATCTAATTTTACCATGCAATCTGTTGCTCTAGTGTATATGTTATATATGTCGTGCAGTGTGGTGGTCACTTATTAACTATTTTGTTAATTAGTTGTTGTCTTTAGTTAACTGTTGGGTTCAATTCTGCAAATGTGATGTTCAATTCTTCAGGCTGCAATTTTGTATTGTCTTCCATGTGAGAAATAAATCAAATTTATCTTTACAAAATACATGAGAAACAAATACAATTGTTAGATTTCCAAGTTGTCAATCATGCTTGGTTTGGTTATACATTGTGCAATGTGGTGCTCAGTTAACGTTTGGTTCTTTGTGTTGTGGTGTTTAGTTGACTGTTTGGTTCAATTTTTGCAATGCGATGTTCAATAATTGTGGGTGCATTCTGTTATTGTATACCATGTGAGGAATAAATTGAATTTGGCTGTAGTAAATACATGAGAAACAAATACAATTGCTATATTTCCAAGTTGTTAAGCATGCTTGGTTTGGTTAACTATCTGATCTTCTATTAGGAGTATGTTATATTGTGCAATGTGGTGCTCAATTAATGTTTGGTTCATTTGTTGTGATGTTTAGTTAACTGCTTGGTTCAATTCTGCAATGCGATGTCCAATTGTCGTTGGTAGAATTTTGTATTGTTGTGCATGTGAGGAATAAATCAAATTTGGCCGCACTTAATACATGACAAACATATACAAGTGCTATATTTCCTAGTTCTTAATCATGCTTGGTTTGGATAAATGGGTTTTCCATGTGGCTTCAATTAATCTGATGAATCTCATCAACATATTTTACTGATAGCATGTGAACCCTTACTTAACCTGATGACTAACTACCTTATATGTGTTGCAGGGAAACAATGGGAAGCACTGAGGTTTACACTCGAGGTTAGCACGTGCATGGTCCGTTGTCTAATAGCACATTATTGTGCAATTGCAGGAACCATTCTAATATTTAGGTTTTTAACAATTTGGTCCTGCACATGTAGGTCCTGCTGTCAGAGGTTTTGACCCACCGTTCGACCCTTTTTGCATATGGGGAAATGAGTTGTCCATGAATATCATTCAAGTCAAGAAACTCAGAAAGATTGTTAGGATAAAGAAATTAGCGACAAAAAACAACAAGATCTTTGTCTGCACAATGAAGAAGACATCAGTTCACTACAAGATGGTACTAACTATTATACCTTGCCTTTTTTAATTTCTTTGACCCATTTCCAATATAGAGAAGATATTTATGCACATCCTTGTTTTCAGGCCTTTCCAAAGCAGTTCACTGATGATTGCCTCTCAAACCACCTCTATGGTCAGGAGGCGAGGAAGGTTTTCATACAACACCCATGGTTCAATATTGAAGTGTTCCTGAAGAGGACAAAGGACGGACGGTCAATCATCCACAGGCACTGGCCTAAAGTTGCAAAGACCTTCAACATGAATGAAGGCTCAATATTCGCCTTCCGCTTCAGCAGTTTTCCACATGAGATGCATATGTCCATATACCGTCTATGATGCTAATTTGAAAGGTTCTACATGTTGCATGTGAAACTTGGTGCTGGTGCAGTTGTATAATTGGGTAGCTGAGTGCTAAAGCTATATCATGTTGTACTCTGATGTATTTCAATTATGAAATCCTGCTTCCTTAATATGGAAATGAAATATATTATGTGCTTAATATGAATGTCAATTAGATTAATAAATGGATTATTAATAGGTTTTTTACATCTGTGCCCCTGGTTCCTTAGCTATAATCATTCATCCCCGCACTCTTAACTTATGCTCAATTTTCCCCACTCCCTTGCCAGAAACCCTCATAACTGGTCACAACGGACGTTGTCGTGGGTCAAAGGCTTGACCATTAATTCTGACTAGTGGGGCCACGCTGGACTGTGTCGTCCATTGGACCTGAGAAGTGGGGCCGCGTTAGGTGGTGTCGCTGTTCGACCATTGGGCCGTGGTTTTGTTGGGTCGTCCCTTGCATTAAACGTCTGCGCGCGCCGCCAGGACAGAAGCTTGCTATGCATGCACCCAGCAAAGCCTGCCTGCAGCATGCATGCACCGATGCCATGATGCGCCGACCGAGCTTGCATGCACTGACCGAGCCTGCATGCGCCGATGCGTCCGCCATGATGCACAGACCGAGCAGTTTTCTTGCACGCCAGCCGCCACGGATGCAGCGACGGTCACTGCCGCTGGTTCCTCTCTTCTAGCTAGGTGGCTACGTATTTGTGGCTTGTGTAAAAAAATAGCCACTCCCTTGCTTAGCTCTACTCATTCATCCCTACTAACAAAGCTTGCTTGCATGCACTAGGTGGTTACTAACAAGGGAACCCTACTAACAAGCCGAGCTCTCTAAGAAAACAATCAACAAATATGTAGTCCCAATATGTAGATAGGGCCAACAAGCCCATAGAACAATCACATAGTTCAAACTAGGAAGAACTTAGTAATAGAACTTAAGAAAAGGGCCAACAAGCCCATAGCAACTCCAACATAGTTCAATTACAACTTAACATAACATAGACTAAAAAAAGATGGAGGGTTTAGAACCCTAGCCGCCGCCCTCTCCACCTCGCTCCTCCTCTGGGCGCCCTTTTCACTGCTCCTCCAGGGCGTTGTTGATGGGGTACGGAAGATTGTGCATGCGCGTCGTGGTGGGGAAGATGTTGGTGTACTCCGTGAACCTGTTGTGGGTGGTGAAAGCGATGAACTTGGAGCCACACCAAAACACCCGGCCGAGGAGGTAGAAGGCATCAAATGTGTTGGTGAAGTGGGCAAGGAGAGCAACCACCACCCGGTTTTGGATGACCTCCTTGACGCGGAACATCATTGGACATCCCCGCGGGAGGTGGTGGTAGCCGGACGCGAGGAAGAACTCGGTGAAGTTCCTTGCGGTCCTCGGCCTTGATATTTCCCACACACGTAGTGTGCGATCAACGTACACGCCGGTAGGGTAGAGCCTCTCTGGCACGGTGGGTGGGAAGTGGTAGGTTGGTCCGGTGTACTACGTCCACTACTCATTTTCTGAGAGAGAACTACCTACTCATGTGTTGAGATCAAGAGATTCCAATCCTACCATTTGAACCTTGATTTCTAGCCTTCCCCAAGTTGCTTTCCAGTCAATTCCCTCTTCTACCGAAGCCAAATCTGTGAGAGAGTGATTGAGTGTTGGCGAGACTATCATTTGAAGCACCAGAGCAAGGAGTTCATCATCAACAACACCATCTATTACCTTTTGCAGAGTGGTGTCTCTTAGATTGGTTAGGTGTCACTTGGGAGCCTCCAAGATATTGTGGAGTTGAATCAAGGAGTTTGTAAGGGCAAGGAGATCGCCTACTTCGTGAAGATCTACCCGAGTGAGGCTAGTCCTTCGTGGGCGTAAGCCATGATGGAATAGACAAGGTTGCTTTTTCATGGACCCTTCATGGGTGGAGCCCTCCATGGACTCGCGCAACCGTTACCCTCTATGGGTTGAAGTCTCCATCAATGTGGATGTACGATAGCACCACCTATCGGAACCATGACAAAAATCATTGTGTCTTCATTGTGTTTGATTTCTTCGATCTCTCCTTTACATTCATATGCAAAGTCTTTACTTTCCACAGCTCAACTCTTAGACTTGCATGTGTACGGTGTACTTGACTTGGTAGAATTGATAAAGCTTGCCTACCACTAAAATTGGGAAAAGGATAAGTTTTTATTTCATCAAGTAGTCTAATAACCCCCCTCTAGATATACTTTCGGTCCTACACGACCCGCATATGCGACGCTCTGCTGCTATATGTATGGGGCTGGGGGCTTGTAGGGTTAGCAAACCAGATCCCCTTCGTCACGAAACGTCTCCTCTGCCGCTAGGTTTAGAGCACTCTACAAGCAATTAGCCCCACCTCTCCTCTCCTTTTTCACCATCGACGGAAGATCCATGGCAAGCGGATCTAGCTGTGGTGGTCACGCCAATGCTGGTGGAGGCCGAGGCGGGAACAGGGGCACGACTGGTAAGTGACGCCACTATGACACCGAGCAAGAAAGCTCGAGCCATGCCATCGTGACGCTTTCCAGCTCAAGCAAGGAGGACGACAACAGGGGCGCAAGTGGAGGTCGAGGCAGGCTCAGGAGCGTGCCAGCAAGCAACGCCACCACGACGCCAAGCAAGCAAGCTCAAGCCACACCGTCGTGACGCTTTTCAACTCAAGCAACAATGACAACAAAGGGTGGCGCGAGTGGAGGTCGATGTAGGCTCGGGAGCACGGTTGGCTCTCCCGGTGTGGCGGCCGGGGAGTGTAGGGTAGGTTTGATGTGCGACGAGCACATCTTCCCCCACATCCAGTGATTCCGCACCATGGATGAAGAGCTCCTTGCCGATGAGTGTGTGGTAGCGGCAAACGAAGAAGGGGCTCCCGCCCGCGTCGAAGCCTCCAAGAACAAGCACCAGGTCGAAGTGGCACTGTGGAAATCCGCCATGAAGTTTTACCTCGGCATCGTTGAGTGAGTTATGGTTAAGTTTTTATTACTACAAGATGACCCGTTGCACCAATGGTGCAAAGGGCGTGAGCAAATCAGGCTTTCAGACCATGCAAGATGGGATTTTTATACAACGATCATAAAATCAACCCGTTGCGCCCCTGGAACAAAAAGCGAGAGCGAACCGAGCATTCAAACCAAAAGAGTAGTTTAGATATAGATAATAGAATCCTTGAAGCATAAGGACATAGATACTTAGGTATTGCATGGTAGCATGATAGGCCAGAAACTTATTTGGCTAGTTCATGATAGCTTATTTACATTGGTTTTATATTAGAAAGCAAGCTATATAGGTAGTATCATACAGATAGCCCTGGTTCGGTTTCTCAGCTTGTGGTTCATCTTTGTAGCTCCTGCTTGTAGGAAAAACCAAGACATGCACTTGTTTCCATAGGTAGAGTCATCGCTACATGTTGCATCAGTATCGAACATGACCTTATTCTCTAACCAACTCTTCATGGCTAGGTGTTTTCGGTGGGCTGTCATTGTTGAAAGCACATATGCTTTCCATACCACTAAAACTCATCGTCTAAGCACAAATCTGTAGAATGTCCCCTGAATATATAGTTGCATTGTCAAGGTTTCTACAACCTACTTTACTTGCGAGAAAGTATGGTTATCATTGTCTTCGGGTGTTGATCATTCGCTGAGTTGTAATAATATTAAGTGGAAGCCTCAAATAATGAAAGAATCCCTTGTTTAACTAAAAGTTTTGCTGATTGGAGAGGAAACATTCTGAAGTATACTTTGTAGTAATTTGATATAATCTAATAAATCAAATAAATCTATACTCACTTTTGTAGAAGCTTAGAAGTAATATAAGATTACCTGACAACGGACAACGATTGAAATTTCTTAACTAATGTACTGTGTTAAAGAGAGAAAAGGCATGTGCCTACACGAAAGAATAAATCGTAGTGAATATTTGCTATAAATATTCTATTACACAAATGGCATCCATATAGTCACACCTGAATATCGTTTAACACTAGTGTAGATGACGAGCACAGCTTGGATCGCCTGCGAAGATGAAGCGTTGCCATTGCAATCGGCATCAAGCACCATAGGGTGTGCAATCAGCAACAAGCATGCGACTAGCACCATAGGAAAGTAGTCTCCAATATGAAGAGCGAAACTAAGAGTATGAAAAAAATACCGACGTTTAGATGTATAGGAATGCAAAATAAATGTTGGGGGACCATTTTTCTTATCAAGACATTCACACGGGGAATTACTACTTCGCTTTCTTGTTTCCTCCAGCTCCTTTCCCACCACTAGTGTTCCTTAAGTTCCAGACACCCATGTTTAGCAAAAGAGGATCATTGTACCTGTTTACTTCATAGCATAAATAAACAAGTGATGTGAAGAACAACCCGTCTTTGATTTTGGGTGGGTGAGAGGATCACTGCCATCCTCAGTAGCAACCAGAGAAGCATGGACATCGCCATCGTAGTATAAGAAATAGAAATCTAGTTAAATGGAAGAGAGGTGATGCATACATCAAACAATATTTTCAGCAATCAATGCATAATTTAAAATATATATATGTAAGTTCCAGATTGTTTAGTTCTTATGATGCACTTGTCAATATGTTACTAATATTTTCTGCAATCCATGTGAACCATTGCTCAATTCTTTGGCAAAACACAACATAGCAATGCGGTGTGATCAAATTATATTTTGGCATCACTATTTTTTCTTTCTAATCCATATGAACATTGCCATCAGCTGTGTTTTTAAATGACTGGTATTCCTCTGACTAAATAATAGTGTGAATAAGAAAAAAAATAGGCAACAAACCATTTCGGGATTATACAGGAAGTTG
This sequence comes from Triticum aestivum, assembly GCF_018294505.1. Taxonomy (NCBI): domain Eukaryota; kingdom Viridiplantae; phylum Streptophyta; class Magnoliopsida; order Poales; family Poaceae; genus Triticum; species Triticum aestivum. The sequence continues at coordinate 145,844,485 of NC_057805.1, forward strand.
TTGACTAGGAAACTATAAACAGAAAAACGGTTTCATCGGGCCAATATGTATTAAACCTTCAAAAGGTGAGCAATTTGTGATAGCATATCTCCCTCTTATTTATGAAATTATTCTTACTTATAATTGGGGCATCTGCCAATAATTTCTCTCCAGCCGGTGTACAATAACTATGCGGCGAAATTTCTACATACCGAAGGTTTTCTATTCCCTAAACCTGACATGATGCTTGCTCCAATATGCCATGTCTACCTGGATGATACAATAAATGAAGTGCTTGTGAGTATAATAAATTACCTACTGATCAAGCTAGTGTAAGGTAGGTTGGATTGTAGGCTGAGAAGTACCAAGCCGAGGAAGAACAAAGTTGGGCAAGGCTAAAGATTGAGGAATACCATGAGGATGTAGCATATAAGAATGCATCCCAGCCATCTGCCCAGGAGGAACAAAACCACTTAGGCCCAATAGTGATGGAACAATAGGTACAACATTAGCATTATTTCCCTCAAGAAATATAACCAAAGTGCGCTTAGGAATTATTCATAAGGAATAAAATAGAACAATCAACACAACCAATATGATAGTCTAAGCATAAAAGGACCATATATATGAGTTGCATTCCTCTATGTAACACTACAAACTCACAATGCGGCAAACAATCTGATGATCATAATAGCATATGTGCAATTTAAGGCTTTCACTCGTTTGAACAAATGAGACATCAAACAAGTATACAAAATTTATTTCTCTATCCAGCAACTCAGCCCAGCCTGCACACATATGGGATAAATCAAAAGAATCATGGATTCATGTTTCTCAATCCAGCAACTAAGCAAGTAATCCCAAATTGCAAAGTACCAACAAATATTTATGAGCAGAAAACAGAACGCTACAGCAACGCAACCATCACCAATATTAGATGCATATCAAAATGAATGATAGCCGCATGGGCAACAAAAAAATTCAGTATCATAAGTTTGTGGACATTGTCAAGAGCACAGTTCATGGTGCCAAGAACAAGAATGGGAGGGAGGGGTCAAACCATTAAACGTTTAGGAAGATCATCGTCCTTCATTCCCATGTTAGTCTGCATTACGCAAGGTGATTGTTACTAAATTGCAGAGCATATCAGCGGTCAGCGTGGAAGCACGATCACCTATGGGGCAGGGGTTCCCCTTTGAGGTTCGGCAAGGGGACGGTCACATTGCGCAAAGAGCAGAAATGGTAGGGGTGGCGTGGCGATGGACAACTCTCTTTTGCCCAGGTTCGGGCCGCTTTGCTGCATAAAACCCTACTCCTACTGTGGAGGATTGATCTGGAGGAACACGAAGACACGACGTGCTCTAGCCCGGCAAGGGTTCCTCGGGGGGCAGCATGTACGTACAAGTGTTGGGGGATCTAAAATTTGAACCCCTTGCTAGGTTGCCTCGGTCCTCCTTTTATAGCTTAAGGGGCGAGCACAGTGGCAAAATAGTCATTTTGGTGTGATTAGATAGCTAACAGTGCTATCATACCTAACTCTGGCGGTTAGGACAAAGCGCATTAAATGCACTACTAGGTGCCATGTTGAGGTTGAACCCCGGCAAGACTGCCGCGCTGCTTATCCATCTTCTCCTCATTAGCATGACACGCCTCCATGACGAGTGTCAATAAAGCTAATCTCTTCTCTAGCATGTTGCCACGTGCCTGACAGGATCCACCTAGCTACTTGAGAGCTTGACACCACATTAATTAGCAGTTGGCGTGTGATGAGGTGGAGCAGTGGCGTCTTGGTGAAGGCTCGCCGGCAAGGATCTTGGCGGGTTCTGAGTTTGACGGCCCCGGGAGCCTTGCCGAGGTGATCCGGCCTTGTTCCTTAGGTGCAGCCTCGACCTGACCTGGCTCTCCTTTCCCGCAAGGGAGGCTTCCGTCAGGTGATCTCCTTTCAACTTGATCTTCTTAATGCTCCCCTTGATCTCACGAGGAGCGGTTTCTCTGGCTTATCTCGCGTCATGCATAGATACTTGATGTATGAATGACTTTACGCATGTGCGTGAGTACGGGCGGCAAACATAAATGTTTGCTGCACCGACATATGCAAATAAAAACAAAAGTGGGTCTACTTGATTGAGATAAATAGTGGATATATGAGGACAAGAGTGCAGACATCACACAAGTATTTCAAATATATATGCTCTTCTTTGTAGCTATCTTTGTTCTGTTTGGTAAAGTTAAATGGGGAATAAAAAAGAGACTATCTTGATGCCATCGCAGAACCTCTGAATTTTGATAACCATACAACCGTATGTTTGCTTAATGAAAAAAACAAACTATACAAACCATTTACAGGAATATCGATAACAAACTTGTTCCATCTTGAATAAAAAAATTCTACCAAATGTTCCGCAACCAGACCATTTTTCCAATACATTTAGCTCAATATGCACAACTCATGTATATTAGGCATAGTTTTAAATAGCCGGCTATAGCCCCTCTATAGCTCTGCTATAGCTGTTTGAGGGTGTTGCCGCTAAATGATTTCATGTACAATTTGCCGCTATAGCTCGGCTATAGCTGTTTTTAAGGGTTGCCGCTAAATGCCATAGCCCGCTATTTAAAACGTTATTATTAGCACAAATTATAACAGCAAAATGAACCATGTTCGCATGAAAGAGAGAGAGTCACCTTGTTCTTCACCAAATTCTTCTACCGTGCCTTCTGTTCCTCTTCTCTCTCAGATCTGACAGGTTGTGGTGTTTAGATAAAATGAATACCAGGAAATCAAAACCAGAAAAACAAAAAAGTAACAGGGGAGAGCACCTAATAGCGATTGTCGAGAACTGCATCTTACTATAGTCGCACATTCTATGGCAGCACCCAACCACTACAAAGACAAATTCAGGAACATCTGTGACACAGAGAGTAGTGGAATAAGATAGAGTACATCAAGAGAGGGGAGAACAAGAGGTGGGGAGGATAAAAATACCTACAGGCACAACATCTCTTGCCAAGGAGGTCGGCAGGGAGTCTCCAATGCCAGCTCCATGGCTGAGCCGAGCCAAGCCGCCTCCTGGCTCGGCGGTCTCACCTCCCTCTTTCCCATATGTGCATCATCGACGCCGACGGTGCTCTCTTCCTTGATCCATGCCACCGGCTGCTCCTCGCCTTCATCTGCATTGCCGACCTCTTCTCTCCTTTCATCCATGCCGTCATCTGCTCTTCTCCCTCGCCTCCTCCTCACCTTCCCTGTCTCAGTCTCGAGCTCGAGCTCCAACCTATCACCCGCCAGATCCGGCCCGTAAACCCCTCCTTCCTCACCAGGCGCTGGAGCTCACCCATGTCTTCTCCTACACCTCATGAAGTGTGCGCCACCTTGCTCCTTCCCCATGGTAACTCAGTTTCACATCTTGTGGTCGATTGTTGTAGCTCCTGCTTGTAGGCAAAACCAAGACATGCACTTGTTTCCATAGGTAGAGTCATCGCTGCTTGTTGCATCAGTATCGAACATGACCTTATTCTCTAACCAACTCTTCATGGCTAGGTGTTTTCTGTGGGCTGTCGTTGTTGAAAGCACAGATGCTTTCCATACCACTGAAACTCATCGTCTAAGCACAAATCTGTAGAATGTCCCCTGAATATATAGTTGCATTGTCAAGGTGTTCTACAACCTACTTTACTTGTGAGAAAGTATGGTTATCATTGTCTTCGGTTGTTGCTCATTCGCTGAGTTGCAATAATATTAAGTGGAAGCCTCAACTAATGAAAGAATCCCTTATTTAACTAAAAGGGTTGCCGATTGGAGGGGCAAACATTCTGAAGTATACTTTCTAGTAGTTTGATATAATCTAATAAATCAAATAAATCTATAGTCACTTTGGTAGAATCTTAGAAGTAATATAAGATTACCTAACAGCGGACAACGATTCAAATTTCTTAACTAGTGTACTGTGTTAAAGAGAGAAAAGGCATGTGCCTATACGAAAGAATAAATTGTAGTGAATATTTGCTATAAATATTCTACAACACAAATGGCATGCATATAGTCGCGCCCGAATATAGTTTAACACTAGTGTAGATGACGAGCACAGCTTGGATCCCCTGAGAAGATGAAGCGTTGCCATTGCAATCGGCATCAAGCACCATAGGGTGTGCAATCAGCAACAAGCACGAACAAGCACCATAGGAAAGTAGTCTGCAATATGAAGAGCGAACCAGAGAGTATGAAAAAAATACCGATGTTTAGATGGATAGGAATGCAAAACAAATGTTGGGTGGACCATTTGTCATGTCATGGGCATTCACCCAGGGAATTACTGCTTCGCTTTCTTATTTCCTCCAGCTCCTTTCCCACCACTAGTGTTCCTTAAGTTCCAGACACCCATGTTTAGTAAAAGAGGATCATGTACCTGTTTACTTCATAGCGTACATAAACAAGCAATGGGAAGAACAACATGTCTTTGATTTTGGGTAGGTGAGAGGATCACTGCCATCCTTAGTAGCAGCCAGAGAAGCATCGGCATCGCCATCCTAGTATAAGAAATAGAAATATAGTTAAATGGAAGAGAGGTGATGCATACATCAAACAATATTTTCAGCAATGAATGCATAATTTAAAATATATATATAAGTTCCAGATTATTTAGTTCTTATGATGCACTTGTCATTCTGTTACTAATATTTTCAGCAATCCATGTGAACCATTGCTCAGTTCTTTGGCAAACCACAACATTGTAATGCGGTGTGATCAAATTATATTTTGGCATCACTATTTTTTCTTTCTAATCCATGCGAACATTGCCATCAGTTGTGTTTGTAAATGACTAGTATTCCTCTGAACTAAATAAATGTGTCAATAAGAAAAAATAAATAAGCAATAATCCATTTCGGGGTAATATAGGGAGTTGTTGATATAGGAAACTACAAACAGAAAAACGGCTTCATCAGGACGATATGAATTAAACTTCAAACGGTGAGCAATTTATGAGAACATATCTCCCTCTGATTTATGAAATTATTCTTTCTTATAATTGGGGCATCTGTCCAATAATTTCTCTCCAACCGGTGTACAGTAACTATGGGGCGAAATTTCTACATACTAAAGGTTTTGTATGCCCTAAACCTGACATGATGCTTGCTCCAATATGCCATCTCTACCTGGATGATACAATAAATGATGTGCTTGTGAGTATAATAAATTGCCTACTCATCAGGCCAGTGTAAGGTAGGTTGGATTGTAGGCTGAGAAGTACCAAACCGAGGAAGACCAGAGTTGGGCAAGGCTAAAGATTGAGGAATACCATGAGGATGTAGCATATAAGAATGCATCCGAGCCATCTGCCCAGGAGGAACAAAACCATTAGTCCTAATAGTGATGGAACAATAGGTACAACATTAGCATTATTTCCCTCAAGAAATATAACCAAAGTGCGCTTGGGAACTATTCATAAGGAATAAAATAGAACAATCAACACAACCAATATGATAATCTAAGCATAAAAGGACCATATATATGAGTTGCATTCCTCTATGTAACACTACAAACTCAAAATGCAGCAAACAATCTGATGATCATAATAGCATATGTGCAATTTAAGGCTTTCACTCGTTTGAACAAATGAGACATCAAACAAGTATACAGAATTTATTTCTCTATCCAGCAACTCAGCCCAGCCTGCACACATATGGGATAAATCAAAAGAATCACATATTCATGTTTCTCAATACAGCAAGGCAGCAACTAGGCAAGTAATCCCAAATTCCAAAGTACCAACAAATATTTATGAGCAGAAAACAGAACGCTACATCAGTGCAACCATTACCAATATTGGATTGCATATCAAAACGAATGATAGCCACATGGGCAACAAAAAAATTCAGTTTCATAAGTTTGTGGACATTGTCAAGAGGACAGTTCAGTTCATGGTGCCAAGAACAAGAATGGTGGGAGGGGTCAAAACATTAAACGTTCAGGAAGATCATCATCCTTCGTTGCCATGTTAGTCTGCATTACGCAAGATGATTGTTACTCCCTCCGTCCCAAAATATACAATATTTTTCCTCCGAGCGTAACGAAATTTTTGACGTTTCCACTTTTGCCCTGGCGACCGATTCCACTCCTCTCGTCTCGGGACTCCCACTCCTCTCGCGTTCCTCTCTCCGACAGCCCCAAATCCCTAGCTCACCCACTCCTCCCTAGTGTCGTTGCTGCCGCCTCCCACTCGCCGGCATCGTTGAGCCTCCCTCTAGCCGGTGTCTCCTCTCCCATTCCCCTCGCTCACCTACTCCCCTCCAAAGATGGCGTCGTCCCCTCTGCCCGTCTGGTGTCCTCGCCTATCTTCCAAAGATTGCTTTTTTTTACTCCAACGCATCTGAAGCGGTGATGGGTACTTGTGCGGAGGCGGCGGAGGCAGCGGCGGCGCTGTATCTAAAGAGGGCACCATAGCAGCAATGGCAGCATTGGATCTGAAGCGGTTGACGGCACCGTTGCGGCGGGAGGAGCAATTATGGCGAGCACTACCACGACGGTGAGTCCTTGTGTTTGTACTCTGTACTGATGCTGCTACTTAAGTGATGCTGCGACAGAGTGGTTCTGCTCCGATGATGCTACTGTATTTCTGCTCTAGTGATGGTGTTGTAGTAGTAGTTCTGCTCTAGTGATGTTGCTGCTTTAGATCTTGTGAAGTTATGATGGAGCTCAAGTCTAGTAAAGTTCTTGTGATGGAGTAAACATCACTGAATTTTGCTTGCAGTGTTGTTCACTGAATTTTCCTTGCAGTTTTGTTCACTGAATTTTGCATGTGAACTTTTGGCTGCTCCTTGTGATGTTTACTAAATTTTACTCCATTAACATATGCTTGTAGTGATGTGCAGGTAGTAAAGTTTTACTGAGCTCACTAAAGCTTGTGCTTGTGCTTCAGATCTGCTTTTTTGCTTGTGAGGAACAAAGGGAACAAAAGGAGTACTGCTCTAGTGATGCTCTACTGACTTGCTGTACATTTGTGGGAATAACTTGATTTCTTCTTGTACATTTTCAGTTAAAAGATGTTTGGTGTATGCTTGCTTGTTGTACATGATGGAGGATTATTGGAGTAATTTGAGTAAGCATTTTTTCTGTTTGCGTTGTTGCAGTCCAAGACGATTGATCGATGCAGCTGCTACCTGCTGCTGCTGTATGCACCATGTCTGAAGAAGACCCCTCTGTGGACCGAACTCTCTGGAGTACTGTAAGCATGCACACTCTGTTATGAATGGAATGAAATTGTTTATGTGAAGTGTTATTTTTCTTGCTCCTGTAGTAGTAGTTCTTCATTTGAAGTGTGAGTTGTACTCCTACTTGTTCATGTGATTGTTTTGCTTGTTCATATGGAATGGAATTTGTTCTTCATGGAGTACAACAGGAGTGGTAGTCTCAAGTCAAATTGGTTGTTCATGTGTTGCTGTTGATGCAACTGTTGTTCTCCAACTGGAGTAGTTTTAACTTCTGGTAGAGTAGTTAAAACATGATGTAGTAAATTGTAAAACTTCAGTTAGAGTAGTTAAAACATGTTGTACTACTTGTAGTAGCAGTGGTGGTCATCTAGTTAAAAAAATTGTACTTGGAGTAGCAGTGGTGGTCATCTAGTTAAAACGTGTTGTTTGTTGTACTTGGAGTATTAGATGGAGTATAATGCTCTATAGGATTTCTTTTCTTTTAGGATTCCTTTTTCTTTTACTCCTCTCCTCTCTCTTCTCTCCTCTCTACTCCTTTCTTCTCTGGACTTGTTGTACTATTAGGATTTCTTTTACTTTAGGGTTTCTCTCCTCTGTCTTCTCTCCTCTCCTCTCTCTTCTCTCCACACAAAGTTCCTAAGGATTACTCATAGGAATATATAATTTCATTCTCTCCTCCCCTCTCCTCTCTCTTGTCTCCTCTTCTCTTCTTCCCTTGTCTCCTCTCCACACAACTTTGAAAAATTCACAAAGTTCTTGTTTACTCCACACACAAAATTCAGAAACAATTTTAAGAAATCCACAATGATGCCTACAAGAAATCCACAATGATGCATACAAACATATGGATCACATAACAAGTCTCTCATCAAGCCTCTCATCAGAAGGAGTACAAACATATGGATCACATCACAAGCATCTCATCACAAGGAGTACAAACATATGGATCACATCACAAGCATCTCATCATCCAGCCTCTCATCACAAGCATCTCACCATCCAGCCTCTCATCACAAGCCTCAGTGTTCATCTTGTTCTAGATTCTCTAAGGCATTGTAGTACACTTCACATGGGAAATGGATCCTAGGAAGTAGAATTCCATCTCTTTCAAATCTTTGTTTGGTGACGTGTGGAATTTTGTAAGCATTTCCTCCTGCATGATTCATGACTTCAACCATACATGTTTGGAGTGTTAGGAAGATTCTGTTGAGTTTTCCAACTTCATAGTCATCGAATTCTTCTTCTACACCTTGAGTTAGTTCGGGGATGGTGGTAGGGGCTCTGCAGTCCGTTAGAGACTCTAGGGATTTGAAGTACCCAAGGTCAAGAGCGTTCAAGTCAGGAGAATTTGGGGGTTGTTGCACTAGTTTGATGTCCATACCGGTCTCAGCCATTGCTTCTGCAAACTCAACATCATTAGGTAAAATATGTGTCCTTGCATTGTCCTGTTGGATGAGGACTGTTTGTCCAACATCTCCAAAGGGCCACACATCTTTTATTGCAGGAACAACTTTCTCAATCATGTATCATCTCATGACTTCTCTGTTCACCATGAGTGACTTGAATTCTATGACACCTCGTTCTTTATTTTCACTCCTTCTTTATGTCACAACTGTTGTGACGAAAGGCCAAACCCCAATCTTTCCTGAGAATGTGACATTCCCGTCAGCGTCGTATCTGGGCCTTGCAACTGCTGTGAGAAACATCACCTTTCCAATCTTGTTTGGAACTGGCCTTACTGGGTCTTCTTCATCTGGCATTAGGTAGTAGTTTATGTTCCTTTTTGTCATGAGAAACCATTTCTCATCAATATGCACAATATTATGCATAGTGTTGAAGCAAATTCTTTCATTCTGCAGGGTTGTCTGGTCCAGCATCGACATGCAAAATCGAACCCTTTCTCTCTTATTCTTCTCTTTCAAAGGCGGCTTCACCCTGTTGGAGTGCCTCCTTATCATTAAGCTGGAATTTCCTGTGGAGTGTGGAGCGGCTGACACCCAATGCAGCAGCAAGTGATCATATGCTTGACCTTCTGTGTAGTGGAACTGCTGAGATTTGTGATAGAAAGCCATCAACCACTTTTGTGCCGCATCTTTCTGGTTGACACATCCACCTGTTGACCAAGAGCAATCTGTTTCTTTGCTATCTTCCAAATTCTTTTAATGAGTTGGATGTCTACTTGAAACAATGCAGCCACGTCCTGCTTATCGTTCCCTTTCAAATCTCCACCTCTCTTAATACTTAGCGCTTGCATTGCCATATAAGCAGCATATCTCTTCTCATTTGTTAGTGATTTTCTCTTCCTCCGTATTTGTTGAACACCTACAGTAGCAATGCAACAAGAAAATTAGAGAAATTGTGCACTTGGAGAACATGGATGAATATAAATTCAGTAAAATCCACTTGGCTGAATTTGAATGCACTTAAGCGCATATATATCTTCAGTTAAGTGCATTCAAATTCAGTTAAGTCCATTTAAATCCACTTGACCAAATTTGAATGCACTTAAGCACATATATATTCAGTTAAGTGGATTCTAAACTTATTGCAGACTTGTGGTACATATAGTGTAATTAAGTTCATTTTAATTCATTTAAGTAGTATGTAAATACATATTCAGTTAAGAATATGTATATTCAATTTACCTGCTTCTCCCACTGCTTCTCCCATAGCTTGATCCTCTTCTTCTCCCACTGCTTCTCCCATAGCTTGATCCTCCTCTTCTCCAACAACATGTTCCTCTTCTCCTCCCACATCTTCATCCACATCTTCTGGTGGAGAAAAGTTTAGGTCAAAGTTCATGTTCCAAATTCAGAGTTTGGAGCTGGAGCTGGAGTACAAGAAGCAAACATATTAAGAATTTTGGAATAAAAGTAAATTGTTGGAGTACAAGTAATTGGAGTATGAACATTTAAATGGAGTAAACTTTTGCTTGATGTCAATTTAAATTCAGAATTGCTACAAATTGCAGTCAATTTAAGTGCATAGGTTTGCAATCAATTTACCATTGGAGTAGGAGTAAATATTGGTTTGTCTAGGTTTGTGCTAAGTGGTTGTTTTCTGTAAATTAACAACATGAACCATGTCAAATTCAGTTAATTATTGTACTGCATTGGTTTCTTTAATGTTGCGATTCTTTAATTCTCTGTTCTTTGAAATCATCAGGACTCCTGATCAATTAAGATCATGCAATCTGTTTTCTCTGTTTGCTCTACTATATTCTCTGTGTAAAGTGAAATACTAAGTCATTCTCTGAATAACGCCACTTGCTGCCACTATATTCTCTATAATTCTGATTAAATCATCAGCTTGTGAGGTGAGGCACTAAAACTCTTGTGACAACAAGTCACCCATACTTGAGGTGAGGCACCCATCAGCTTGTGATAACAACAAGTCACGCATCATAATTGTGTGTACATAAGTGTTTGGTGAGAGTGGCTCTACAAATCATAACAAGAAGTATTCCAAGTAGTTCAGCTCAGATGCATCATAATTGTTCATATCATAATTGTACTACTGAAAATTGTTTGGATCATTATTGTTCTGCTGATATCTACTGATTTTTTCCATTAACACTGATTTTTCAATTAACAATATTCAGTTAACACTGATTGTTGTAGCTGCTGTAATCAGTTTATTCCAGTTGATATGTACCTTGTCCTTGTAATCACTTGTTAAAACTTGTTGTTATGTTCAGTTTGAAGTATATCTGGCAGCTGTTATTGATCTGTACCTTGTCTCTGCAATCAATTGTTAAATCTTGCTTCTGTTGGTCAATTTGAAGTGAATCTTACTGCTGTTGTTGATCTATACCTTGTCTCACAGTATTGCATTTCAAATTTCTGTTTCCTGGATTAAAATTTCAATTTCCTGCAAACAATTTAATCAGTATTGCAATTCAAATTTCAGTTTCACTTCAAATTTCCTGGAGTATTGTACTGATCTCTATCTTGTTTGTCGGCTTCTCTGTTGATCTGGAGCCTCGAGATTCTCTACTTCTCGTTTGATCTGGAGCTTCTCTGCTTCTCTACTTCCTGCAATCTTCTCTGATGCTTCTCTAATGATCTTCTTTGTTGATTTTGTTGCAGCCTGGATCTTCTGGCCAAGGAGGAGCACAGCGAGTAGCAGCCTGGGCACTGACTAGGAGGCGTTGGGGCCTGGGCGAGCCTGGGAGGAGGCGTTGGGGCCTAGGCGAGGAGGCGCTAGGCGCAGCGAGCCTGGGAGAGGAGCCGATGGGCGTAGCGAGCTGGAGGCGCTGGGTCGAGGAACTGCTGGTGCTGGGCGATGGCGACGTGCAGGAGCTGCTGGTGCTGGGCGACGGTGACGTGCAGGAGCTGCTAGGAGATGCGCCTGGAGCTCGTGGGCGTTGGGCGCTGGGTGCGGCGAGGCGGCAAGCGCTACGCGTGGGGAAGAACCGAGGGCATGGTGCCATGGTCTCGTGGGTGCCTAGTGCCATGGACGCGTGGGTGATTTTGAATTTGAATTTCTGAGAAGGATTGAGGAAGACGATCGCGGGGAAGACGATCGCAGGGGTAGAAACGTCCTTCTGACAGAAATCGGTGCTGTCGGAATTTTGAAAATGCTCCTACATTTCAGGACGGAGTGATTGAGTGTTGGGGACACTATCATTTGAAGCACAAGAGCAAGGAGTTCATCATGAACAACACCATCTATTACCTTTTGCAAAGTGGTGTCTCTTAGATTGGTTAGGTGTCACTTGGGAGCCTCCAAGATATTGTGGAGTTGAATCAAGGAGTTTGTAAGGGCAAGCAGATCGCCTACTTCATGAGAATCTACCCGAGTGAGGCTAGTACTTCGTGGGCGTAAGCCATGATGGAAAAGACAAGGTTGATTCTTCATGGGTGGAGCCCTCCATAGACTCGCGCAAATGTTACCCTCTATGGGTTGAAGTCGCCATCAATGTGGATTTACGATAGCACCACCTATCGGAACCATGACAAAAATCATCGTATCCTCATTGTGTTTGATATCTCCGATCTCTCCTTTACATTCATATGCAAAGTCTTTACTTTCCGCTGCTCAACTCTTAGACTTGCATGTGTAGGGTGTGCTTGACTTGGTAGAATTGCTAAAGCTTGCCTACCACTAAAATTGGGAAAAAGATAAGTTTTTATTACGTCAAGTAGTCTAATAACCCCCTCCCCCCTCTAGATATACTTTCGATCCTACACGACCCGCATATGCGCCGCTCTGCTGCTATATGTATGGGGCCAGGGGGCTTGTAGGGTTAGCAAACCAGATCCCCTTCGTCACGAAACGTCTACTCCACCGCTAGGTTTAGAATACTCCAGCGAGCAATTAGCCGCATCTCTCCTCTCCTTTTTCGCCATCAACGGAAGATCCATGGCAAGTGGATCTAGCTGTGGTGGTCATGCCAACGCTGGCAGAGGCCGAGGTGGGAACGGGGGCACGACTGACAAGTGACGCCACTATGACATCAAGCAAGCAAGCTCGAGCCATGCCATCGTGACGCAATCCAGCTCAAACAATGAGGACGACAACAGGGGCGCAAGTGGAGGTCGAGGCAGGCTCAGGAGCGCGCCCAGCAAGCAATGCCACCACGACGCCAAGCAAGCGAGCTCAAGCCGCACCGTCGTGACGCTTTTCAACTCAAGCAATGACAGCAACAAAGGGTGGCGCCGGTGGAGGTCGATGTAGGCTCGGGAGCGCGGTTGGCTCTGCCGGTGTGGCGGCCGGGGGTGTAGGGTGGGTTTGATGTGCGATGAGCACATCTTCCCCCACATCCAGTGGTGCCGCACCATGGATGAAGAGCTCCTTGCCGACGAGCGTGTGGTAGCGGCCGACGAAGAAGGGGCTCCCGCCCACCTCGAAGACTCCAAGAACAACAAGAACAAGCACCAGCTCGAAGTGGCACTGTGGAAATCCGCCATGAAGTTTTACCTCGGCATCGTCGAGTGAGTTATGGTTCAGTTTTTATTATTACTAGATGACCCGTTGCACCAATGGCGCAAAGGGCGTGAGCAAATCAGGCTTTCAGACCATGCAAGATGGGATATTTATACAACGTTCATAAAATCAACCTGTTGCATCCCTGGAACAAAAAGCGAGAGCGAACTGAGCATTCAAACCATGCAAGAGTAGTTTAGATATTGATAATAGAATCCTTGAAGCATAAGGACATAGATACTTAGGTATTTCATGGTAGCATGATAGGCCAAAAAATTATTTGGCCAGTTCATGATAGCTTATTTGCATTGGTTTTATATTAGAAAGCAAGCTATATAGGTAGTATCATACAGATAGCCCTAGTTTGGTTTCTCAGCTTGTGGTTGATCTTTGTAGATCCTGCTTGTAGGCAAAACCAAGACATGCACTTGTTTCCATAGGTACATCGCTGCATGTTGCATCTGTATCGAACATGACCTTATTCTCTAACCAACTCTTCATGGCTAGGTGTTTTCGGTGGGCTGTCGTTGTTGAAAACACATATGCTTTCCATGCACTGAAACTCATCGTTGAAGCACAAATCTGTAGAATGTCCCCTAAATATATAGTTGCACTGTCAAGGTGTTCTACAACCTACTTTACTTGCGAGAAAGTATGGTTATCATTGTCTTCGGGTGTTGATCATTCGCTGAGTTGCAATAATATTAAGTGGAAGCCTCAAATAATGAAAGAATACCTTGTTTAACTAAAAGCGTTGCTGATTGGAGGGGAAACATTATGAAGTATACTTTGTAGTAGTTTGATATAATCTAATAAATCAAATAAATCTATAGTCACTTTTGTAGAAGCTTAGAAGTAATATAAGATTACCTGACATCGGACAATGATTGAAAATTCTTAACTAATGTACTGTGTTAAAGAGAGAAAAGGCATGTGCCTACACGAAAGAATAAATTATAGTGGATATTTGCTATAAATATTCTATTACACAAATGGCATGCATATAGTCACGCCTGAATATAGTTTTAACACTAGTGTAGATGACGAGCACAGCTTGGATCGCCTGCGGAGATGAAGCGTTGCCATTGCAATCGGCATCAAGCACCATAGGGTGTGCAATCAGCAACAAGCACGCAACAAGTACCATAGGAAAGTAGTCTGCAATATGAAGAGTGAAACTGAGAGTATGAAAAAAATACCGACGTTTAGATGGATAGGAATGCAAAATAAATGTTGGGTGGACCATTTTTCTTATCAAGGACAATCACATGGGACTTACTACTGCGCTTTCTTGTTTCCTCCAGCTGCTTTCCCACCACTATTGTTCCTTAAGTTCCAGACACCCATGTTTAGCGAAAGAGGATCATTGTACCTGTTTACTTCATAGCATAAATAAACAAGCGATGGGAAGAACAACCCGTCTTTGATTTTAGGTGGGTGAAAGGATCACTGCCATCCTCAGTAGCAGCCAGAGAAGCATCGGCATCGACATCCTAGTATAAGATATAGCAATCTAGTTAAATGGAAGAGAGGTGATGCATACATCAAACAATATTTTCAGCAATGAATGCATAATTTAAAATATATATATATAAGTTCCAGATTATTTAGTTCTTATGATGCACTTGTCATTCTGTTACTAATATTTTCAGCAATCCATGTGAACCATTGCTCAGTTCTTTGGCAAACCACAACATTGTAATGCGGTGTGATCAAATTATATTTTGGCATCACTATTTTTTCTTTCTAATCCATGCGAACATTGCCATCAGTTGTGTTTGTAAATGACTGGTATTCCTCTGAACTAAATAAATGTGTCAATAAGAAAAAATAAATAAGCAATAATCCATTTTTGGGGTAATATAGGGAGTTGTTGATATAGGAAACTACAAACAGAAAAACGGCTTCATCAGGACAATATGTATTAAACCTTCAAACGGTGAGCAATTTATGAGAGCATATCTCCCTCTGATTTATGAAATTATTCTTTCTTATAATTAGGGCATCTGTCCAATAATTTCTCTCCAGCCGGTGTACAGTAACTATGGGGCGAAATTTCTACATACTAAAGGTTTTGTATGCCCTAAACCTGACATGATGCTTGCTCCAATATGCCATCTCTACCTGGATGATACAATAAATATGTGCTTGTGAGTATAATAAATTGCCTACTCATCAAGCCAGTGTAAGGTAGGTTGGATTGTAGGCTGAGAAGTACCAAACCGAGGAAGACCAGAGTTGGGCAAGGCTAAAGATTGAGGAATACCATGAGGATGTAGCATATAAGAATGCATCCGATCCATCTGCCCAGGAGAAACAAAACCATTAGTCCTAATAGTGATGGAACAATAGGTACAACATTAGCATTATTTCCCTCAAGAAATATAACCAAAGCGCGCTTGGGAATTATTCATAAGGAATAAAATAGAACAATCAACACAACCAATATGATAATCTAAGCATAAAAGGACCATATATATGAGTTGCATTCCTCTATGTAACACTACAAACTCAGAATGCAGCAAACAATCTGATGATCATAATAGCATATGTGCAATTTAAGGCTTTCACTTGTTTGAACAAATGAGACATCAAACAAGTATACAGAATTTATTTCTCTATCCAGCAACTCAGCCCAGCCTGCACACATATGGGATAAATCAAAAGAATCACATATTCATGTTTCTCAATACAGCAAGGCAGCAACTAGGCAAGTAATCCCAAATTCCAAAGTACCAACAAATATTTATGAGCAGAAAACAGAACGCTACATCAGTGCAACCATTACCAATATTGGATTGCATATCAATACAAATGATAGCCACATGGGCAACAAAAAAATTCAGTTTCATAAGTTTGTGGACATTGTCAAGAGGACAGTTCAGTTCATGGTGCCAAGAACAAGAATGGTGGGAGGGGTCAAAACATTAAACGTTCAGGAAGATCATCATCCTTCGTTGCCATGTTAGTGTGCATTACGCAAGATGATTGTTACTCCCTCCGTCCCAAAATATACAATATTTTTCCTCCGAGCGTAACGAAATTTTTGACGTTTCCACTTTTGCCCTGGCGACCGATTCCACTCCTCTCGTCTCGGGACTCCCACTCCTCTCGCGTTCCTCTCTCCGACAGCCCCAAATCCCTAGCTCACCCACTCCTCCCTAGTGTCGTTGCTGCCGCCTCCCACTCGCCGGCATCGTTGAGCCTCCCTCTAGCCGGTGTCTCCTCTCCCATTCCCCTCGCTCACCTACTCCCCTCCAAAGATGGCGTCGTCCCCTCTGCCCGTCTGGTGTCCTCGCCTATCTTCCAAAGATTGCTTTTTTTACTCCAACGCATCTGAAGCGGTGATGGGTACTTGTGCTGAGGCGGCGGAGGCAGCGGCGGCGCTGTATCTAAAGAGGGCACCATAGCAGCAATGGCAGCATTGGATCTGAAGCGGTTGACGGCACCGTTGCGGCGGGAGGAGCAATTATGGCGAGCACTACCACGACGGTGAGTCCTTGTGTTTGTACTCTGTACTGATGCTGCTACTTAAGTGATGCTGCGACAGAGTGGTTCTGCTCCGATGATGCTACTGTATTTCTGCTCTAGTGATGGTGTTGTAGTAGTAGTTCTACTCTAGTGATGTTGCTGCTTTAGATCTTGTGAAGTTATGATGGAGCTCAAGTCTAGTAAAGTTCTTGTGATGGAGTAAACATCACTGAATTTTGCTTGCAGTGTTGTTCACTGAATTTTCCTTGCAGTTTTGTTCACTGAATTTTGCATGTGAACTTTTGGCTGCTCCTTGTGATGTTTACTAATTTTACTCCATTAACATATGCTTGTAGTGATGTGCAGGTAGTAAAGTTTTACTGAGCTCACTAAAGCTTGTGCTTGTGCTTCAGATCTGCTTTTTTGCTTGTGAGGAACAAAGGGAACAAAAGGAGTACTGCTCTAGTGATGCTCTACTGACTTGCTGTACATTTGTGGGAATAACTTGATTTCTTCTTGTACATTTTCAGTTAAAAGATGTTTGGTGTATGCTTGCTTGTTGTACATGATGGAGGATTATTGGAGTAATTTGAGTAAGCATTTTTTCTGTTTGCGTTGTTGCAGTCCAAGACGATTGATCGATGCAGCTGCTACCTGCTGCTGCTGTATGCACCATGTCTGAAGAAGACCCCTCTGTGGACCGAACTCTCTGGAGTACTGTAAGCATGCACACTCTGTTATGAATGGAATGAAATTGTTTATGTGAAGTGTTATTTTTCTTGCTCCTGTAGTAGTAGTTCTTCATTTGAAGTGTGAGTTGTACTCCTACTTGTTCATGTGATTGTTTTGCTTGTTCATATGGAATGGAATTTGTTCTTCATGGAGTACAACAGGAGTGGTAGTCTCAAGTCAAAGTGGTTGTTCATGTGTTGCTGTTGATGCAACTGTTGTTCTCCAACTGGAGTAGTTTTAACTTCTGGTAGAGTAGTTAAAACATGATGTAGTAAATTGTAAAACTTCAGTTAGAGTAGTTAAAACATGTTGTACTACTTGTAGTAGCAGTGGTGGTCATCTAGTTAAAAAAATTGTACTTGGAGTAGCAGTGGTGGTCATCTAGTTAAAACGTGTTGTTTGTTGTACTTGGAGTATTAGATGGAGTATAATGCTCTATAGGATTTCTTTTCTTTTAGGATTCCTTTTTCTTTTACTCCTCTCCTCTCTCTTCTCTCCTCTCTACTCCTTTCTTCTCTGGACTTGTTGTACTATTAGGATTTCTTTTACTTTAGGGTTTCTCTCCTCTGTCTTCTCTCCTCTCCTCTCTCTTCTCTCCACACAAAGTTCCTAAGGATTACTCATAGGAATATATAATTTCATTCTCTCCTCCCCTCTCCTCTCTCTTGTCTCCTCTTCTCTTCTTCCCTTGTCTCCTCTCCACACAACTTTGAAAAATTCACAAAGTTCTTGTTTACTCCACACACAAAATTCAGAAACAATTTTAAGAAATCCACAATGATGCCTACAAGAAATCCACAATGATGCATACAAACATATGGATCACATAACAAGTCTCTCATCAAGCCTCTCATCAGAAGGAGTACAAACATATGGATCACATCACAAGCATCTCATCACAAGGAGTACAAACATATGGATCACATCACAAGCATCTCATCATCCAGCCTCTCATCACAAGCATCTCACCATCCAGCCTCTCATCACAAGCCTCAGTGTTCATCTTGTTCTAGATTCTCTAAGGCATTGTAGTACACTTCACATGGGAAATGGATCCTAGGAAGTAGAATTCCATCTCTTTCAAATCTTTGTTTGGTGACGTGTGGAATTTTGTAAGCATTTCCTCCTGCATGATTCATGACTTCAACCATACATGTTTGGAGTGTTAGGAAGATTCTGTTGAGTTTTCCAACTTCATAGTCATCGAATTCTTCTTCTACACCTTGAGTTAGTTCGGGGATGGTGGTAGGGGCTCTGCAGTCCGTTAGAGACTAGGGATTTGAAGTACCCAAGGTCAAGAGTGTTCAAGTCAGGAGAATTTGGGGGTTGTTGCACTAGTTTGATGTCCATACCGGTCTCAGCCATTGCTTCTGCAAACTCAACATCATTAGGTAAAATATGTGTCCTTGCATTGTCCTGTTGGATGAGGACTGTTTGTCCAACATCTCCAAAGGGCCACACATCTTTTATTGCAGGAACAACTTTCTCAATCATGTATCATCTCATGACTTCTCTGTTCACCATGAGTGACTTGAATTCTATGACACCTCGTTCTTTATTTTCACTCCTTCTTTATGTCACAACTGTTGTGACGAAAGGCCAAACCCCAATCTTTCCTGAGAATGTGACATTCCCGTCAGCGTCGTATCTGGGCCTTGCAACTGCTGTGAGAAACATCACCTTTCCAATCTTGTTTGGAACTGGCCTTACTGGGTCTTCTTCATCTGGCATTAGGTAGTAGTTTATGTTCCTTTTTGTCATGAGAAACCATTTCTCATCAATATGCACAATATTATGCATAGTGTTGAAGCAAATTCTTTCATTCTGCAGGGTTGTCTGGTCCAGCATCGACATGCAAAATCGAACCCTTTCTCTCTTATTCTTCTCTTTCAAAGGCGGCTTCACCCTGTTGGAGTGCCTCCTTATCATTAAGCTGGAATTTCCTGTGGAGTGTGGAGCGGCTGACACCCAATGCAGCAGCAAGTGATCATATGCTTGACCTTCTGTGTAGTGGAACTGCTGAGATTTGTGATAGAAAGCCATCAACCACTTTTGTGCCGCATCTTTCTGGTTGACACATCCACCTGTTGACCAAGAGCAATCTGTTTCTTTGCTATCTTCCAAATTCTTTTAATGAGTTGGATGTCTACTTGAAACAATGCAGCCACGTCCTGCTTATCGTTCCCTTTCAAATCTCCACCTCTCTTAATACTTAGCGCTTGCATTGCCATATAAGCAGCATATCTCTTCTCATTTGTTAGTGATTTTCTCTTCCTCCGTATTTGTTGAACACCTACAGTAGCAATGCAACAAGAAAATTAGAGAAATTGTGCACTTGGAGAACATGGATGAATATAAATTCAGTAAAATCCACTTGGCTGAATTTGAATGCACTTAAGCGCATATATATCTTCAGTTAAGTGCATTCAAATTCAGTTAAGTCCATTTAAATCCACTTGACCAAATTTGAATGCACTTAAGCACATATATATTCAGTTAAGTGGATTCTAAACTTATTGCAGACTTGTGGTACATATAGTGTAATTAAGTTCATTTTAATTCATTTAAGTAGTATGTAAATACATATTCAGTTAAGAATATG
This sequence comes from Triticum aestivum, assembly GCF_018294505.1. Taxonomy (NCBI): domain Eukaryota; kingdom Viridiplantae; phylum Streptophyta; class Magnoliopsida; order Poales; family Poaceae; genus Triticum; species Triticum aestivum. Next base: position 145,864,403 of record NC_057805.1, read on the forward strand.
TATATTCAATTTACCTGCTTCTCCCACTGCTTCTCCCATAGCTTGATCCTCTTCTTCTCCCACTGCTTCTCCCATAGCTTGATCCTCCTCTTCTCCAACAACATGTTCCTCTTCTCCTCCCACTTCTTCATCCACATCTTCTGGTGGAGAAAAGTTTAGGTCAAAGTTCATGTTCCAAATTCAGAGTTTGGAGCTGGAGCTGGAGTACAAGAAGCAAACATATTAAGAATTTTGGAATAAAAGTAAATTGTTGGAGTACAAGTAATTGGAGTATGAACATTTAAATGGAGTAAACTTTTGCTTGATGTCAATTTAAATTCAGAATTGCTACAAATTGCAGTCAATTTAAGTGCATAGGTTTGCAATCAATTTACCATTGGAGTAGGAGTAAATATTGGTTTGTCTAGGTTTGTGCTAAGTGGTTGTTTTCTGTAAATTAACAACATGAACCATGTCAAATTCAGTTAATTATTGTACTGCATTGGTTTCTTTAATGTTGCGATTCTTTAATTCTCTGTTCTTTGAAATCATCAGGACTCCTGATCAATTAAGATCATGCAATCTGTTTTCTCTGTTTGCTCTACTATATTCTCTGTGTAAAGTGAAATACTAAGTCATTCTCTGAATAACGCCACTTGCTGCCACTATATTCTCTATAATTCTGATTAAATCATCAGCTTGTGAGGTGAGGCACTAAAACTCTTGTGACAACAAGTCACCCATACTTGAGGTGAGGCACCCATCAGCTTGTGATAACAACAAGTCACGCATCATAATTGTGTGTACATAAGTGTTTGGTGAGAGTGGCTCTACAAATCATAACAGGAAGTATTCCAAGTAGTTCAGCTCAGATGCATCATAATTGTTCATATCATAATTGTACTACTGAAAATTGTTTGGATCATTATTGTTCTGCTGATATCTACTGATTTTTTCCATTAACACTGATTTTTCAATTAACAATATTCAGTTAACACTGATTGTTGTAGCTGCTGTAATCAGTTTATTCCAGTTGATATGTACCTTGTCCTTGTAATCACTTGTTAAAACTTGTTGTTATGTTCAGTTTGAAGTATATCTGGCAGCTGTTATTGATCTGTACCTTGTCTCTGCAATCAATTGTTAAATCTTGCTTCTGTTGGTCAATTTGAAGTGAATCTTACTGTTGTTGTTGATCTATACCTTGTCTCACAGTATTGCATTTCAAATTTCTGTTTCCTGGATTAAAATTTCAATTTCCTGCAAACAATTTAATCAGTATTGCAATTCAAATTTCAGTTTCACTTCAAATTTCCTGGAGTATTGTACTGATCTCTATCTTGTTTGTCGGCTTCTCTGTTGATCTGGAGATTCTCTACTTCTCGTTTGATCTGGAGCTTCTCTGCTTCTCTACTTCCTGCAATCTTCTCTGATGCTTCTCTAATGATCTTCTTTGTTGATTTTGTTGCAGCCTGGATCTTCTGGCCAAGGAGGAGCACAGCGAGTAGCAGCCTGGGCACTGACTAGGAGGCGTTGGGGCCTGGGCGAGCCTGGGAGGAGGCGTTGGGGCCTAGGCGAGGAGGCGCTAGGCGCAGCGAGCCTGGGAGAGGAGCCGATGGGCATAGCGAGCTGGAGGCGCTGGGTCGAGGAACTGCTGGTGCTGGGCGATGGCGACGTGCAGGAGCTGCTGGTGCTGGGCGACGGTGACGTGCAGGAGCTGCTAGGAGATGCGCCTGGAGCTCGTGGGCGTTGGGCGCTGGGTGCGGCGAGGCGGCAAGCGCTACGCGTGGGGAAGAACCGAGGGCATGGTGCCATGGTCTCGTGGGTGCCTAGTGCCATGGACGCGTGGGTGATTTTGAATTTGAATTTCTGAGAAGGATTGAGGAAGACGATCGCGGGGAAGACGATCGCAGGGGTAGAAACGTCCTTCTGACAGAAATCGGTGCTGTCGGAATTTTGAAAATGCTCCTACATTTCAGGACGGAGTGATTGAGTGTTGGGGACACTATCATTTGAAGCACAAGAGCAAGGAGTTCATCATGAACAACACCATCTATTACCTTTTGCAAAGTGGTGTCTCTTAGATTGGTTAGGTGTCACTTGGAGCCTCCAAGATATTGTGGAGTTGAATCAAGGAGTTTGTAAGGGCAAGCAGATCGCCTACTTCATGAGAATCTACCCGAGTGAGGCTAGTACTTCGTGGGCGTAAGCCATGATGGAAAAGACAAGGTTGATTCTTCATGGGTGGAGCCCTCCATAGACTCGCGCAAATGTTACCCTCTATGGGTTGAAGTCGCCATCAATGTGGATTTACGATAGCACCACCTATCGGAACCATGACAAAAATCATCGTATCCTCATTGTGTTTGATATCTCCGATCTCTCCTTTACATTCATATGCAAAGTCTTTACTTTCCGCTGCTCAACTCTTAGACTTGCATGTGTAGGGTGTGCTTGACTTGGTAGAATTGCTAAAGCTTGCCTACCACTAAAATTGGGAAAAAGATAAGTTTTTATTACGTCAAGTAGTCTAATAACCCCCTCCCCCCTCTAGATATACTTTCGATCCTACACGACCCGCATATGCGCCGCTCTGCTGCTATATGTATGGGGCCAGGGGGCTTGTAGGGTTAGCAAACCAGATCCCCTTCGTCACGAAACGTCTACTCCACCGCTAGGTTTAGAATACTCCAGCGAGCAATTAGCCGCATCTCTCCTCTCCTTTTTCGCCATCAACGGAAGATCCATGGCAAGTGGATCTAGCTGTGGTGGTCATGCCAACGCTGGCAGAGGCCGAGGTGGGAACGGGGGCACGACTGACAAGTGACGCCACTATGACATCAAGCAAGCAAGCTCGAGCCATGCCATCGTGACGCAATCCAGCTCAAGCAATGAGGACGACAACAGGGGCGCAAGTGGAGGTCGAGGCAGGCTCAGGAGCGCGCCCAGCAAGCAATGCCACCACGACGCCAAGCAAGCGAGCTCAAACCGCACCGTCGTGACGCTTTTCAACTCAAGCAATGACAGCAACAAAGGGTGGCGCCGGTGGAGGTCGATGTAGGCTCGGGAGCGCGGTTGGCTCTGCCGGTGTGGCGGCCGGGGGTGTAGGGTGGGTTTGATGTGCGATGAGCACATCTTCCCCCACATCCAGTGGTGCCGCACCATGGATGAAGAGCTCCTTGCCGACGAGCGTGTGGTAGCGGCCGACGAAGAAGGGGCTCCCGCCCACCTCGAAGACTCCAAGAACAACAAGAACAAGCACCAGCTCGAAGTGGCACTGTGGAAATCCGCCATGAAGTTTTACCTCGGCATCGTCGAGTGAGTTATGGTTCAGTTTTTATTATTACTAGATGACCCGTTGCACCAATGGCGCAAAGGGCGTGAGCAAATCAGGCTTTCAGACCATGCAAGATGGGATATTTATACAACGTTCATAAAATCAACCTGTTGCACCCCTGGAACAAAAGGCGAGAGCGAACTGAGCATTCAAACCATGCAAGAGTAGTTTAGATATTGATAATAGAATCCTTGAAGCATAAGGACATAGATACTTAGGTATTTCATGGTAGCATGATAGGCCAGAAAATTATTTGGCCAGTTCATGATAGCTTATTTGCATTGGTTTTATATTAGAAAGCAAGCTATATAGGTAGTATCATACAGATAGCCCTAGTTCGGTTTCTCAGCTTGTGGTTGATCTTTGTAGATCCTGCTTGTAGGCAAAACCAAGACATGCACTTGTTTCCATAGGTACATCGCTGCATGTTGCATCTGTATCGAACATGACCTTATTCTCTAACCAACTCTTCATGGCTAGGTGTTTTCGGTGGGCTGTCGTTGTTGAAAACACATATGCTTTCCATGCACTGAAACTCATCGTCGAAGCACAAATCTGTAGAATGTCCCCTAAATATATAGTTGCACTGTCAAGGTGTTCTACAACCTACTTTACTTGCGAGAAAGTATGGTTATCATTGTCTTCGGGTGTTGATCATTCGCTGAGTTGCAATAATATTAAGTGGAAGCCTCAAATAATGAAAGAATACCTTGTTTAACTAAAAGCGTTGCTGATTGGAGGGGAAACATTATGAAGTATACTTTGTAGTAGTTTGATATAATCTAATAAATCAAATAAATCTATAGTCACTTTTGTAGAAGCTTAGAAGTAATATAAGATTACCTGACATCGGACAATGATTGAAAATTCTTAACTAATGTACTGTGTTAAAGAGAGAAAAGGCATGTGCCTACACGAAAGAATAAATTATAGTGGATATTTGCTATAAATATTCTATTACACAAATGGCATGCATATAGTCACGCCTGAATATAGTTTTAACACTAGTGTAGATGACGAGCACAGCTTGGATCGCCTGCGGAGATGAAGCGTTGCCATTGCAATCGGCATCAAGCACCATAGGGTGTGCAATCAGCAACAAGCACGCAACAAGTACCATAGGAAAGTAGTCTGCAATATGAAGAGTGAAACTGAGAGTATGAAAAAAATACCGACGTTTAGATGGATAGGAATGCAAAATAAATGTTGGGTGGACCATTTTTCTTATCAAGGACAATCACATGGGACTTACTACTGCGCTTTCTTGTTTCCTCCAGCTGCTTTCCCACCACTATTGTTCCTTAAGTTCCAGACACCCATGTTTAGCGAAAGAGGATCATTGTACCTGCTTACTTCATAGCATAAATAAACAAGCGATGGGAAGAACAACCCGTCTTTGATTTTAGGTGGGTGAAAGGATCACTGCCATCCTCAGTAGCAGCCAGAGAAGCATCGGCATCGACATCCTAGTATAAGATATAGCAATCTAGTTAAATGGAAAAGAGGTGATGCATACATCAAACAATATTTTCAGCAATGAATGCATAATTTAAAATATATATATAAGTTCCAGATTATTTAGTTCTTATGATGCACTTGTCATTCTGTTACTAATATTTTCAGCAATCCATGTGAACCATTGCTCAGTTCTTTGGCAAACCACAACATTGTAATGCGGTGTGATCAAATTATATTTTGGCATCACTATTTTTTCTTTCTAATCCATGCGAACATTGCCATCAGTTGTGTTTGTAAATGACTGGTATTCCTCTGAACTAAATAAATGTGTGAATAAGAAAAAATAAATAAGCAATAATCCATTTTTGGGGTAATATAGGGAGTTGTTGATATAGGAAACTACAAACAGAAAAACGGCTTCATCAGGACGATATGTATTAAACCTTCAAACGGTGAGCAATTTATGAGAGCATATCTCCCTCTGATTTATGAAATTATTCTTTCTTATAATTGGGGCATCTGTCCAATAATTTCTCTCCAGCCGGTGTACAGTAACTATGGGGCGAAATTTCTACATACTAAAGGTTTTGTATGCCCTAAACCTGACATGATGCTTGCTCCAATATGCCATCTCTACCTGGATGATACAATAAATATGTGCTTGTTAGTATAATAAATTGCCTACTCATCAGGCCAGTGTAAGGTAGGTTGGATTGTAGGCTGAGAAGTACCAAATCGAGGAAGACCAGAGTTGGGCAAGGCTAAAGATTGAGGAATACCATGAGGATGTAGCATATAAGAATGCATCCGAGCCATCTGCCCAGGAGGAACAAAACCATTAGTCCTAATAGTGATGGAACAATAGGTACAACGTTAGCATTATTTCCCTCAAGAAATATAACCAAAGTGCGCTTGGGAATTATTCATAAGGAATAAAATAGAACAATCAACACAACCAATATGATAATCTAAGCATAAAAGGACCATATATATGAGTTGCATTCCTCTATGTAACACTACAAACTCAGAATGCAGCAAACAATCTAATGATCATAATAGCATATGTGCAATTTAAGGCTTTCACTCGTTTGAACAAATGAGACATCAAACAAGTATACAGAATTTATTTCTCTATCCAGCAACTCAGCCCAGCCTGCACACATATGGGATAAATCAAAAGAATCACATATTCATGTTTCTCAATACAGCAAGGCAGCAACTAGGCAAGTAATCCCAAATTCCAAAGTACCAACAAATATTTATGAGCAGAAAACAGAACGCTACATCAGTGCAACCATTACCAATATTGGATTGCATATCAAAACGAATGATAGCCACATGGGCAACAAAAAAATTCAGTTTCATAAGTTTGTGGACATTGTCAAGAGGACAGTTCAGTTCATGGTGCCAAGAACAAGAATGGTGGGAGGGGTCAAAACATTAAACGTTCAGGAAGATCATCATCCTTCGTTGCCATGTTAGTCTGCATTACGCAAGATGATTGTTACTCCCTCCGTCCCAAAATATACAATATTTTTCCTCCGAGCGTAACGAAATTTTTGACGTTTCCACTTTTGCCCTGGCGACCGATTCCACTCCTCTCATCTCGGGACTCCCACTCCTCTCGCGTTCCTCTCTCCGACAGCCCCAAATCCCTAGCTCACCCACTCCTCCCTAGTGTCGTTGCTGCCGCCTCCCACTCGCCGGCATCGTTGAGCCTCCCTCTAGCCGGTGTCTCCTCTCCCATTCCCCTCGCTCACCTACTCCCCTCCAAAGATGGCGTCGTCCCCTCTGCCTGTCTGGTGTCCTCGCCTATCTTCCAAAGATTGCTTTTTTTTTACTCCAACGCATCTGAAGCGGTGATGGGTACTTGTGCGGAGGCGGCGGAGGCGGCGGAGGCGGCGGCGGCGCTGTATCTAAAGAGGGCACCATAGCAGCAATGGCAGCATTGGATCTGAAGCGGTTGACGGCACCGTTGCGGCGGGAGGAGCAATTATGGCGAGCACTACCACGACGGTGAGTCCTTGTGTTTGTACTCTGTACTGATGCTGCTACTTAAGTGATGCTGCGACAGAGTGGTTCTGCTCCGATGATGCTACTGTATTTCTGCTCTAGTGATGGTGTTGTAGTAGTAGTTCTGCTCTAGTGATGTTGCTGCTTTAGATCTTGTGAAGTTATGATGGAGCTCAAGTCTAGTAAAGTTCTTGTGATGGAGTAAACATCACTGAATTTTGCTTGCAGTGTTGTTCACTGAATTTTCCTTGCAGTTTTGTTCACTGAATTTTGCATGTGAACTTTTGGCTGCTCCTTGTGATGTTTACTAAATTTTACTCCATTAACATATGCTTGTAGTGATGTGCAGGTAGTAAAGTTTTACTGAGCTCACTAAAGCTTGTGCTTGTGCTTCAAGATCTGCTTTTTTGCTTGTGAGGAACAAAGGGAACAAAAGGAGTACTGCTCTAGTGATGCTCTACTGACTTGCTGTACATTTGTGGGAATAACTTGATTTCTTCTTGTACATTTTCAGTTAAAAGATGTTTGGTGTATGCTTGCTTGTTGTACATGATGGAGGATTATTGGAGTAATTTGAGTAAGCATTTTTTTCTGTTTGCGTTGTTGCAGTCCAAGACGATTGATCGATGCAGCTGCTACCTGCTGCTGCTGTATGCACCATGTCTGAAGAAGACCCCTCTGTGGACCGAACTCTCTGGAGTACTGTAAGCATGCACACTCTGTTTTGAATGGAATGAAATTGTTTATGTGAAGTGTTATTTTTCTTGCTCCTGTAGTAGTAGTTCTTCATTTGAAGTGTGAGTTGTACTCCTACTTGTTCATGTGATTGTTTTGCTTGTTCATATGGAATGGAATTTGTTCTTCATGGAGTACAACAGGAGTGGTAGTCTCAAGTCAAAGTGGTTGTTCATGTGTTGCTGTTGATGCAACTGTTGTTTCTCCAACTGGAGTAGTTTTAACTTCTGGTAGAGTAGTTAAAACATGATGTAGTAAATTGTAAAACTTCAGTTAGAGTAGTTAAAACATGTTGTACTACTTGTAGTAGCAGTGGTGGTCATCTAGTTAAAAAAATTGTACTTGGAGTAGCAGTGGTGGTCATCTAGTTAAAACGTGTTGTTTGTTGTACTTGGAGTATTAGATGGAGTATAATGCTCTATAGGATTTCTTTTCTTTTAGGATTCCTTTTTCTTTACTCCTCTCCTCTCTCTTCTCTCCTCTCTACTCCTTTCTTCTCTGGACTGTTGTACTATTAGGATTTCTTTTACTTTAGGGTTTCTCTCCTCTGTCTTCTCTCCTCTCCTCTCTCTCTCTCCACACAAAGTTCCTAAGGATTACTCATAGGAATATATAATTTCATTCTCTCCTCCCCTCTCCTCTCTCTTGTCTCCTCTTCTCTTCTTCCCTTGTCTCCTCTCCACACAACTTTGAAAAATTCACAAAGTTCTTGTTTACTCCACACACAAAATTCAGAAACAATTTTAAGAAATCCACAATGATGCCTACAAGAAATCCACAATGATGCATACAAACATATGGATCACATAACAAGTCTCTCATCAAGCCTCTCATCAGAAGGAGTACAAACATATGGATCACATCACAAGCATCTCATCACAAGGAGTACAAACATATGGATCACATCACAAGCATCTCATCATCCAGCCTCTCATCACAAGCATCTCACCATCCAGGCCTCTCATCACAAGCCTCAGTGTTCATCTTGTTCTAGATTCTCTAAGGCATTGTAGTACACTTCACATGGGAAATGGATCCTAGGAAGTAGAATTCCATCTCTTTCAAATCTTTGTTTGGTGACGTGTGGAATTTTGTAAGCATTTCCTCCTGCATGATTCATGACTTCAACCATACATGTTTGGAGTGTTAGGAAGATTCTGTTGAGTTTTCCAACTTCATAGTCATCGAATTCTTCTTCTACACCTTGAGTTAGTTCGGGGATGGTGGTAGGGGCTCTGCAGTCCGTTAGAGACTCTAGGGATTTGAAGTACCCAAGGTCAAGAGCGTTCAAGTCAGGAGAATTTGGGGGTTGTTGCACTAGTTTGATGTCCATACCGTTCTCAGCCATTGCTTCTGCAAACTCAACATCATTAGGTAAAATATGTGTCCTTGCATTGTCCTGTTGGATGAGGACTGTTTGTCCAACATCTCCAAAGGGCCACACATCTTTTATTGCAGGAACAACTTTCTCAATCATGTATCATCTCATGACTTCTCTGTTCACCATGAGTGACTTGAATTCTATGACACCCTCGTTCTTTATTTTCACTCCTTCTTTATGTCACAACTGTTGTGACGAAAGGCCAAACCCCAATCTTTCCTGAGAATGTGACATTCCCGTCAGCGTCGTATCTGGGCCTTGCAACTGCTGTGAGAAACATCACCTTTCCAATCTTGTTTGGAACTGGCCTTACTGGGTCTTCTTCATCTGGCATTAGGTAGTAGTTTATGTTCCTTTTTGTCATGAGAAACCATTTCTCATCAATATGCACAATATTATGCATAGTGTTGAAGCAAATTCTTTCATTCTGCAGGGTTGTCTGGTCCAGCATCGACATGCAAAATCGAACCCTTTCTCTCTTATTCTTCTCTTTCAAAGGCGGCTTCACCCTGTTTGGAGTGCCTCCTTATCATTAAGCTGGAATTTCCTGTGGAGTGTGGAGCGGCTGACACCCAATGCAGCAGCAAGTGATCATATGCTTGACCTTCTGTGTAGTGGAACTGCTGAGATTTGTGATAGAAAGCCATCAACCACTTTTGTGCCGCATCTTTCTGGTTGACACATCCACCTGTTGACCAAGAGCAATCTGTTTCTTTGCTATCTTCCAAATTCTTTTAATGAGTTGGATGTCTACTTGAAACAATGCAGCCACGTCCTGCTTATCGTTCCCTTTCAAATCTCCACCTCTCTTAATACTTAGCGCTTGCATTGCCATATAAGCAGCATATCTCTTCTCATTTGTTAGTGATTTTCTCTTCCTCCGTATTTGTTGAACACCTACAGTAGCAATGCAACAAGAAAATTAGAGAAATTGTGCACTTGGAGAACATGGATGAATATAAATTCAGTAAAATCCACTTGGCTGAATTTGAATGCACTTAAGCGCATATATATCTTCAGTTAAGTGCATTCAAATTCAGTTAAGTCCATTTAAATCCACTTGACCAAATTTGAATGCACTTAAGCACATATATATTCAGTTAAGTGGATTCTAAACTTATTGCAGACTTGTGGTACATATAGTGTAATTAAGTTCATTTTAATTCATTTAAGTAGTATGTAAATACATATTCAGTTAAGAATATGTATATTCAATTTACCTGCTTCTCCCACTGCTTCTCCCATAGCTTGATCCTCTTCTTCTCCCACTGCTTCTCCCATAGCTTGATCCTCCTCTTCTCCAACAACATGTTCCTCTTCTCCTCCCACTTCTTCATCCACATCTTCTGGTGGAGAAAAGTTTAGGTCAAAGTTCATGTTCCAAATTCAGAGTTTGGAGCTGGAGCTGGAGTACAAGAAGCAAACATATTAAGAATTTTGGAATAAAAGTAAATTGTTGGAGTACAAGTAATTGGAGTATGAACATTTAAATGGAGTAAACTTTTGCTTGATGTCAATTTAAATTCAGAATTGCTACAAATTGCAGTCAATTTAAGTGCATAGGTTTGCAATCAATTTACCATTGGAGTAGGAGTAAATATTGGTTTGTCTAGGTTTGTGCTAAGTGGTTGTTTTCTGTAAATTAACAACATGAACCATGTCAAATTCAGTTAATTATTGTACTGCATTGGTTTCTTTAATGTTGCGATTCTTTAATTCTCTGTTCTTTGAAATCATCAGGACTCCTGATCAATTAAGATCATGCAATCTGTTTTCTCTGTTTGCTCTACTATATTCTCTGTGTAAAGTGAAATACTAAGTCATTCTCTGAATAACGCCACTTGCTGCCACTATATTCTCTATAATTCTGATTAAATCATCAGCTTGTGAGGTGAGGCACTAAAACTCTTGTGACAACAAGTCACCCATACTTGAGGTGAGGCACCCATCAGCTTGTGATAACAACAAGTCACGCATCATAATTGTGTGTACATAAGTGTTTGGTGAGAGTGGCTCTACAAATCATAACAGGAAGTATTCCAAGTAGTTCAGCTCAGATGCATCATAATTGTTCATATCATAATTGTACTACTGAAAATTGTTTGGATCATTATTGTTCTGCTGATATCTACTGATTTTTTCCATTAACACTGATTTTTCAATTAACAATATTCAGTTAACACTGATTGTTGTAGCTGCTGTAATCAGTTTATTCCAGTTGATATGTACCTTGTCCTTGTAATCACTTGTTAAAACTTGTTGTTATGTTCAGTTTGAAGTATATCTGGCAGCTGTTATTGATCTGTACCTTGTCTCTGCAATCAATTGTTAAATCTTGCTTCTGTTGGTCAATTTGAAGTGAATCTTACTGTTGTTGTTGATCTATACCTTGTCTCACAGTATTGCATTTCAAATTTCTGTTTCCTGGATTAAAATTTCAATTTCCTGCAAACAATTTAATCAGTATTGCAATTCAAATTTCAGTTTCACTTCAAATTTCCTGGAGTATTGTACTGATCTCTATCTTGTTTGTCGGCTTCTCTGTTGATCTGGAGCCTCGAGATTCTCTACTTCTCGTTTGATCTGGAGCTTCTCTGCTTCTCTACTTCCTGCAATCTTCTCTGATGCTTCTCTAATGATCTTCTTTGTTGATTTTGTTGCAGCCTGGATCTTCTGGCCAAGGAGGAGCACAGCGAGTAGCAGCCTGGGCACTGACTAGGAGGCGTTGGGGCCTGGGCGAGCCTGGGAGGAGGCGTTGGGGCCTAGGCGAGGAGGCGCTAGGCGCAGCGAGCCTGGGAGAGGAGCCGATGGGCATAGCGAGCTGGAGGCGCTGGGTCGAGGAACTGCTGGTGCTGGGCGATGGCGACGTGCAGGAGCTGCTGGTGCTGGGCGACGGTGACGTGCAGGAGCTGCTAGGAGATGCGCCTGGAGCTCGTGGGCGTTGGGCGCTGGGTGCGGCGAGGCGGCAAGCGCTACGCGTGGGGAAGAACCGAGGGCATGGTGCCATGGTCTCGTGGGTGCCTAGTGCCATGGACGCGTGGGTGATTTTGAATTTGAATTTCTGAGAAGGATTGAGGAAGACGATCGCGGGGAAGACGATCGCAGGGGTAGAAACGTCCTTCTGACAGAAATCGGTGCTGTCGGAATTTTGAAAATGCTCCTACATTTCAGGACGGAGTGATTGAGTGTTGGGGACACTATCATTTGAAGCACAAGAGCAAGGAGTTCATCATGAACAACACCATCTATTACCTTTTGCAGAGTGGTGTCTCTTAGATTGGTTAGGTGTCACTTGGGAGCCTCCAAGATATTGTGGAGTTGAATCAAGGAGTTTGTAAGGGCAAGCAGATCGCCTACTTCATGAGAATCTACCCGAGTGAGGCTAGTACTTCGTGGGCGTAAGCCATGATGGAAAAGACAAGGTTGATTCTTCATGGGTGGAGCCCTCCATAGACTCGCGCAAATGTTACCCTCTATGGGTTGAAGTCGCCATCAATGTGGATTTACGATAGCACCACCTATCGGAACCATGACAAAAATCATCGTATCCTCATTGTGTTTGATATCTCCGATCTCTCCTTTACATTCATATGCAAAGTCTTTACTTTCCGCTGCTCAACTCTTAGACTTGCATGTGTAGGGTGTGCTTGACTTGGTAGAATTGCTAAAGCTTGCCTACCACTAAAATTGGGAAAAAGATAAGTTTTTATTACGTCAAGTAGTCTAATAACCCCCTCCCCCCTCTAGATATACTTTCGATCCTACACGACCCGCATATGCGCCGCTCTGCTGCTATATGTATGGGGCCAGGGGGCTTGTAGGGTTAGCAAACCAGATCCCCTTCGTCACGAAACGTCTACTCCACCGCTAGGTTTAGAATACTCCAGCGAGCAATTAGCCGCATCTCTCCTCTCCTTTTTCGCCATCAACGGAAGATCCATGGCAAGTGGATCTAGCTGTGGTGGTCATGCCAACGCTGGCAGAGGCCGAGGTGGGAACGGGGGCACGACTGACAAGTGACGCCACTATGACATCAAGCAAGCAAGCTCGAGCCATGCCATCGTGACGCAATCCAGCTCAAGCAATGAGGACGACAACAGGGGCGCAAGTGGAGGTCGAGGCAGGCTCAGGAGCGCGCCCAGCAAGCAATGCCACCACGACGCCAAGCAAGCGAGCTCAACCGCACCGTCGTGACGATTTTCAACTCAAGCAATGACAGCAACAAAGGGTGGCGCCGGTGGAGGTCGATGTAGGCTCGGGAGCGCGGTTGGCTCTGCCGGTGTGGCGGCCGGGGGTGTAGGGTGGGTTTGATGTGCGATGAGCACATCTTCCCCCACATCCAGTGGTGCCGCACCATGGATGAAGAGCTCCTTGCCGACGAGCGTGTGGTAGCGGCCGACGAAGAAGGGGCTCCCGCCCACCTCGAAGACTCCAAGAACAACAAGAACAAGCACCAGCTCGAAGTGGCACTGTGGAAATCCGCCATGAAGTTTTACCTCGGCATCGTCGAGTGAGTTATGGTTCAGTTTTTATTATTACTAGATGACCCGTTGCACCAATGGCGCAAAGGGCGTGAGCAAATCAGGCTTTCAGACCATGCAAGATGGGATATTTATACAACGTTCATAAAATCAACCTGTTGCACCCCTGGAACAAAAGGCGAGAGCGAACTGAGCATTCAAACCATGCAAGAGTAGTTTAGATATTGATAATAGAATCCTTGAAGCATAAGGACATAGATACTTAGGTATTTCATGGTAGCATGATAGGCCAGAAAATTATTTGGCCAGTTCATGATAGCTTATTTGCATTGGTTTTATATTAGAAAGCAAGCTATATAGGTAGTATCATACAGATAGCCCTAGTTCGGTTTCTCAGCTTGTGGTTGATCTTTGTAGATCCTGCTTGTAGGCAAAACCAAGACATGCACTTGTTTCCATAGGTACATCGCTGCATGTTGCATCTGTATCGAACATGACCTTATTCTCTAACCAACTCTTCATGGCTAGGTGTTTTCGGTGAGCTGTCGTTGTTGAAAACACATATGCTTTCCATGCACTGAAACTCATCGTCGAAGCACAAATCTGTAGAATGTCCCCTAAATATATAGTTGCACTGTCAAGGTGTTCTACAACCTACTTTACTTGCGAGAAAGTATGGTTATCATTGTCTTCGGGTGTTGATCATTCGCTGAGTTGCAATAATATTAAGTGGAAGCCTCAAATAATGAAAGAATACCTTGTTTAACTAAAAGCGTTGCTGATTGGAGGGGAAACATTATGAAGTATACTTTGTAGTAGTTTGATATAATCTAATAAATCAAATAAATCTATAGTCACTTTTGTAGAAGCTTAGAAGTAATATAAGATTACCTGACATCGGACAATGATTGAAAATTCTTAACTAATGTACTGTGTTAAAGAGAGAAAAGGCATGTGCCTACACGAAAGAATAAATTATAGTGGATATTTGCTATAAATATTCTATTACACAAATGGCATGCATATAGTCACGCCTGAATATAGTTTTAACACTAGTGTAGATGACGAGCACAGCTTGGATCGCCTGCGGAGATGAAGCGTTGCCATTGCAATCGGCATCAAGCACCATAGGGTGTGCAATCAGCAACAAGCACGCAACAAGTACCATAGGAAAGTAGTCTGCAATATGAAGAGTGAAACTGAGAGTATGAAAAAAATACCGACGTTTAGATGGATAGGAATGCAAAATAAATGTTGGGTGGACCATTTTTCTTATCAAGGACAATCACATGGGGACTTACTACTGCGCTTTCTTGTTTCCTCCAGCTGCTTTCCCACCACTAGTGTTCCTTAAGTTCCAGACACCCATGTTTAGCGAAAGAGGATCATTGTACCTGTTTACTTCATAGCATAAATAAACAAGCGATGGGAAGAACAACCCGTCTTTGATTTTAGGTGGGTGAAAGGATCACTGCCATCCTCAGTAGCAGCCAGAGAAGCATCGGCATCGACATCCTAGTATAAGATATAGAAATCTAGTTAAATGGAAGAGAGGTGATGCATACATCAAACAATATTTTCAGCAATGAATGCATAATTTAAAATATATATATATATAAGTTCCAGATTATTTAGTTCTTATGATGCACTTGTCATTCTGTTACTAATATTTTCAGCAATCCATGTGAACCATTGCTCAGTTCTTTGGCAAACCACAACATTGTAATGCGGTGTGATCAAATTATATTTTGGCATCACTATTTTTTCTTTCTAATCCATGCGAACATTGCCATCAGTTGTGTTTGTAAATGACTGGTATTCCTCTGAACTAAATAAATGTGTGAATAAGAAAAAATAAATAAGCAATAATCCATTTCGGGGTAATATAGGGAGTTGTTGATATAGGAAACTACAAACAGAAAAACGGCTTCATCAGGACGATATGTATTAAACCTTCAAACGGTGAGCAATTTATGAGAGCATATCTCCCTCTGATTTATGAAATTATTCTTTCTTATAATTGGGGCATCTGTCCAATAATTTCTCTCCAGCCGGTGTACAGTAACTATGGGGCGAAATTTCTACATACTAAAGGTTTTGTATGCCCTAAACCTGACATGATGCTTGCTCCAATATGCCATCTCTACCTGGATGATACAATAAATGATGTGCTTGTGAGTATAATAAATTGCCTACTCATCAGGCCAGTGTAAGGTAGGTTGGATTGTAGGCTGAGAAGTACCAAACCGAGGAAGACCAGAGTTGGGCAAGGCTAAAGATTGAGGAATACCATGAGGATGTAGCATATAAGAATGCATCCGAGCCATCTGCCCAGGAGGGACAAAACCATTAGTCCTAATAGTGATGGAACAATAGGTACAACATTAGCATTATTTCCCTCAAGAAATATAACCAAAGTGCGCTTGGGAATTATTCATAAGGAATAAAATAGAACAATCAACACAACCAATATGATAATCTAAGCATAAAAGGACCATATATATGAGTTGCATTCCTCTATGTAACACTACAAACTCAGAATGCAGCAAACAATCTGATGATCATAATAGCATATGTGCAATTTAAGGCTTTCACTCGTTTGAACAAATGAGACATCAAACAAGTATACAAAATTTATTTCTCTATCCAGCAACTCAGCCCAGCCTGCACACATATGGGATAAATCAAAAGAATCACGGATTCATGTTTCTCAATCCAGCAACTAAGCAAGTAATCCCAAATTCGAAAGTACCAACAAATATTTATAAGCAGAAAACAGAACACTACAGCAACGCAACCATCACCAATATTAGATGCATATCAAAACAAAAGATAGCCGCATGGGCAACAAAAAAAATCAGTTTCATAAGTTTGTTTATATTTTCAAGAGCACAGTTCAGTTCATGGTGCCAAGAACAAGAATGGGAGGGAGGGGTCAAACCATTAAACGTTCAAGAAGATCATCGTCCTTCGTTCCCATGTTAGTCTGCATTACGCAAGGTGATTGTTACTAAATTCCAAAGCATATCAGCTCTCGGCGTGGAAGAACGATCACCTATGGGGTAGGGGTGCCCCTTTGAGGTTCGGCAAGGGGACGATCACATTGCACAAAGAGCAGAAACGGCAGGGGTAGCGCGGCGATGGACAGCTCTCTTTTGCCCGGGTTCGGGCCGCTTTGCAGCATAAAACTCTACTCCTACTGTGGTGGATTGATCTGGAGGAACACGAAGACACGACGTGCTCTAGACCGGCAAGGGTTCCTCGGGGGGAGCAGCGTGTACGTACAAGTGTTGGGGGGTCTAAAATTTGAACCCCTTGCTAGGTCGCCTCGGGCCTCCTTTTATAGCTTAAGGGGCGAGCACAGTGGCAAAATGGTCATTTTGGTGTGATTAGATAGCTAACAGTCTGGCAAGGGAGGCTTCCCTCAGGTGATCTCCTTTCAACTTGATCTTCTTAATGCTCTCCTTGATCTCACGAGGAGTGGTTTCTCTGGCTTATCTCGCGTCATGCATAGATACCTGATGTATGAATGACGTTACACCTGTGCGTGAGTACGGGCGGCAAACATAAATGTTTGCTGCTCCAACATCTGCACATAAAAAAAGTGGGTCTACTTGATTGAGATATATGAGGACAAGAGTGCAGATATCACACAAGTATTTCAAATATATATGCTCTTCTTTGTAGCTATCTTTGTTCTGTTTGGTAATGTTAAATGGGAAATAAAAAAAGAGACTATCTTGATGCCATCGCAGAACCTCTGAATTTTGATAACCATACAACCGTATGTTTGCTTAATAAAAAAACAAACTATACAAACCATTTACAGGAATATCGATAACAAACTTGTTCCATCTTGAATAAAAAAAATTCTACCAAATGTTCTGCAACCAGACCATTTTTCCAATACATTTAGCTCAATATGCACAACTCATGTATATTAGGCATAGTTTTAAATAGTCGGCTATAGCCCCGCTATAGCTGTTTGAGGGTGTTGCCGCTAAATGATTTCATGTACAATTTGCCGCTATAGCTGTTTTTAAGGGTTGCCGCTAAATGCCATAGCCCGCTATTTAAAACATTATTATTAGCACAAATTATAAAAGCAAAATGAACCGTGTTCACATGGAAGAGAGAGAGTCACCTTGTTCTTCACCAAATTCTTCCACCGTGCCCTTCTGTTCCTCTTCTCTCTCAGATCTGATAGATTGTGGTGTTTAGATAAAATGAATACCAGGAAATCAAAACCAGAAAAACAAAAAACCAACAGGGAGAGAGCACCTAATAGCGATTGTCGAGAACTGCATCTTACTATAGTCACACGTTTTGTGGCAGCACCCGACCACTACAAAGACAAATTCAGGAACATCTGTGACACAGAGAGTAGTGGAATAAGATAGAGTACATGAAGAGAGGGGAGAACAAGAGGTGGGGAGGATAAAAATACCTACAGGCACAACATCTCTTGCCAAGGAGGTCAGCGGGGAGTCTCCAATGCCAGCTCCATGGCTGGGCCGAGCCAAGCCGCCTCCTGGATCGGCGCTCTCACCTCCCTCTTTCCCATATGTGCATCACCGACGACGACGGTGCTCTCCCCCTTGATCCATGCCACCGGCTGCTCCTCGCCTTCATCTGCGTCACCGACCTCTTCTCTCCTTTCATCCACGCTGCCATCTTCGCCTCTCCCTCGCCTCCTCCTCACCTTCCCTGTCTCAGTCTCGAGCTCGAGCTCCAACCTATCACCCGCCAGATCCGGCCCGTAAACCCCTCCTTCCTCACCTGGCGCTGGAGCTCACCCATGTCTTCTCCTACACCTCATGAAGTGTGCGCCACATTGCTCCTTCCCCATGGCAACCCGCGCCGGCTGAGCCCCGATGGAGCGGCTGCGGTTGGTGCAGGAGGCAAGCGCGCGGGTGTTGGGCACGTGGAGGAGAGAGGAGAGGAGAGGGAGATGGAGATGGATAGGAGAAGGAGATGGAGATGGAGAGAAGAAGAAGATAGAGGAGGGCTGGCCGCGGAGGTGGCCGGAGGCGAGCGCGTACGTGGACGAGGAGGAAGGGAGGAGATGAGAGATTGGAGAGAGCTCGGGGAGGCGGCTGCGGGGCGGGGAGAAGATTCAAGGGAGGGCGGAAGGATCGGGGGCTAGGTTTTCACCGCAGCCCACTCCTTCTTCGCTGCTGTCCACCCCTCGCTCACACTTTTTTCATCTGATGCATGCGCGCCACACACACTCCACCGGCGGTCCCGCGCACAAGGGTCCCAGGCATCATCCACTGTAACCCAAACTCATAGCGTACAGTAAAGCGAATGACCAGATTTGTAACAGCAAGGTAGAAGGTACACACTCGGGTGGAACGTGCGAAGTAGATTCACCCAACACGCAAATCCATCAGCTATGCGAGCAGCATAGCGTTGTTTATAGGTTAGATGTAATCTTTTTGATATGATTTAAGAGCATCTCTAGCATATTCCGCAAACCCAGCCATCCGGTATAATAGCTGCCGGTTTGCGAATCCATCTGTGTCCCCGGACAGATCCGGCAAATCCGGTCATTTCTTTTTTTATGGGATCCTGAATTCGCGACACCATTTCCTCCAAATTTACGGTATGTCGCCAAAGTTTGCTGGCTCCCCTATCCCTTGGCGCGAACCCACTTCCGGCAATTTTAGCTCCCACCTCCCGCGCCATCGCCACCTCCATTCCGGCCTACGGCCTCTCCGGCCGGCCTCTCGGTGCCATAAATCGACGGGGTGGAGTACCGACTGAAGGAAATATGCCCTAGAGGCAATAATAAAGTTGTTATTTATATTTCCTTATATCATGATACATGTTTATTATTCATGCTAGAATTGTATTAACCGGAAACTTAGTACATGTGTGAATACATAGACAAACAGAGTGTCACTAGTATGCCTCTACTTGACTAGCTCGTTAATCAAAGATGGTTATGTTTCCTAGCCATGGACAAGAGTTGTCATTTTATGAACGGGATCACATCATGACAGAATGATGCGATTGACTTGACCCATCCTTTAGCTTAGCACTATGATCGTTTAGTTTATTGTTAATGCTTTCTTCATAACTTATACATGTTCCTATGACTATGAGATTATGCAACTCCCGAATACCGGAGGAACACTTAGTGTGTTATCAAACGTCACAACGTAACTGGGTGACTATAAAGATGCTCTATAGGTGTCTCCGATGGTGTTTGTTGAGTTGGCATAGATCGAGATTAGGATTTGTCACTCCGATTGTCGGAGAGGTATCTCTAGGCCCTCTCGGTAATGCACATCACTATAAGCCTTGCAAGCAATGTGACTAATGAG
This sequence comes from Triticum aestivum, assembly GCF_018294505.1. Taxonomy (NCBI): domain Eukaryota; kingdom Viridiplantae; phylum Streptophyta; class Magnoliopsida; order Poales; family Poaceae; genus Triticum; species Triticum aestivum. The sequence goes on from NC_057805.1 coordinate 145,884,116, forward strand.
TTAGCCACGGGATGATGCAGTACGGAACGAGTAAAGAGACTTGCCGGTAACAAGATTGAACTAGGTATTGAGATACCAACAATCGAATCTCGGGCAAGTAACATACCGATGACAAAGGGAACAACGTATGTTGTTATGCGGTTTGACCAATAAAGATCTTCGTAGAATATGTAGGAACCAATATGAGCATCCAGGTTCCGCTATTGGTTATTGACAGGAAGTGAGTCTCGGTCATGTCTACATAGTTCTCGAACCCGTAGGGTCCGCACGCTTAACGTTCGATGACGATCGGTATTATGAGTTTATGTGTTTTGATGTACCAAAGGTAGTTCAGAGTCCCGGATGTGATCACGGACATGACGAGGAGTCTCAAAATGGTCGAGACATAAAGATCGGTATATTGGAAGGCTATGTTTGGACACCGGAAGGGTTCCGGATGAGTTAGGGCATTTAACGGAGTACCGGGGGGTTACCGGTACCCCCCGAGGAGTCAATGGGCCTTATTTGGCCTTAGTGGGAGAGAGGAGGAGGCGGCCAGGTGGAGGGCGCGCCCCCCCAAGTCCAATCCGAATTGGGTGGGGGGCCGCCCCCCCCTTTCCTTCCCTCTCTCTCCCTCTTCCTTCTTCTCCTACTCCAACATGGGAAGGGGGAAACCTACTCCTACTAGGAGTAGGACTCCCCCCTTGGGCGCACCCTATGAGGGCCGGCCCTCCTCTCCTCCACTCCTTTATATATGGGGGAGGGGGACACCCCATAGACACACAAGTTGATAGTTGTCTTAGCCGTGTGCGGTGCCCCCCTCCATAGATTCCCACCTCGGTCATATCGTTGTAGTGCTTAGGCGAAGCCCTGCGTCGGTAACTTCACTAACACCGTCACCATGCCGTCACGCTGACAGAACTCTCCCTCGGCCTCAGCTGGATCAAGAGTACGAGGGACGTCACCGAGCTGAACGTGTGTAGATCGCGGAGGTGCCGTGCGTTCGGTACTTGGATCGGTTGGATCGCGAAGACGTTCGACTACATCAACCATGTTATTAAACGCTTCCGCTTTCGGTCTACGAGGGTACGTGGACACACTCTCCCGCTTGTCTCTATGCATCACCTAGATGGATCTTGCGTGTGCGTAGGAATTTTTTTGAAATTACTGCATTCCCTAACAGTGGCATCCGAGCCAGGTCTATGCGTAGATGTTATATGCACGAGTAGAACACGAAGATTTGTGGGCGATAATAGTCATACTGCTTACCAGCATGTCATACTTTGATTTGGCGGTATTGTTGGACGAAGCGGCTCAGACCGACATTACGCGTACGCTTACGCGAGACTGGTTCTACCGACGTGCTTCGCACACAGGTGGCTAGTGGGTGTCTGTTTCTCCAACTTTAGTTGAATCGAGTGTGACTATGCCCGGTCCTTGTTGAAGGTTAAAACAACAAACTTGACGGAAAATCATTGTGGTTTTGATGCGTAGGTAAGACCGGTTCTTGCTAAGCCCGTAGCAGCCACGTAAAACTTGCAACAACAAAGTAGAGGACGTCTAACTTGTTTTTGTATGAGATGACCATGTTTTGTAACACAGTTATCGGCAACTGGCAGGAGCCATATGGTTGTCGCTCTATTGTATGAAATGCAATCGTCATGTAATTGCTTTACTTTATCACTAAGCGGTAGCGATAGTCGTAGAAGCAATAGTTGGCGAGACGACAACGATGCTTCGATGGAGATCAAGGTGTCAAGCCGGTGACGATGGTGATCATGACGGTGCTTTGGAGATGGAGATCAAAGGCACAAGATGTTGATGGCCATATCATATCACTTATATTGATTGCATGTGTTGTTTATCCTTTATGCATCTTATTTTGCTTAGTACGGGCGGTAGCATTACAAGATGATCTCTCACTAAATTTCAAGGTATAAGTGTTCTCCCTGAGTATGCACCGTTGCTACAGTTCGTCGTGCCGAGACACCACGTGATGATCGGGTGTGATAAGCTCTACGTTCACATACATCGGGTGCAAGCCAATTTTGCACACGCAGAATACTCGGGTTAAACTTGACAAGCCTAGCATATGCAGATATGGCCTCGGAACACTGAGACCGAAAGGTCGAGCGTGAATCATATAGTAGATATGATCAACATAGTGATGTTCACCATTGAAAACTACTCCATCTCACGTGATGATTGGACATGGTTTAGTTGATATGGATCACGTGATCACTTAGATGATTAGAGGGATGTCTATCTAAGTGGGAGTTCTTAAGTAATATGATTAATTGAACTTTAATTTATCATGAACTGAGTACCTGCTAGTATTTTGCATGTCTATGTTGTTGTAGACAAATGGTCCGTGCTGTTGTTCCGTTGAATTTTAATGCATTCCTAGAGAAAGCTAAGTTGAAAGATGATGGTACCAAGACCCGCTGGAGGAGCAACGCCGAACGTTGTGAACGCCTGGCAGAGCAAAGATGATGACTACTCAATAGTTCAGTGTGCCATGCTTTACGGCTTAGAACCGGGAATTCAACGAAGTTATGAATGTCATGGAGCATATGAGATGTTCCAGGAGTTGAAGTTAATATTTCAAGCAAACGCTCGGATTGAGAGATATGAAGTCTCCAATAAGTTCTACAGCTGCAAAATGGAGGAGAATAGTTTTGTCAGTGAGCATATACCCAGAATGTCTGGGTACCACAATCACTTGACTCAGCTGGGAGTTAATCTTCCAGTTGATAGTGTCATTGACAGAGTTCTTCAATCACTGCCACCAAGCTACAAAAGCTTCATGATGAACTATAATATGCAAGGGATGGATAAGACAGTTCCCGAGCTCTTCGCGATGCTAAAGGCCGCGAAGGTAGAAATCAAGAAGGAGCATCAAGTGTTGATGGTCAACAAGACCACCAGTTTCAAGAAAAAGGGTAAAGGAAAGAAGGGGAACTTCAAGAAGAACGGCAAGCAAGTTTTTGCTCAAGTGAAGAAGCCCAAGTCTCGACCTAAGCCTGAGACTGAGTGCTTCTACTGCAAAGGGACCGGTCACTGGAAGCGGAACTGCCCCAAGTATTTGGCGGAGAAGAAGGATGGTAAAGCGAAAGGTATATTTGATATACATGCTATTGATGTGTACCTTACTAATGCTCGCAGTAGTGCCTGGGTATTTGATACTGGTTCTGTTGCTAATATTTGCAACTCGAAACAGGGGCTACGGATTAAGTGAAGATCGGCTAAGGACGAGGTGACGATGCGCGTGGGAAATGGTTCCAAAGTCGATGTGATCGCCATCGGCACGCTACCTCTACATCTACCTTCGGGATTAGTTTTAGACCTGAATAATTGTTATTTGGTGCCAGCGTTAAGCATGAACATTATATTTGCATCTTGTTTGATGCGAGACGGTTATTCATTTAAATCAGAGAATAATGGTTGTTCTATTTATATGAGTAATATCTTTTATGGTCATGCTCCCTTGATGAGTGGTCTATTTTTACTAAATCCCGATAGTAGTGATACACATATTCATAGTATTGAAGCCAAAAGATATAAGTTTTAATAATGATAGTGCAACTTATTTGTGGCACTGCCGTTTGGGTCATATTGGTGTAAAGCGCATGAAGAAACTCCATTCTGATGGGCTTTTGGAATCACTTGATTATGAATCACTTGATGCTTGCGAACCATGCCTCATGGGCAAGATGATTAAAACTCCGTTCTCCGGAACAATGGAGCGAGCAACAGACTTGTTGGAAATAATACATACTGATGTATGTGGTCCGATGAGTGTTGATGCTCACGGCGGGTATCATTATTTTCTGACCTTCACAGATGATTTGAGCAGATATGGGTATATCTACTTGATGAAACATAAGTCTGAAACATTTGAAAAGTTCAAAGAATTTCAGAGTGAAGTGGAAAATCATCGTAACAAGAAAATAAAGTTTCTACGATCTGATCGTGGAGGAGAATATTTGAGTTACGAGTTTGGTCTTCATTTGAAACAATGCGGAATAGTTTCGCAACTCACGCCACCCAGAACACCATAGCGTAATGGTGTATCCGAATGTCCTAATCGTACTTTATTAGATATGGTGCGATCTATGATGTCTCTTACTGATTTACCGCTATCGTTTTGGGGTTATGCTTTAGAGACGGTTGCATTCACGTTAAATAGGGCACCATCTAAATCCGTTGACATGACACCATATGAACTATGGTTTGGCAAGAAACCCAAGTTATCGTTTCTTAAAGTTTGGGGATGCGATGCTTATGTGAAAAAGCTTCAACCTGATAAGCTCGAACCCAAATTGGAGAAATGTGTCTTCATAGGATACCCAAAGGAGACTGTTGGGTACACCTTCTATCATAGATCCGAAGGCAAGATATTCGTTGCTAAGAATGGATCCTTTCTAGAGAAGGAGTTTCTCTCGAAAGAAGTGAGTGGGAGGAAAGTAGAACTTGATGAGGTAATTGTACCTGCTCCCTTATTGGAAAGTAGTTCATCACATAAATCAGTTCCAGTGATTCCTACACCAGTAAGTGAGGAAGCTAATGATGATGATCATGAAACTTCTGATCAAGTTACTACCGAACCTCGTAGGTCAACCAGAGTAAGATCCGCACCAGAGTGGTACGGTAATCCTGTTCTGGAGGTCATGTTACTTGACCATGACGAACCTACGAACTATGAGGAAGCGATGATGAACCCAGATTCCGCGAAATGGCTTGAGGCCATGAAATCTGAGATGGGATCCATGTATGAGAACAAAGTGTGGACTTTGGTTGACTTGCCCAATGATCGGCAAGCCATAGAAAATAAATGGATCTTCAAGAAGAAGACTGACGCTGACGGTAATATTATTGCCTACAAAGCTCGACTTGTTGCAAAAGGTTTTTGACAAGTTCAAGAAGTTGACTACGATGAGACCTTCTCACCCGTAGCGATGCTTAAGTCCGTCCAAATCATATTAGGAATTGCCACACTTTATGATTATGAAATTTGGCAAATGGATGTCAAAACTGCATTCCTTAATGGATATCTCAAAGAAGAGTTGTATATGATGCAGCCAGAAGGTTTTGTCGATCCAAAAGGTGCTAAAAAAGTGTACAAGCTCCAGCGATCCATTTATGGACTGGTGCAAGCCTCTCGGAGTTGGAATATACACTTTGATAGTGTGATCAAAGCATATGGCTTTATACAGAATTTTGGAGAAGCCTGTAATTACAAGAAAGTGAGTGGGAGCTCTGTAGCATTTCTGATATTATATGTGGATGACATATTGTTGATCGGAAATGATACTGAATTTCTGAATAGCATAAAAGGATACTTGAACAAGAGTTTTTCAATGAAAGACCTCGGCGAAGCTGCTTATATATTAGGCATCAAGATCTATAGAGATAGATCAAGACGCTTAATTGGACTTTCACAAAGCACATACCTTGATAAAGTTTTGAAAAAGTTCAAAATGGATCAAGCAAAGAAAGGGTTCTTGCCTGTGTTACAAGGTGTGAAGTTGAGTCAGACTCAATGCCCGACCACTGCAGAAGATAGAGAGAAAATGAAAGTCATTCCCTATGCTTCAGCCATAGGTTCTATCATGTATGCAATGCTGTGTACCAGACCTGATGTGTGCCTTGCTATTAGTTTAGCAGGGAGGTACCAAAGTAATCCAGGAGTGGATCACTGCACAGTGGTCAAGAACATCCTGAAGTACCTAAAAAGGAATAAGGATATGCTTCTCGTTTATGGAGGTGACAAAGAGCTCGTCGTAAACGGTTACGTCGATGCAAGCTTTGACACTGATCCGTTGACTCTAAGTCACAAACCGGATACGTATTTTTATTGAATGGTGGAGCTGTCGGTTGGTGCAATTCCAAGCAGAGCGTCGTGGCGGGATCTACGTGTGAAGCAGAGTACATAGCTGCTTCGGAAGCAGAAAATGAAGGAGTCTGGATGAAGGAGTTCATATCCTATCTAGGTGGCATACCTAGTGCATCGGGTCCAATGAAAATCTTTTGTGACAATACTGGTGCAATTGCCTTGGCAAAGGAATCCAGATTTCACAAGAGAACCAAGCACATCAGGAGACGCTTAAATTCCATCTGCGATCAAGTCAAGGAGGGAGACATAGATATGTGCAAAATACATACGGATCTGAATGTTGCAGACCCATTGACTAAGTCTCTCTCATGAGCAAAACATGATCAGCACCAAGACTCCATGGCTGTTAGAATCATTACAATGTAATCTAGATTATTGACTCTAGTGCAAGTGGGAGACTGAAGGAAATATGCCCTAGAGGCAATAATAAAGTTGTTATTTATATTTCCTTATATCATGATAAATGTTTATTATTCATACTGGAATTGTATTAAACGGAAACTTAGTACATGTGTGAATACATAGACAAACAGAGTGCCACTAGTATGCCTCTACTTGACTAGATCGTTAATCAAAGATAGTTATGTTTCCTAGCCATGGACAAGAGTTGTCATTTGATGAACGGGATCACATCATTAGAGAATGATGTGATTGACTTGACCCATCCATTAGCTTAGCACTATGATTGATTAGTTTATTGCTAATGCTTTCTTCATAACTTATACATGTTCCTATGACTAAGATTATGCAACTCCCGAATACCGGAGGAACACTTAGTGTGCTATCAAACGTCACAACGTAACTGGGTGACTATAAAGATGCTCTACAGGTGCCTCCAATGGTGTTTGTTGAGTTAGCATAGATCGAGATTAGGATTTGTCACTCCGATTGTCGGAGAGGTATCTCTAGGCCCTCTCGGTAATGCACATCACTATGCCTTGCAAGCAATGTGACTAATGAGTTATCCACGGGATGATGCATTACGGAACGAGTAAAGAGACTTACCGGTAACGAGATTGAACTAGGTATTGAGATACCGACGATCGAATCTCGGGCAAGTAACATACCGATGACAAAGGGAACAACGTATGTTGTTATGCGGTTTGACCGATAAAGATCTTCGTAGAATATGTAGGAACCAATACGAGCATCCAGGTTCTGCTATTCGTTATTGACCAGAAGTGAGTCTCGGTCATGTCTACATAGTTCTCGAACCCGTAGGGTCCGCACGCTTAACGTTCGATGACGATCAGTATTATGAGTTTATGTGTTTTGATGTACCGAAGGTAGTTCGGAGTCCCGGATGTGATCACGAACATGACGAGGAGTCTCAAAATGGTCGAGACATAAAGATCGATATATTGGAAGGCTATGTTTGGACACCGGAAGGGTTCCGGATGAGTTCGGGCATTTAACGGAGTACCGGGGGGTTACCGGAACCCCTCGGGGAGTCAATGGGCCTTAGTGGGCCTTAGTGGGAGAGAGGAGGAGGCGGCCAGGTGGAGTGCGCCCCCCCCCCCAAGCCCAATCCGAATTGGGTGCCCCCCCTCTCCTTCCCTCTCTCTCCCTCTTCCTTCGTCTCCTACTCCAACAAGGAAAGGGGGAAAACCTACTCCTACTAGGAGTAGGACTCCCCCCTTTGGCGCGCCCTATGAGGGTCGGCCCTCCTCTCCTCCACTCCTTTATATACGGGGGAGGGGGCACCCCATAGACACACAAGTTTACAATTGTCTTAGCCGTGTGCGGTGCCCCCCTCCACGGATTTCCACCTCGGTCATATCGTTGTAGTGCTTAGGCGAAGCCCTGCATCGGTAACTTCATCAACACCATCACCACTTCATCATGCTGACGGAACTCTCCCTCAACCTGAGCTGGATCAAGAGTACGAGCGACGTCACTGAGCTGAACGTGTGCAGATCGCGGAGGTGCCGTGCGTTCGGTACTTGGATCGGCTGGATCGCGAAGACGTTCGACTACATCAACCGCGTTATTAAACGCTTCCGCTTTCGGTCTACGAGGGTACATGGACACACTCTCCCGCTCGTTGCTATGGATCACCTAGATGGATCTTGCGTGTGCGTAGGAATTTTTTTGAAATTACTGCGTTCCCTAACATCGACCGCCACTACAAAAAAATACACTTCCGTGATGATACGTGTTTGTCACAGTAGGTCGCGTTTTTTGTCATGCATGTACATCCATGAAAAATTTATGACAGAATCAAGATAGTCATACCTGTGCTGTCGTAGAAGTGTTCCATGACATTACCAAAATTATCATCACGGAAGTGTCCACTTCCATGACGATAAATCGCGCGTCACAGAAGTGCTTTCGTCAAGGGTGACCGACACGTGGCATCCACCGTAACGGAACGCCGTTAAGCTATCAGGTCGGGTTTTGGATCCGATAACCCGTTAACAGCCGTGACCAATGGGGATTTTCCACGTGTAAAATCATCATTGGCTGGAGGAAACACGTGTCAGCTCATCGTTGGGACAGATGTCATCCACTCATTGGACAGAAGACGCCTATGATACGTCGACACATGGCACGGCCCATCAAGTTTAAATGGGCCGCCCAACTAAAGGCCCACAAGATTTTGCGGACCATAATGGGCCGGCCCAGCTAAAGGCCCACGAGATTTTGCGGACCATAATGGGCTGGCCCAGCTAAAGGCCCACAAGATTTCGCGGGCCATAATGGGCCGGCCCAGGTAAAGGCCCACAAGATTTTTGTGTGCCATAATGGGTCGGCCCAGGTAAAGGCCCACAAAATTCTTGCGGATCATAATGGGCCGGCCCAGCTAAAGGCCCACGAGATTTCGCCGACACTAATGGGCCGGCCTAGCTGTAGGCCCACAAGATTTTGAGGACCCTAGTAGGCCGGCCCATTAACTGGCTGCCATGTTTTGGGCCAAATGCCGGCCCATATTTCATCCAGTCCATTAATGGCCTGCCACGTTCCGGGCCTAATAATGGCCCATATGAGATCCGGCCCGTTAAAAGCCTCCCACGTTCTGGGCCAAATCACGGCCCAGATCAGGTCCGGCCCTTTAAGAGGCTTTGGCCTCAATTATGGCCCATATCAGATTGGGCCCGTTAACTGGACGCTATGCTTTTGGGCCCACTTGCTAAAGGCCCATTTAGTAATTCGGCCTGATATTAGTTTCGGCTTGTTAAGGGCCCGTTTAACATTTCGGCCCTATATTAATTTCGGCCTGTTAAAAGCCTGTCATATAGTTGGGCCTAACTACGGCCCGGTTTGCATCCGGCCTGCTCCCAGCCGATATCTGATTGGGCCAAACAAGGACCGAGACAATTTTGGCCTGTTAAAAGCCCGTGATTTGATTCGCACAATCATGGGCCGGGGTCCATTTCGGGCTGCTGCCGGCCCGTGAGCTGTTCGGCACGTTTCAGGCCCAACCTACTTCTCAGCCTCCTAAAAGCCCATTGAGTTTTCTTGCGAAAAGAGGGCCGGGGATTACTCGGCCTATTAAAGGCCCGAATCTACTAGTGGGCCAGTTTGACGAGGCCCATGATGCGGATCATACATCGTGATTACATGACGGCCCGATTATGTATCGCACGGTTTGGCCGGTTTACTGCGAAGACAGGATATATATACAGTAAAATAACTGCAGCATCGTGAATAAGAAAAAACCTAGACTATACAATAAAGAAATTATGGCATATTACATCCACTGGGCATCAAAGTTCGCCACTATGATAATAAAGCACAAGCAGACAGCAGATTACATACACTGGGCATCAAAGATCGCCACCAGTGCAAATAAACACGCCGACAAAATAATATACAAAACCGACAGCACTTCAATAGAGTTTAAGAAAGGTTAGCCCTGCTGGCGAGCTGCAGCGCAACCACCTGAGCAAGATGATGAGACTATGCTTGTTCAACACTTATATCTTCCTCACTCTGAAAGATAAACAAGCACACAGATGACGGGTTTTGCACATAAAAGTATCAGTGCTGACAATTCATCACATTTCTTACTGATGAATAAAGTGACACAGTTTAAAATTGCATTAACACAATATGGTATTGTTCAGGTCAAGACATGGCAGGAAATGACATTGTGAAGGAGTTGGCAGCTTCACGACACCACTAGATTACAGATCAAGAACTCATAAGTATCAATGGTTAGTGTGCTGTCAATTTATCCCATTTCAGATTGGCAAATAAAGAGACGGTTTAAATAATAGTAGAATGATATGACATTGTTCATAGTTAAGACATTGCAGAATATGACATTGTGTTGTAGTGGGTAGGTTCACCACACCACTGGATTACGGATGAAGAACAGAAGCATACATGCAGTGCAAAAGAAGATCACTTGCTCTGTATAGTTTAATTTACATGGTATGAAGAAGGAACTTGGTTGTACAACTGAAAACTTAAATTGAGAAGGACAAACTTTTGTTTATGAACTACATAATAAACTTTAAACATGCAATTTGATGCAAACACCAAAAATAAACAGCTGTTGCAGTCATGCCTAACCAAATATACACAACAAAGTTTGAAGGCTTGAGAAGGACAAACTTACATTACTGGTGAAGACAGGCTCTATAAAGCCCTTGTCCATGCTGATGGGGGGGGCAATTCAAGAAGTTTACCACAGAATCTTCTTCATAAGCATTGCCTTTATTCTACATTTTGTTAAGAGTAAATATAGATGTGATAATATACGAAAAAATGGAGAATATTTAAGATAAGATGAAGAGTGATGCTACATAACCAAGTAGCTATAAATGTATGTGCAGCGATACAGGCAAAAGGCACAGCCAAGAGCAATGCACAGCTAAACTTCTTCAGTACCAACCTTATGGTAAGAGTAAATATAGATCTGATGTGTAGAAAATGGAGGGCAAAGGAAAATAAGCTGCAGAGTGATGGTACATGAACAACTACCTGTCAATATAAGTACACTGATAAAGGACAACATGTACTTACAAGAACAATGCAGAGCTAAAAAAATCATTGGCATTGGATATATTCTACACTAATGTAACCATTCATACAGATCAGATAATTTGGAGCGAACAATTGATAAGCAAGCTATCATGCATACTGCTGTCACATAATGAACAAGGTATGTATGCAAGTACAGTGATACAGGACAACAGGTACTAATAAGAGCAAAGCAGCGGGCAGCATATTTGCGATATCCTGTCGTTCTTTTCAAACCGGAATTCTTCTTCGAGCAGACTTCCTGCAAAAAAGATCCGTAAGGCACATGCGGAAAAGTAGAAGTTCAAATTGTCATTTGATTTCATAGACAGTACCTCATCCTGGGAACGAGACCAGTGCATAACAACGTTTTTCCATTCAATGTCTTCTAAATTTAGCACAGGAGACTTCACCGGAAATTCGTTTATAGACTTGCCATCAAAGTGTGATTTCCTCAGGTAACACCGATACTGCTGCAATGCTTCCTTGAAAAGCACAAGCAAGCTTTGCTCGTCATGACTATCCAGATTGACCCTCGCCTAGTTACAACAATGTAATGTAAATCATTGATGTGTTCGATCAACAGAAAACAGGAAAATAATAACCATGAATAATAGCACTTACACGTAAGTTGGACAGGAAGATGTGAAAATGGTGTTTGTCTATCTGTAGGAATTGGCCATCTCTGCAGTTGGGATAGGTCTTCGGCCGGTGGACTTGCTGTACTTTTTGCTGGAGTGGGATTTTTCTGTGGTACAGCTGGTGCTATGGCAAATGAAATCGGTATACCTTTTGCTGGAGTGCAGGTCCTGTGTGGTGGGGCTAGTGGTGTGGCCAGTGAAGTATGGGTACAGTCTGCTGGAGTCGGTCCTACGTTTAGTGTCACTGGTTGTACAACCAATATAAGTGGGGCGCTATCTGATTTCTCCGGCACCACCACGTTTTTCAAGGACTTTGCTGGTGCTCCTTCAGGTTCGGCAATCACCCTCTTCCTTTTTGATGTCTGATGCACAAGAACAACATTTGAGTGGAAAAACATGGTATGATGACAGATGGAATATGTATTGATAATGGATGGGCATGGCATCTCGAGTTATATGATGAGTAAACTAAGCAGATGGCGGTGCAACAAAGTAGAAGAAATGCAAGACAACATATGCAAGATACGCGCAATCAATAAAACCTTGCCAAATTAGAACAGGCACCTTGATGGGTGAACAGGACAGGCCATCTGCCTTTGACTCCTCGAGGTTAGAATAGTCATTAGGATGATATTCTGAACAAGAATCAACAGGTGGGGAGCGTATGAGTTTCATTGCTTCCAGAATGGCACTCAATGCCTTGGTGCTAATTTTGTAAGTCATTGCAGTGTTCCACAATATTCTTCTGATGCGCGGATTCTGATATTCACTGTAATTGCGTATAATATCTGAGAACCATGAAAACATAAATAGTTGTGAGATTATCTTTGTAATGCAGATGATATTCTAATATAGGGGCGCCCCTGTAAACACTTGTGTGCTATCACTGGATTCTGATGAGAGAGCTCATGTGTGCTGTAATATGGTGCGTGCATTTATATAATCTGGCACAAGTACACAAAAAAATAGGCTCCAGAAGTAAGGATAGCTGGCAGATGATAGGTTCATAATATACTATATAGAGAGTTTATTGCCAAACCATGATAACAAGAGCACACAACAACTAGGCAGATCATAGTGTACATAACAGGGGTACACCATAACCACGATATATAAATCGGGAAAGTGGAACTGGCTTGAAAATACGGTGTTGTATTGCCGCTAGTAATTGAAAGCCTATCGATCACGTACAGGCCAGCTCTATCAGCTGTTGACTGCAGATGTCCCTGCGCCCCTTCCTGACAAGGAACATACTGTACGTACTAAATACAGAATAAACAAAGAGGAACATGTTAAAGAACAGAAGAGGAAGCATATTCTTGAGGTTCCGCTTCATTGCATACAATGTTGGTTGCCCACTCATGATGAATCACAGCGCCCAAAGAAATGCAATTCCATGCTGTCTCTCTATATGTGGCAATTTTGAACAAGAGTCATTAGGATCATATTCTGAACAAGAATCAACAGGTGGGGAGCGTATGAGTTTCATTGCATCCAGAATGGCACTCAATGCCTTGGTGCCAATTTTGTAAGTCATTGCAGTGTTTAGCTTCAAGAGTGGACTGCTGCTAGTGCGACACAAAGCAGCTACACAGATCATAGTGTAGATATAACGGGGAAAACCGTAAGCATCAGAGTAAAATCAGCAAAGTGGAACTTGCTGGAATATATGTGCTAGTATTGCCGGTACGGCTAGAAAGGCTTCGGATACCAGCTCTCTTCAAGTGAAGGTGCGGTACTGTTAATATCAGTGTTACTCTCAAAGGCGACACAGCTCCCCGCATTTCCTTGCTATTCTTATAGGATTCAAGTGGGCAGGTGACTACAAATCCTATTCCTATGTTTACAAGATCCTACGAATCAAAGAGGCTCAAAGTGTCCATCACAACCGACCGTATAGACCTCTACACTGCAAAAGTCCCTGCTCATCTTCAGTACAAGGAACATACTGTACCACTATCATACTCCCTCCGTTCCAAAATATAAGTCTTGGTAGAGATTTCCACTATGGATCACATACAGATGTATCCAGATACATTTTAGAGTGTAGATTCACTCATTTTGCTCCATATGTAGTCCATGGTGGAATCTATACAAAGACTTGTATTTAGGAACGGAGAGAGTACATATTAAAGAAGAACGGAAGAGGAACATGGTAAAGAAGAGCAAGCAGATTTTGGATAATAAAATGTTGGTTGCGCAGTGCCCACACATGATGAACCAGAGCGCATTAAGAATGCAACTCCCAGCTGTCTCTCGACCATTTCAGGCGGTTGGATGAAGATCCTACGTCTCCTAACCCATCTTCTTCCTCGTCTCTGATTCTTCCCATACAGAACACCGCACGGGCTGCCGGCCGGACCACCGGCCCCCGCCGCCTGTGTTCCTCCGCCACCCCCACCCCCACCCCGCCCCAACCCCCACCCGCATCGAGTTTTCTTCGTTCGGCGAGGCCCCACAACCACCCGAGCCCCTTCGTTCGCACCGGCGAACTCCGGCGAGCTCTGAAAAATCGACTGACCCAATTTTGAAATTTAGTCTACTGTGATTTAACTAGTGTGGAATATAAAAGGGGAAAACCATAAGCATTGGGAGTATAGTGTTGAGCGTGCCATGGCGGATCTGAAGGTGCAAACCGGACAAAGGCAACTTCGCAACCAAGACAAGAAATCAGAGTAAAGCAGTGGCGATCTATTTTCTTGCTGCGATAAATAAGTTGAGCAGATACGAAAGAGTACCGCCTCTGGTGCGGCGCCGTGTACGCATCTGCTGAGAATTTGACGGTGCTGCGGTAGCGATGGCTGTCGGCGGCGTGGAAGCAGATCTAGGAGGGTAGACGGTGGCGGCGGGGCGCGGTGGACGAGACGGTCGTAGGAGCGGCGCCGGCAAGGTGGACGACGGCGGGGATGAAGCGAGAGGACGGGATGCAAGGATCCCGGTCCGAAGCCGTGGATGAGAGAGGTCGATCTCTTGTAATGGACGGCGGCGTCGGGGTATCAGCTCCGGCATGGTGGAGGAGGACGGCGGTGGATGGGGTGGCGGACGGCGGCGGACGGAGGAGGGTGGGGTGGAGAGGGTGTTTTGGCGCCCACGGAGTACGAATGGGGAAAAGGGAGGTAGAGAGGAAGGGGGGAACCATGTATTCAGGGCGCGCTTGTCTCAAATGCGAGGAAATTTACAAACTTAGCCCCCGTTTCAAATTTCTACTACATCACAGCAACATTAGTCGGTTGGGGATAGGACGGTAATCTCGCATACACCGAATATTTGCCGACGAGAGTTTGTTTTTGGCGCCCACCGTGTATGAATATGAATCGGGGAGGGAGTCGATTTCGGCCGAGGACACACTGTGTTTTGGCGCCCACCGTGTATGAATCCGGGTGAGAGGCGGTTACGTCACGTTTGGGTGAAATTACAAACCTACCCCTATCGAAACCTATAGAAATCCAGCAGATAGGCTTTGCGTGGCAGGGATAGGCAGTAGTGATTTCCATCTCGCAGATTTTGGTTTCGGGCGGTTACTGCGACTTTCCCCGCTTCGTTCAAATTTTGCAGAGTGCACGTTTACCGTGCCAACTCAATTCGAATCCCGTTTGTATTCTATTTTTTTCGGGCGGGATCCATTTTCAATTGGAATTACATTCTATATACATCATTTTTTATATATACTTTCAAAAGCACAACACCATTTATACATAAATATGGTTTACAAATGGCATGATCTCAGATTCATAAGGTTGTATCCATCAATTTGGATTTTCAAATATTTGAAACCACTTTATGTTGAAATCCAATGTATGCATTCCTCGCTAACTGTCTCCAATTAATGTGTGTTTCATGCGGGTTTTTTTTACTTCTCAAACATGTATAATGTGTTTCACACACGCAACATATAGTGTAATCCCGTTTAGACATTAATTGCATATAAACCATGCATTGTTTGTAATTGAAGAATCTATGGATCACCAATATTGATAAACTATATAACATTACACGTGTGCCCAAATTCAAATGAATATGCATGTTTGATACACCAATTTGCGTTATGATATTATCGATGTCGTGATCTCCAGTTTAAATATTTGAATCCCCTTTAATCCAGATATTCGTCTCATATAGCTATCACTCATGCTTATATAGGACTATCTCTCTGGACCTATACGCGTTCATCGTCTCTCAGGTATCTCTCGTGCTACCTGTATGTCGACAATGATCTTTTATCTTCGTAACACACTGACGGTACTCTCTCCCTCGACCTTCATCACTCTATCTCTCTCTAAGTATATCTCGCTCCCTGCTATGTGTCTCTAACTATGATTCTCCATGTGGAATCTCTTTCTCTCACACAAACACAAAACTTTGTCTCCCGGGGTCTCATTTCTCTCTACTATTCCCATGTGTGCCACTCGCACACCCCTCATACAGAGATGTCTTTCGCTCCTTAGATATGAGAACCTACGACTCTTCCTCTTCAATGTCTCTTTCTCACACACAAACACAAACTCTGTCTCCCAGGGTCTCATATTTCTCCATTGTTCTCTTGTATGTCGCTCACACACACCCTCTCTCCCTAGAGATATCTTGCGTTCCCTCGTATGTCTCTCTAGCTATCACTCTCGTTGTGAAATATCTTTCTCTCTCGCAGACACAAAACTCCGTCTCTCTGGATCTCATTTCTCTCTGATATCTGTTTGTATGTGACTCACATGCACCCTCTCTCTATCTCTCTCACACCCACACACATAACCCAGCCTTCTGATCCACTCGACTCCTATCTCTAACGCACACTAGCTAGCATCTTTATCTTTCTATTTATCTGTTTCTCCATCAACCTTCTTTCTCGCCCTCACTCTTGATTCCTATCACGCACACTACATATGTTTCTCTCTACATGCAGTCAAGTGCCCTCTCACACACATATATAACTTCACCCTTTGAACCACCCGACGGTCATCTCCAACACCCAAACTAGCGGATGTCCCTCTAGCTAGCATCTCCATCTCTGTATCTATCTGTAGTTTCTCCGTCAACATTTCTTTCTCGCACGGAGTCTTGCTTCCTATCACCCACACTATATATGTCTCTCCATACATATGCATTTATAGGTTGGTCTCTTTTGCACAATCGTTGCGCCTCACTCCCTCTGCTCGCCATAGATGCATGCTCCAGCCCACGCCACTATCTCTTAAAGACAAAAACACATGCTCAATTGTCGGGCCTTCTTCCCTGCATTCTCACATGCATGCATATTGTCATACCGATCCGTCTCTCCCATGTCGTTGATCTTATGACTTATGTCTTCTTTCTTTTATCTCGATCATGCGCGCGCGCACACACACACATCCCACGTATACATGTATACCTCTCACACATGCACGTTCAAGGTCTCTATGTCTCCATACGTAGTTAATTACCCTCAATCCTAACGCCACATCGAATCGTTCTCCTCTTTTGTGCACATAACTTCCGCCTGGATGGGTAAAACACACACTCACACTTAACAATCTCCTTCTAGCTACCCCCCCGCCTCTCACTCTTCCCCTATATCCCCGAAACCAATAAGACCATCCCTTTGTTTAATTCCCGCCTACATGCACCATCGATATATAGTAGTCTTCCTCGGTGTCTCTCGAACAAACACGTTCTCTCGATGTCGACTCCTCTCACGCGCACACACCTTCTCTTCCCTCTCTACGGGCATTTTCTCTCTCGCACCCCATCGTTGGTGGCCTCTGCCATACACATCACCTCTCTATGATGAAGCCATGCACACTTAAATTACATCCGCCACAGAGGACCCCGCGACACACACACACACACACGCACGCACGCACGCACCCCCCCACACACACACTAAGACTCCATCTCTCTCTCTCACACACACACACAAACACACACACACACGCACGCACGCACACCCCCCCACACACACTAAGACTCCATCTCTCTCTCTCTCTCACACACACACACAAACTAAGACTCCATCTCTCTCTCTCCTCTCTCTCTCTCTCACACACACACACACACACACCCCACACACACACTAAGACTCCATCTCACACACACATGCTCTAGGCGGAGCATTTGTTCCTACCACCCTTCATCCAACCTTACCCGTATGATAAACAATCACCTTTATTTACTTGCATAACATGGACAAATTCCACTTTACTTTAGTAGTCAGCAAACTTATCATCTGTACCCTTATAAAAAACGAGTTGGCGGTGATGGTGTGCCTGCCATCTTGTAATACAGACCGTATGATCTATATCTGAGGATAGAAAGCAAACTATGATAATTTTACAAAAGATACCCGCACCTCTCTCCACATCATTATCTCCCGCAACCTCATTGCTCAGCAATTAAAAAAGGAATAAGTCTCTGGAACAATCTAGCATGCATGGTGGCCGCTGCCGCCTGCCGGCGCCGTCCATCCCCATGCCTCCGCCCATTCCGACCACCAGTCACCACCACGCTCCACTCCTCCTCGCCTTATCTCTCATCTTTCATTTTTTCGATGACATTCTCGAGATACCAGTTTTCCGATAAAATTCTCGAGATATCATTAGTTTTTACACATGGGATTACTCCTGCATGGGTCAATCACAACAGGTGTTCTGTAAAAAAATGCATATTGATGTTCCGTGCAATGCACGAGAATCTTGCTTGTAATTATATAACGCAAATCACGAGCAGGAAGTGACATTTTTTTGACACAACCACGTTAACATGGCCACGTAAATCACTAGCTAAAGTAAATACCATTATACTTATATCCCGATGCAAAAGGTTGAGTACATGTCCGAAGAGTAGAGTCGCACACACGCACTCTGTCTCTCAGAATCTCTCTCACACACACACCAGTTACGTGACGCCCACTTAAGCAGACACGTATGTTACAATTTGTGCACCCGCGGGTACACGTGATGCTGCGCATTTATTTAAGCCGGAAGGCGAACCCAAACAGTAGCTGCATTCATTCCCCTCCCGCCGCCTCTTCTCTGGTCGCCGTCGCCCGGTAGCCATGGGCCGGCCGAAGGTAACAACATACGCCATACTCCCGCCGGAGCGGCGCTTTAATATGGAAATTTTAGTGGTCATGCATGCATCTTTTTGTGCTAGCACTCCTATATAAGGGTTGACCGGTCGCTTCCCGCGGACGTGCGCGGGCGGTGGAAGAGGAAGGAGAAGGGAAGCGGGCTGTGGAGTAACGTTTTTTACCACAATTTCTTAGGAAACTGAGTGCAATAATTGAGTAGTTTTGCAAACTACCAGTACTACACCTGAAACGGTTCAAAACCTATACTCCCTTGCCAGCGCGCGCTTCCCGCGTGAAACGGTCAGCGTCGCCCTGGAGCGTCAGTGCCGCATTAATGCCCGGCCAGAGCGGAGGCGACCTCTCACTGGCGCCGGCTTTGAAGTGGCGCGACGGCCGAGAGAGCGCCGCTTCCCGGTGCACGCGACTGCTCCGCGTCGAGACTGGCCATAGGCCCTGTTTGGATCCATGGGTTAGAGTTAGTTTGAGCTAGTTGGGGCTCAAATAGCCCTAAAGTATCCAAGCATGAGGGTTTAAATTGGAGCAAGTTGCACCGAACCCACCAAAAAAAACTATCCCACCCAAGAGGTGCTAACTGGAGATAGTTCTCATTGGGACCACTGAAAAATCACTTTTCTCTCTCCATGAAGTGCATTTATTGTCAATCTAACCCTGTCACCCAAACACCTCTTTGGCTACAGTTAGTTCAGGGTTAGTCATGAGTTAGTCTAACCTCTAGCTAAGTTAGAGTATCAAACAGGAGCAGTATAGGACATGCAAGTTGCTCAAAGCATACAGGCAAATTCGTACGTGAAAGGATTTTTTTCTTTTTGAAAACGGAACGTGAAAGGAATTTTTTTAGAATGCTCTTGGCATGTCGCTAACATGTGATAGTTAACCGACCTCAATAGACGGCAGAAACGCCAGCCCGCCGCACTTTGATAGAGACGAGGAGGGAGAAGCGATACAGGCTGCTGGATTACTAGAGATAGGTGTCGCACGGAAGCCAAGAAATATGGTGATAGCGTGGGTTAGCCATGTACTAGTATGATGTAACTACACTGGGCTGCCGTGTTTCGTACTCTTCCAGTCCACTGTGGAGATGATTGGTTAATTTTATATCGCTGAATAATATTAAATATTATGAGTGCAGACGCTCCACCACGAGGTTCCTTGCTCCTTCTCGGTCGTCCGGAATCTATGTTCTTCCACTCTATTTTTTTACGTGAGCTTTGTTCATCCTTTTGCCAACACGCGAGACATCTAGCATCAAGGTGCACGTGTTATGCAAGGATCGTTCCATCTATATGAAGAACACGTGGGACTGGAACTACGAGACGGACATGTACCCAGGAGTGGACGTACGAACCTGAGTAATGTAGCGCAGTAAGTGAAGTAGAAAGGCACAAATGGTATGAACATGCGTGGCATATAGGGTGTGTTTGGTTGCGTTCTCGTCTCAGCATAGTTGTTCCCTCTTCATGCATGCTCAACTCAACACCCCTCTTCATGCATGCTCTCTTCATGCATGCTTCTAGTGTATTTGTGCTAAACTAGTGTGGACTCATGCACCCTCCATACACTCTACCAAACACCCAAAAGTAGGTCGAGAAGGGAACTCTTGGGCGGCATTTGTCTCTTACTACGTACTACCACTAAATGTTGTACGTGCAATGCACGGTGATGTTATGGAGTACGTGCCTAAGTACTCTACTACTACTATATTAGTTGGAGGCACATATTAACTTTTATATTTGTTTACGTGTATGCCCCGAGACCTTCCAACTAGACGTGTCTTTCTCTCCAGGTCGCACTTTGTATCGTTCATACCACTAAGTACTACTACGTGTGGTCTCCGACCCAGAAGTGGAAGAAGTGGAGACGCTCTACCACGCTGTTTTTTTACGCTGGGCTCTACCACGCTGTTCATGTCCCACTCCTTTCGCTGACGTGTGGGACATCCAGCACGTGCCGTGTTTGGCACCCTTCGTCGTAAGAGTTGAAACGCTAGCATTCATCAGAAATAAAAAATAATTATAAATCGGCAGTGATACTATTTTTTTGCGAACCAATCAGCAGTGATACTATACCACGCGGTTTCCTTGCTCCTCGATATCGGAAAGAATACTTCCGTTCGCCAACATGTGGGACGTCGACCATCCTGGTCCACTTGCCATGCACGCAGAACTCCAAGGGAGAGTCACCCAGGTCGTCGCGCCGCAGTAACAATGACTAATGAGCCGTCAAATCACAGGCCCACTTCCCACTTTGAAGTTGCTCGGACGAAGGAACCATCATGACTTCGTTGAATTCCGCTTCTTGAAGAAAACTACTGTACCAGCAGTACTGCTAGCTACAGTAGTTACTCCAACAGAGGCCTCCTTTCGTTCATAGGATAGGAATATGAAAATCATAGGAAGTGAGATGACATGCATCTCAATTCCTATAGAGAAAGAGATGCCATTTGATGCTTAGGATAGGAATTTTTCCATTTAGTCTAGGCTAATGTACTGGTAATTTGCTCTAAAAACTACAGTAGTAACTAGTAGTATTGGTACATGCTCGTACTCAGACACAGACACACACACTAACTACTAGTACTACTACTTCTCACATGCTGGCCAGACGCCGTCGTTCTCCTTCCCGGCTTTGTCGGCGACACCCCACCGTGCTTGGATCTCCGCCGACCTCTCCGCAGCAGCGCGTGCGTCCTTTTCTTTCTTGCGGCGGCGGGCCTCTCTTTTCTTGAGTGCTTTCTGACTTTTCCGCTCCCTCTGTGCGGCTTTGGCCGCCTCTTGCTCTACCGCCCATTCGGCCTTGGCATCTTCAAATTCCTCCCACATAGTTGTGAGGTCGCGAGCGGCGATGAACTCGGCACGGCGGGATGCCATCGCTTCCCTACCATTTTGTGTGCGGTCGTGGGCGGCGAGGAACTCGGCGCGGCGGGATGCCATCGCTGCCTTACCGGTTAGTGTGCGGCGCGGTGGCATGAACGACGCTTGGTGAGAGCTCTGGGGTGGAGTGGCCGGACAACCGTATAGTGCATTGGTTTGTCAAGAGCTCAAGGACAGAAGACGAAGCAAATTTGGATTCCCCTTCAATCCTGGTCATTTATTACCGAGTAAAATGCATTGGCGGTCATCGAACTTGTCTTGATAGCTCACTTTGATCATTGTATACGAGATATGGTGATTATACGGTCACTGGCTCAGCGTATAGCTCCGTATTTGTCGGGTTGACCAGTCAAACAGTCCGCATGCGCCTCATCAGCTCGTGTTCTTTATCTATCTACGCAGGCCTACCTGTCAATGGAGAAAGAAATACTGTAAAAACCAAAATTATGCGTATGTGGGGAATCAAACCACGGACTCGTCGCTGCAACGCACCCTCGTTAGCCAAATGAAAATGAAATACTTCGCGTCAGACACTCACGCTCACGCTGTCAAAGCATGCTAATGCATGCACGTCGCCCTCTAAATCAAAGTCCTGCTCATGGCGCAATGCAAACGGTGAGCCCATCACGTGCGCACCCCGGCGGTGCCTGACATTACTGTTTAGACGTTTGATGGAGGCCTACGCGAACGCCGAGCATGTATTCACCTGGCTCAACACCAACGGTCATACTCGGACCGCCTTGCTCATGTATATCGTCCATCACAATGGCAATCTATCAAACAGCCTAAGCTAGAGAGGGTACTATGGTAGTATGGTATGGAGTATGTACTATCGTGAGCGACCGATCTTAGTGCCACTGCACACCGAAACTCCTTCCATCGCTAGCGCGCGCTTCCCGCCTGAAACGGTCACCGTCTCTCCAGAATGTCAATGCCGCATTCATCGGACTTAACTGCAGGTGCAATTGGTGTGTCACTGACATGCGGGCCAGATGCCCGTTGGGCCCACATGTCAGTAACCCAAACGCATCTGCAGTTAAGTCACTGAAGCAGCGTCCGCATTCACGCCCGACAAACCTGTAGCACGTCACATCACTCGAACTAGCCCGCCTAACGAGCAGGAAAGCACCGCCCTCGTCATTTTGTTCTGGATTTCTATCGATCGATCGCGTGAAAATGTTACGCTTCGCAAGTTCTAAAGGAAAAGGCGGCACACTTACGACTCGTACGCGTCGCAACCCCGACAGTCCGTCTCGCGCGCCGCTCACCAGAGGGGACACACGTTGTCTTGCAATTTCACTGACATGTGGGACCGTAATTGAATAAACAGTCGATAGTCGAAATCTAATCACTCGGCGGGCGTCGGCTGAGAAGAGAGAAACGGGGGAGGGAGAAGAGATCGCCCGCCCGCCGCGCATGGACTCCAAGAAATATATGGTGATAATGTGAGGTGGGCCATGCTGGAGTCCGGACCGCTTCCGGAGCCCGCTCTCACCGTCCTGGCCCCTCAAGACGCCAGCTGCCCGCCGCATGCATGCATAGCAAGTAGTACTCCTTATGTGGAGGAGAGAGAGGCATTGACAAAGTCAAGGAGTGGACTCTGCAAGAGCCCGTCTCTACACGTGCTCCTAGGTATAAAAAAATAATTCTAAAAAAAGGCATAAAAAACAATTGTGTCTTAAAAAAAGAAAGGTAAAAAACATTTGAGAGGAAATAGATAGAGAGAAAGTGAGAAAAAGCTGTAACCTGGGCATTACATGAGGAAGGAGGGAGTGGTGCACATGCCAAGTTCACTGGGCTGCCGTGTTTCACACTCCTCCGTCGTAACAGTGGAGACAATAGCTTTCATCAAAAATAAACAATGAATACTCGTTGCTCGTCCTCTATATCGGAAAGAATACTTTCATTCGCCGACATGTGGGACGTCGACCATCCTGGTCCACCTGCCATGCACAAAATTATCCTGGTCTACCCCGGTCGTATCGCAGGCCCAACCTTTCCCACTGTAAGTTGTTCGAACGAAGGAACCATCATGACTTCGTTGAATTCCGCTTCTTCAAGAAAACTTACTGTACCCGCAATACTGCTACCACACGCGAGGACTGGACGGCACTGTACCACGTCATATCACTGAAACCCAATAGGCCAAACTAGCCCGCCTAGGTCATCTATTTTGGAACGGAGGGAGTACGTCTCTGCACTGCTATGATTTTGTGTTGCACGTCTCTTGTACTTTTGCTACGATTTTCCTACCCTATGAACCAAATGAGGCCTGAATGTATGTCGACTATTGTCTGATCGATCGCTAAGCCTACAATTTTAGGAGCTAGGGCTATTGGTCGATCGACGAGGGATAAGTATAAGCGTACCACGAGCTCATCAGCCCCAACGTTTCTCTTCGGTGAGTGTTTTGCAAGTACTATAGCTCGCACAGTAGCTAGCCTACTGACACCAAGAATCATCAAACAAGCCTGCTGATATGATAAACAGTTCAAACTTACATCTAAGCATGCCATATATTACATCAAAAGCTGGTGAGGATACATCTGTTTCCATAACTCGGAGAGGGTTCGCATGATTCATCGCATGATTCACTATCAAACAAAAGTAGCAAGATCCGCCCACACATGACAGTGCACTAGCCCTAAGATGGTTTGATAACACGCATCGTTATGGTAATTAAACACAGGGCAATGCAAACTACCCTGAAGGATTAGCGCGACCAACTATTTCTTGTCATCGATCTCTCGGGCAATGACCACAGCACGGACAGCGGCATGGGAATCGATTTCTGGGGTGATGTCCACAGGACTGACCGCGACATCGGAATCGATCTCTGGGGCGATGTCCACAGGATGGACAGCGGCATCGGAATCGATCTCCGGGGCGATGCCAACAGGACGGGCCACGACATCGGAATCATCAAGGACGTCCACCGGCACCTGCACAACCCTAACATATTAGCAAGCACATTGCAAATAATCAAAAACCACAACTATGGTAATAAGCCATTATTTTTTACCTTGTGCAGCTCACCGGGGGATCTCATCCCTCCGGGGGCCATCTCCTCGTCCTCGATGGGGGCCATCACCTTGCCAGGGGAATACTGCTTCTCAACGGCGACTATCTCCTCAAACTCGGTCTTGAGCCTCACATAGGTGGCAATCAGAGTTCCTGGGGTAGGCACGGTGGGGCCCTTGCTGTTCTTCCAACTTTCTTTGAGGAGTTCGTCCGCCAACGTCCTCAACTCTTTGGCCAGTGCTTGTTTCTTGGAGTTCTTCGTCTCCATGGGTTGGCCCGCCAACATGGTCAACTCGTTGGTCGGTGCTCGCTTCCTGGAGATCGCTGTCTCCAGTGGGTTGTCCGCCGGCAACTCTTTGCCTAGTGCTCCAGGATCCATCAATGAACTGACAAACAAAAAGCAATCGAAAGGAAACCACAATCGCAATGAAAACGGGAAAAGAATAGGATGTGAGAATCGGTCGGTGCTCCGCAAAAAGAAGATTCTTGGAATGAAAATATAGCAGCATAGCTGATTCGCCCACCTTTCCTTCATCGATACAGAAGAAAAATGGCAGAAGTGAGTAGCCTGGAGTGAGGTTTTCTTCAAGAAAGGGAAGAAAGGGCTTGAACGAGCGTTCCAGTGAAATGATGGTTGCTTCGTCCAGTCCAACTTGGAGGCCACCTTACCACTGCTGGTAAAGGTGTGGGTTTTGTGATATGACGGGTCATGACGGCCACACCGGGGTGACAGGTGAGTCTCGACTGTAGCACCTCGCTGTGATTTGGTGGATGGCACGCGGGCCCGGATGCTTTGAAATGTCCCGCATGTAGATAGAGTGGCTAGTCATATAGGAGTGCTCAATATTGTGCACCGCGACCAAGGCGGAGAGGAAAACGAGAGAACTACGTAATTAATGCATGAGTTTAATTAGGGTAGTTTTGTAAAGTACGAGATACATTCCTCCAATCGCAAAATGCCTTGGTTCATGAGATTTGAGATTTGAGCCCTATAAACCGGAAGGGAGGGAGTACTGCACACGGTGTAGTCTAGTCACTTGTTGAAATCTCTAGAAAGGCAAATACTCCTTTCCGGTTTACAGGGCTATACTACTCCCTCCGTCTAGGTGTGTAAGTCATCTTACGAAAACCAAATAGTCCCAAAACACTTAGGCACGGTGCATTAACTTCTACCTTGTTTCTTGTTTCTTGACATATCAACCAATAAGAGATGAGAGGTGTGCATGCTTTTAATGACTTGCAATGGCTAGTTCATTGCATGCAATGCTATTAATTAGCAAATAAACATTGGTGACCCCAGGAGGAAACGGTGCTAAGCGCGTGGACCTATGCAGAATGAGTATCAACCAATGGATAATGGAGTTTTTAATTGTTAAACAATAGCAGTTTTGTCTCATGCAAGAGCCTGGCTAGTACTCCAAGGAACCGCACCATGCGAGCGTTTGCAACTGCCACGTTCGGGTTGCGCTTGGCTCTTCGCCTCTTCGAGAAGACGAACAATGATGTTACTCCTACTTCTACAGTATCGAATCCACTGCTGCATGTCCGTCCACCTCGTGCGGGAGGGATAGCGTGTAGCGAAAGCTTCTACTTACTACTCCTGCCTTTGCGTCTGACAGGTGGGCCCAACAGGTGGTTGGCCCTCCTGTCATGCTGCCAAAGGCAGGTGCAGTTAAGGCACCGGAGCTCAGTCCGCGAGGGAGAGGGCGTTGTAGTAATCAAATTTCTCGGTCTTGTACGAGTTGATGCGACACATCAAAGCACTGCACTCGATATAAGTCTTTTTACACATTTAAAATGGGCTACTTCGTATGTAGGAGTAGACATATTCTGCTTCGTATGTAGTCACTTGTTGCAATCTCTAAAAAGACTTATATTTGGAAACGGAGGGAGTACAACGCATGCATGCATGCCATGACTTTCCTTTTGATACTTGCATGTGTTGATTTGATGCACCTTGCCAAATTTTGACTATAAATTTAACTAACCAAATTTTCATGCATGTCACAAAAAAATTACGGGGCTGTTTGGATTGTGACTATGTTTGTCTTATGTGTGCCACATTATTTTTCCCACACTTGCCTTAACCTGAGTTGCTCAAATTGTTAGACACACTTTGGCTTGCCTAAGGGAATCTTGCAAATTTTCCCATATTCACACTGCCTACTGAGTTGCTCAATTGTTACTGGCTTGCTAGGAATCGCAAATTTTTGTGTCTATGACATGTGGGGTTCACTGCTAAAAAAATTCTTGTCTTAGGTGTGGCTTATAAAAAGACTTATATTTAGGAACGGAGGGATAAAAATATAAATAATAATGCATGTGGGCCAACCCACGTTCGCTAATTTTAGCCGGGGCTTGTCACAATTTTTACGAGGGGTTGGTGTTTCATTTAATTGGAGGGACTTGTAGTACCAGACTGAACGATACAAATGCCGACCCTGGCACCACACGTAAAACACCACTTGGAACAAGCGGGGTAGCTATCTCAAAAAACAATCAACAACTAAAAAAACCGCGACCTGGCATGTAGTAGTACACAATTTTAAACGATTGTTTTGATGGAGTGAAAAAGGAAAACTACCCCACTACGTATATATAGGCCGGAGCCTCCGCGCTTGCTTGCTAGGGTTGCTCTATTCACACACTCTCATCCTCTCCAGATCTAAACAAGATAGGGGTAGTAACACTGTCTTTCTCCCTTCAAAAAACACTGGCTTTCTATCCTCACCGCTGGTTACAGATCCGGACGTATCCCCCTCCGCCGGTGAAGGGGAGGAGGGGCAGCGTTTAGGCCGTCGTCGACAGCGAGGGAGGAGACCCACTGCCGGCCGCACCGTTATCTCTGGCCGAGCGCCGGCGCGGGAGGTCCTCCGATCCCTTCGTCGTTGCCTGTGGGCGGATCCGGCCTCCCGCCGCCCACCTATCCACATCCCGACGACCTTCAGGTATATCTTCGTTCGAAACCGCCTTAGCTCTACTTCCCCAGCTCACTACGTCGCTGCATGTGCATCATTTTCTACCTCCCAGCCCCTCTCGATCGGATGGTCCAACGTCACATATTTTTTTCTTCTATTGTTAGAGGTAAAGCTACTTCATGGAGTCGAATCTTGTACTCCCTCCGCCCGAAAATACTTGTCATTGAAATGGATGTATCTAGATGTATTTTAGTTCTAGACACATCCATTTTGATGACAAGTAATTCCGGACGGAGGGAGTACTTGGTTCAAACAAGAAATAAAGTGGGGGTGGGGGAATTTAGTATGTACTCCCTCCATTCAGAATTACTTGTCTCGGAAATGGATGTATCTAGAACTAAAATACATCTAGATACATCCATTTCTGCGACAAGTAATTCCGAACGGAGGGAGTACATCGGACTTGGTACAAACAGGAAGGGAAGGGAGTGAAAGTAGTACAGACTGGTCATCCAACCGGTCTCTTGGTCGAAAAGGGAAATATAGGTGTAACGCTGTACACAGTGGTATGACCAGGACTAGATTTGCTATCCACACATAGGAGTAGGTGGCTAGAGTGAACAAAAATGGGACCAACCCAGATATGTTTCTTGGATGTTTGTTTCTCGGGCAACAAACTATGAATCACCACTTTATGCCCCTGTTTACGTACATGGTGCTGGACTGCTGGTGCACCCACTGTCCCATGCCCTTATACCAAATATTTAGGTTCCGTTCGGAATAAAGGGGCAAAAACATAGGTCTTGATGAAAATAGAGCTATAGGAAAGGAATGTAGGTATAAAACTATGGAACAGCGAACCGGAGGAAACTCTCAAGAGAATGTGTTTGGATAGACTACGAAATGTACAGATTTGTTTTTTTAGAGTAGCATGCTTGGCAGTATGAGATGCTATTTGTTTATTCAGCTGCACAGTGACTACTCTTGTCCTCACCTCACGTACCACACATAGGTTGATTTTTTTATTCCGGCTACACAGCACAGCAACCTGTCTAACGCATGGCAGCGAGCGCCTGCCTCGGGCTTCCGCCCAAAAAATGAGCAGCGCGTGGATGTTTCTAATCCTATGGAATCAGTACTACCAGACCAGCTTTCCTATGAAACACTATTCACCTTTCCCGTGTTCCGAACGGTTGGAAGGGAAAGAATACCGTAGGAATTGTGTTCCTACGAAAATCCTGCACCAAACCTGTGAACCGAACGCAGCCTTAGCTGTTCTTAATCTAATGTCCCTGGTAAAAATGAAGCCATGCCACTGTTATAAGCCATGACAAGTTTAGCCAAATGTTTTTGCCTGTAATTGTTTGAGACTCTGACTGTTTCCTCTGTGCCTTTTTGTGCAAACAGGGATATCCAATTCACCTGGTTGCTGTTGTGACCTTTTGGTGCACTGCACAAAACTCTTCTTAAAAGAAGTGACTTTTGTGCTGTTTAACTGGAATGTCAGAATGGAACAGTTGGTTCATTTTGGTGGAACTGCACAAAGGGAGATCTGTGTTCCAATCCTCATCATCCATATTGGCGCCATAACCTTCCTTTAGGTAAGAATGATATTTAATGCATGTGTTCATCTCTATTTTCCGACTGCCATGAGAAAATAATGTTGTTTTTTACTAGTACACTTGTACTCCCTCACTGACAAAACCAATTCTGAATTAGAAGGCCAATCATGTACTTGGTTTCACCAACTGGTGAGGAGAAAGAGAAACAGAGCATGAAGAGGAAGAAGAAGAAGAATAAACAGTGCCAAGGCGATCTTGCTGAAGCCAGAGGCCTCAGTCGAGGCCATTCAAGGGCTCCGGCAACGACTACCTTACATGTGAGACGATCCTCCAGGGAGCCCTTCCACTTCTGCTGTCTCACTTAATTAATTAGGAGTACTTAAGTACCACTAATTTATTACTGCCTAATTTTCCTGTTGGAGTTAAACAAATCTTTAGTAGGACCCTATGCTGAATCATGTACGTGTGTATGTTTGTCTATGGAGGTGAATCATGTGGTGGAGCAGGGAGGGAATATTATTAGTGTCATGACATAATAGTGCTATTGTTTTGCATGTCAATTTATTGCCATTGGTTCAATGAGGCAATGTTTTGCGTATTGTCCATCATGAATTTGATGCTACTGTTTGAGTAATATGCTAATGTCTTCCTATCCTTTCTCACTAAGCTAATGAAGGTTTCACCTTGTTCCTACTTGTGCAAACAGGGATCATGTTGTGCCAATCATACATTTTAGTGGAACTACACAAGACAATACAATGAACTGTATCCCAGCCAGTGCTTTAACTCTGCTGGAAGTTCTTGATAATCTTTCGATATAATCTCAGCACTGGTAAACAAGAGTGATTTCAACCATACATTTGAAGTGCACAAAAATATATACTATTGTGTGATTCCAGTGAGTGCTTTATCATCTCTTATGGGACTACATGAATAAGCTTTTTTTCTCAGGTTGGTACGGGCCTAAGGCCTTCATCCATATTAGTTTGCTGTCATCTCTATTTGTATCGTGCTACTGTCATGAGAAACTCCTTTATCTTTGCACGTTAAAGTTTTGCAACCTATGATAAATGGCAATGCTTTGAGTGTTGAGTTGAGCTAATTGGCACTGATTAAATAAACTAATACCTCTCTTTAAGCAAGACTACTATGTTGCTAACTTTACCCATTAAGATAATGAGGGTGCTTCTATTTGTTAGTGTATGTTTCATCAACTAGTCCCACTATTACAGTAATCTCACTCTCTCAATATATGTGCCAACAGGGATGCTCGATTTTGGTGGAACTGCACAAAAACTTTGGGTGCTTCATTGCCTCGACAGCTTCCGTCCTTTCCTGTCAGTCGCTAATCTCCGCTTGCTTTCTTCCTTTGCTGTCAGTCGCTTGGCTTATCTCGGCTTCCAGTCAAAGGAAATAGTAATTGATATGCTACCTCACACAGGTTGGTACTGGTCTTTATCCTGATTATTGTGCCTGTCATATGTATTGGTAATTTGGTATTGTGCTACTGTTTGCCGATTTCATAAAGGAGTAATTTGGAGCCTGAACTCGCAGGCAAATCATTACATCGGGTGATTTCAGTAGAACTGCACAAAATGATCAGATGGACAGGTACTTATGCTGCTGCTATGTACTCCAAAGTTCACTCAGACAAGCATCGATGTTGACAAGAAGTGCCTATATTCATTCGAGTATCAACCGGCGTCAACCAATTGTCAAACTCCAAGTATTAGGAGAGTGAACGCCAAAAATATTGCTTGGTGCATAGCCCAGAAAAACGCAGTCCAGTCTTTGGTCCCAACTTGTGCCTTTTGGTTATCGGCACATATGGTAGCGAACTATATGGCATGGAGTCTAAAGATTCCAGACAAGTTGGTTGACGCGTATATTCATCTGGCACTTAATCAGTCTGCACGCCAAGGATGCTCCATTTCAGTTGAACTGCACAAAAAATTTGGGTGGTTCATTTTCTCAACCGCCTCCTTTCTCGTCTGCAATGTAGAATTTTGGCGAGATACAGGACCAAGATGAGCCAGTAAACTAGTTGGATGAAAGTAGTGGCCAAGTTGCTCAAACCTCCCTCGGCACGAGGCCACTATTTGAGGATAAACCTACAAGCAAAGTTCAGATTGTCTGTGCTGCCTCTTATGTACTCGAAAGTTTACTCGTACAAGAACTAATTTTAGCAAGAAGTACCTCCGATTGAACACCATTTACCAGTCTGTACCCTAGGTAATTAAAGTTCGTCCATGGATCATATTGGCTGTGATCTCAATCATTTGGATGCATAAACATACTGAACATGTGTATATCTGAATCTTTTTGTGAATTATGTATGAATATTGTCGTGTGATCTATCAATCATTTGGATGCATAGATATGCTGAGCTTGTGTATATATGAATCTTTTGAGTTGTTGATAGTGAATGTTGGCTATGAATATGAACGTGTCCTGTGAACCTGAGTTTGATATGAATGTTTACCTTTTCTGTTGTATTTGTGTGTGAACTTGTTAGT
Source organism: Triticum aestivum (assembly GCF_018294505.1). NCBI lineage: Eukaryota > Viridiplantae > Streptophyta > Magnoliopsida > Poales > Poaceae > Triticum > Triticum aestivum. The sequence goes on from NC_057805.1 coordinate 145,915,547, forward strand.
ATGCCTACTGTGGGGTATAAAACGCAGGTCTCTTATAAAAGTAATGTTGTGTCCAATTTATGTTTTCCCTTCTAACCACATTATATATATTTATATTATTACTATTATCGTATATTTTATAGAGACTTATATATACATTATAAAAACATCCCACGTGTTATTAACTTATAAAAGTAAATGTTTAACGGAAGTTGGCAAGGAAAATCCTGGTTGTTTTTGACTCACAGGCAAGGAAAATCCTGGTGATTGCGTACAAAAGCTTGCGAAGATTTTAAGGACCAATTTAATAATAACGCGCTCATTTTTATTTTGAGCAATAACTCGCTAATTTCTTAATTATATATATATATAATGTGCCTCTCCGGTTTATTCTTTGATATTAATTGCTCCTTCTAACATAACATTATATATATAACGAGCCCACCTAATACGTGTATTTCAAGGAAGTGCAAATGGGCTGGGTTTTCTTAGAAAATATAAATGGGCCTGATTGACGCGAAATTATTTGTTCACCCAGCCCAGCAAATGGACTGTACATTCTAGAAAACATGGGTTAAATATATGCCACATTTTTGCAGGCTGACATGTGGGCCAATAGGTCGAAGCCTACGCAGGGCGTTGTCAACTTGGTCAACAAATGATTGTGTCATCCACAGCCATTGGATTTATATCCAACGGCCGGCATGCACCTTCAATCTCTCGTCTTCTTCCTCCAGCGTCGCCGGGACCGCCTGGTCCGGCCTCCGGCGGCTAGCGGCTCTGCTTAGCACGCATCGCTGCGAAGCGCTACCCCACCGCCGGCCAGGCTATCCCTCCACCCCTCGACACCTCCTGTTATTCTCCACAGACTACAGCCCCACGCCGCAACAGAACCAGTTATAACCCTTCTCCTCCTCTCAATCTGCGACTCCACTGCCGCGTTTTCCCATCTCCGAGTCGTTCCCGTCCGGGGCCTCGCCGTCGTCCACCGCCTCGCTGCGTTCGGTGCGGCGTGGTCAACAAACGAGAGTCATCGGAAGAGGACTGTACGTGGAGAGCCTGACGGCTGGGACCCACGAGGTCCATGGTCGCACGCAAGGAAAGTTCCTCCTTATTAAGCTGAAAAAAATGTTTCCTCCACCTGACAGCTGGGACCCACCGGCTGTATCTTCGCACGGAAGGAAGTGCCTCCTTGTTTTGCGAAAAAATTATTCATCCCGTTGACAGCTGGGACCCGTCAGATTTGGTGACTGACTTGTGGGCCTACTAAGCGGACGTGTACGCACGGCTTTGTCAACTTAATCAACAAATGATTCTAGCAGCTGGACCGTTGGATGTTAATCCAACAGCCGTGCTCCTTCTTCAACCTCTGTTCTTGCTCCTGTCTCCCGTGGGCGGCACCGCGGCTGTGCTGCCGCGCACCCGAACCAGTGAAGTTTCCCACTCCTCTCCATCTGCGACTCCACTGCCCCGTCTTCCCCATCTCCGGGTCATTCCAGTCTGGGTGCGCTCGGCACGGTGTGGTCAACGTGGTCAACAACCGAGAGTCATCGGAAGATGACTGTACGTGAGAGGCTGACAGTGGGGACGCACCACGCCCATGGACGCATGCATGCAACGGAACGCGGCGAGGTCAACGTGGTCAAGGAACGACTTCCATCGGAAGTATACTGTACGTGGAGAGTCTCAGCTGGGTCCACGGCCGCAGCAAGTAAGTGCCTCCTTATTACGCGGAAAATAATGATTCCTCCAACTGACCGCAGGGACCCACTGGACGGGCCATCGTATTTTGCAAAAAAATGTTTGCCCCTGACTGCTGGGACCCACCTGATGGGCCACCGTATTTCACAAAAAACATTCCCCCCGCTGTCAGCTCGGACCCACCGGAAGTGCCTCCTTATTACGCACAAAAAAATGAATACTCCCCCGGCTAGCTGGGACCCACCTTGGTGGGAGGCTGACTTGTGGGCCTACTAAGTTGACCGGGACGAAGGGCTTTGTCAACTTAGTCAATATGACCGATTCTAGCTCCAGTGACCGTACGATGTCCATCCAACGGCCGTAGTGCTTCTTCAACCTCTGGTCTTCTTGCTCCAGCCGCCCAAAGCACCGCCGATCGTGCCGCATGCTCCTGCCTCCCGTGGTCGGCTGTGCTGCCGCGGAGGCCTCACCGCCCCCTACTATTCCCACCGCTGGCCAGGCCCTGTGGCGACGGCAGCCTCACACCGCAGCCGAACCAGTGAACCCTCGTACTCCTCTCCGCGCGGGCTTCCACTGCCGCGTCTTCCCCGGCTCCGCGTCGTCCCCTTCCTAGGCCTCGCTGTCGTCCACCGCCGTGGTGCTCTTCGCGCGGCGTGGTCAACGTGGTCAAGGAACGACTTCCATCGGAAGAGTACTGTACGTGGAGAGGCTGACAGCTGGGTCCACGGCCATAGCCCAGTTTTTTTGTGATTTGCCAAGTAAGTCGCTTTGTCAGGCCTGTTGGGCTGCAAATCTTTCAAGACGAGGAGAGCTTTCATTCGGCTGGCCGAGAAAATGGCCCATCAGTAATGAGAAATGGGCCTATACATTTTAAAACACATCAAACCGGCAATTAGTTTCAAATATCTTTTTTTCATTTCGAGATTTTAATTACATTAATTTTTATGGGCGTGGAGAATTTGTTGGATTTATATGACATACATTTATTTTTAAAACAGTTGAATGTGAGTCGAAATTTCGGGATTAAAAAAGTTCGGACGCACGAAATATACAAAATTCGTATATTTTTAACAGCCAAAATGGCTGTAATGCTAACAAAAGAATATGGCTCCAAAAAAACCATTACGGCGAATATGCAGATGGCTATGTCTTCCACAATTAGCTTCCTAAAAAGGTGACGACAACATTACTGTTGATGGCTCCAAGGCCGTGCTTCTTCAAAAAGCGCTCAAACAAGCGCGGGACGTGCCTGCTCCCTCCTCCCCGCGGCCGGCTCTGCTGCCGCGCAGGCCTCACCGCCCCACCGTACTCCCATCGCTGGCCTAGCCATCCTCTACTCACCACACCTCTGTTATTCTCGGGACGGCAGACGAACCAGTAAACCCTCGTACAGTCTACTCCCCTCCGCGTGGGAAAACAACTGCCGAGTCTTCCCTGCCTCCGTGTCCTTCCCTTCCTAGGCCTCGCCATCGTCCACCGCCCTGGTGCTCTCGGCGCGGCCTGGTCAACGTGGTCAACGACCGACATGCATCTGAAGTGGACTGTACGTGGAGAGGCCGACAGCTGGGTCCACGGCCGCACGCAAGGAAATGCCTCCTTATTACGCGCAAAATAATGATTCCTCCACCTGACATCAGGGACCCACCGAAAGGGCCTCTGTATTTCGCGAAAAAATGTTACCTCCGCTGACAGCTCGGACCCACCAGCTATATCTTCGCACGCAAGGAAGTGCCTCCTTATTACGCACAAAAAAAATGAATACTCCCCCTGCTAGTTGGGATCCACCATGGTGGGAGGCTGACTTGTGGGCCTACTAAGTTGACTGGGATGGGGGCCTTTGTCAACTTTAGTCAATATGAATGATTCTAGCTCCAGTGACCATACGATGTCCATCCAACGGTCGTAGTGCTTCTTCAACCTCCGGTCTTCTTGCTCCAGCCGCCCAAAGCAGCGCCGGTCGTGCCGCATGCTCCTGCCTCCCGTGGCCGGCTGTGCTGCCGCGGAGGCCTCACCACCCCCTACTATTCCCACCGCTGGCCAGGCCCTGCGGCGACGGCAGCCTCACATCGCAGCCGAACCAGTGAACCCTCGTACTCCTCTCCGCGCGGGCTTCCACTGCCGCTTCTTCCCTGACTCTCCGTCGTCCCCTTCCTAGGCCTCGCCGTCGTCCACCGCCCTGGTGCTCTCAGCACGGCGTGGTCAACGTGGTCAAGGAACGACTTCCGTCGGACGTGGACTGTACGTGGAGAGGCTGACAGCTGGGTCCACGACCGCAGCAAGGAAGTGCCTCCTTATTACGTGGAAAATAATGATTCCTCCACCTGACAGCTGGGACCCACCGGACGGGCCACTGTATTTCATGAAAAAAATGTTTCCCCCTGACTGCTGGGACCCACCGGCTACATCTTCGCACGCAAGGAAGTGCGTCCGGGCAAAAAAACGATTCGCTCCCCTGACTGCTGGGACCCACCAGCTACATCTTCGCAGGCAAGGAAGTGCCTGACAGTCGGCACCCACCTGGTCGAAGCATACGTAGCATTGTCATTCTAGTCGCGAACGTGTACGTAGATACTGGTCGATGTAGAGGCGCGCACGTGTCGTAGTAGAGGCGCGCACGTAGCATGTACACGTACGTACAGCGGCCAGTGTGCAAGAAAGAAAATACGGCCACGTACATACATACGGGCAGGGTCTCGAACGCCTACTCGTGCATACGTACGGCCAGGGCTCGTGTAGCTGGGTTGAAACGGAGAAACAACGTCGTCGTCGTGTTCATGGGGAGCCAACCGGCTGGGTCGGAACGGAATGCGTCGTCGTGTTCATCGGGAGGGCTTGGACGGAACAGCCGATGGAAACGAGGCCTGGCGTACCGTAGAATGGGGGAAACGGCCTTGTGTTCGACCGGCCACGTTTGAAATGGGATCTTGTTCATCGGGAGGGGTCTGGCGTACCGCAAAACGGAGGAAACGGACCTCCTACGGTCGAAACGGGGGTCCTGTTGATTGGGAGGGGTGTGGCGTACCGCAAAACGGAGGAAACGGACTTGTGTTGGAGCGCTACGGTCGAAACGGGGGTCCTGTTCATCGGGAGGGGTGTGGCGTACCGCAAAACGGGACTCCACAGAACGCTGTTCATCTCCACCGTCGACCCCCTCCCGCCTCCATGGGCTACTGTTCATCCACAGTCGACCTCCTCCAGCCTCCACCTGCGACTATTCATCCACAGGCTCCTGTTCATCCAGCCTCCACCACGCGCTACTCCACCGGCTACTGTTCAACCAGCCCTCTCCATGGGCTCCTGTTCAACCACCCCTCCACGGGCTACTGTTCATCCAGCCCTCCACCGTCTACTGTTCATTCTGCTCTCCACGGGGTGGTCCTGTTCATCCAGCCCCAACCGGCTCGATCGATCGGGGTCCTGTTCATCCAGAGGCAACACCACGGGGTCCTGTTCATCCACCCCCACCAGGAACTGTTCATCCAAACCCCCCCAGCAACGCTCAGTGTTCATCCAGAGGCAACATCGATCGGCTTCAGTTAGCAGCAATAGCGAAGGAATCGCTCGATCGGGTTCAGTTAACAGCCATCGATCGATCGCTCGGGTTCAGTAACGCGTAGCCTGCAGTGCAATCACTCGGGTTCAATTAGAGCCCAACGCCTCGCTCGGGTTCAGTTAGAGCCAACGCCTCACACACACGCGCGTACGTGTACGAGAGAAACGCGCATCGCTCGGCCCCCGACCTCCCACCGTAATCGGGAACTCCCCGAAATTTTCCTCGCCCTCGCTTCTACCACGGTTTTTGAAGGAAATATGCCCTAGAGGCAATAATAAAGTATTATATATTTCCTTATATCATGATAAATGTTTATTATTCATGCTAGAATTGTATTAACCGGAAACATAATACATGTGTGAATACATAGACAAACAGAGTGTCACTAGTATGCCTCTACTTGACTAGCTCGTTAATCAAAGATGGTTATGTTTCCTAGCCATAGACATGAGTTGTCATTTGATTAACGGGATCACCTCATTAGGAGAATGATGTGATTGACATGACCCATTACGTTAGCTTAGCACCCGATCGTTTAGTATGTTGCTATTGCTTTCTTCATGACTTATACATGTTCCTATGACTATGCGATTATGCAACTCCCGTTTACCGGAGGAACACTTTGTGTGCTACCAAACGTCACAACGTAACTGGGTGATTATAAAGGTGCTCTACAGGTGTCTCCAAAGGTACTTGTTGGGTTGGCGTATTTCGAGATTAGGATTTGTCACTCCGATTGTCGGAGAGGTATCTCTGGGCCCACTCGGTAATGCACATCACTATAAGCCTTGCAAGCATTGTGACTAATGAGTTAGTTGCGGGATGATGTATTACGGAACGAGTAAAGAGACTTGCCGGTAACGAGATTGAACTAGGTATCGAGATACCGACGATCGAATCTCGGGCAAGTAACATACCGATGACAAAGGGAACAATGTATGTTGTTATGCGGTCTGACCGATAAAGATCTTCGTAGAATATGTGGGAGCCAATATGGGCATCCAGGTCCCGCTATTGGTTATTGACCGGAGAGGGGTCTCGGTCATGTCTACATAGTTCTCGAACCCAAAGGGTCCGCACGCTTAAAGTTACGATGACAGTTATATTATGAGTTTATATGTTTTGATGTACCGAAGGTTGTTCGGAGTCCCGGATGTGATCACGGACATGACAAGGAGTCTCAAAATGGTCGAGACATAAAGATTAATATATTGGACGACTATATTCAGACGCCGAAAGTGTTCCGGAGAAGTTTCGGATTAAACCGGAGTGCCGGAGGGTTACCGGAACCCCCCGGGGAAGTATTGGGCCTTAGTGGGCCTCGAGGGGAGAGAGAGGGCAGCAGCCAGGAGGTGGCGCGCCCCCTCCCAGGAGGAGTCCTAGTTGGACTAGGAGAGGGGGGGCGCAGCCCCCTTTCCCTCTCTTTCCTTCCCCCCTTCTTTTCCTAGTAGGACTAGGAAAGGGGAGTCCTACTCCTACTAGGAGGAGGACTCCCCCCCTCTCTTTGGCGCGCCAAGGGCAGCCGGCCTCCCCCTTGCTCATTTATATACGGGGGCAGGGGGCACCTCTCTACACACTTGATATACGATATTTTAGCCGTGTGCGGTGCCCCCCTCCACCATATTACACCTTGATAATACCGTCGCGGAGCTTAGGCGAAGCCCTGCGTCGGTGGAACATCATCATCGTCACCACGCCGTCGTGCTGACGAAACTCTCCCTCAACACTCGGCTGGATCGGAGTTCGAGGGACGTCATCGAGCTGAACGTGTGTAGAACTTGGAGGTGCCGTACGTTCGGTACTTGATCGGTCGGATCGTGAAGACGTACGACTACATCAACTGCGTTGTGTTAACGCTTCTGCTGTCGGTCTACGAGGGTACGTGGACAACACTCTCCCCTCTCGTTGCTATGCATCACCATGATCTTGCGTGTGCGTAGGAATTTTTTTGAAATTACTACGTTCCCCAACAGTGGCATCAGAGCCAGGTTTTATGCGTTGATGCTATGCACGAGTAGAACACAAGTGAGTTGTGGGCGATATAAGTCATACTGCTTACCAGCATATCATACTTTGGTTCAGCGGTATTGTGAGATGAAGTGGCCCGGACCGACATTACGCGTACGCTTACGCTTACGCGAGACTGGTTTCACCGTTGCGAGCACTCGTTGCTTAAAGGTGACCGGCGGGTGTCTGTCTCTCTCACTTTAGTTGAACCGAGTATGGCTACGCCCGGTCCTTGCGAAGGTTAAAACAACACCAACTTGACAAACTATCGTTGTGGTTTTGATGCGTAGGTAAGAACGGTTCTTGCTAAGCCCGTAGCAGCCACGTAAAACATGCAACAACAAAGTAGAGGACGTCTAACTTGTTTTTGCAGGGCATGTTGTGATGTGATATGGTCAAGACATGATGTGATATAATGTGTTGTATGAGATGATCATGTTTTGTAACCGAGTTATCGGCAACTGGCAGGAGCCATATGGTTGTCGCTTTATTGTATGAGATGCAATCGCCATGTAATAGTTTTACTTTATCACTAAGCAGTAGCGATAGTCGTAAAAGCAATAAGTTGGCGAGACGACAACGATACTACAATGGAGATCAAGGTGTCGAGCCGGTGACGATGGTGATCATGACGGTGCTTTGGAGATGGAGATCACGAGCACGGTGCTTCGGAGATGGAGATCACAAGCACAAGATGATGATGGCCATATCATATCACTTATATTGATTGCATGTGATGTTAATCCTTTATGCATCTTATCTTGCTTTGATTGACGGTAGCATTATAAGATGATCTCTCACTAAAATTTCAAGATAAAAGTGTTCTCCCTGAGTATGCACCGTTGCGAAAGTTCTTCGTGCTGAGACACCACGTGTTAATCGGGTGTGATAGGCTCTACGTTCAAATACAACGGCTGCAAAACAGTTGCACACTCGGAATACTCAGGTTAAACTTGACGAGCCTAGCATATACAGATATGGCCTCAGAACACAGAGACCGAAAGGTCGAGCGTGAATCATATAGTAGATATGATCAACATAGTGATGTTCACCATTGAAACTACTCCATCTCACGTGTTAATCGGACATGGTTTAGTTGCTTTGGATCACGTAATCACTTAGATGATTAGAGGGATGTCTATCTAAGTGGGAGTTCTTAAGTAATATGATTAATTGAACTTAAATTTATCATGAACTTAGTACCTAATAGTATCTTGCTTGTCTATGTTAATTGTAGATAAATGGCCCGTGCTGTTGTTCCGTTGAATTTTAATGCGTTCCTTGAGAAAGCTAAGTTGAAAGATGATGGTAGCAATTACACGGACTGGGTCCGTAACTTGAGGATTATCCTCATTGCTGCACAGAAGAATTACGTCCTAGAAGCACCGCTAGGTGCCAGGCCTCCTGCAAGAGCGACGCCAGAAGTTATGAACGTCTGGCAGAGCAAAGCTGATGACTACTCAATAGTTCAGTGTGCCATGCTTTACGGCTTAGAACCGGGTCTTCAACGACGTTTTGAACGTCATGGAGCATATGAGATGTTCCAGGAGTTGAAGTTAATATTTCAAGCAAATGCCCGGATTGAGAGATATGAAGTCTCCAATAAGTTCTATAGCTGCAAGATGGAAGAGAATAGTTCTGTCAGTGAGCATATACTCAGAATGTCTGGGTATAATAATCACTTGATTCAACTGGGAGTTCAACTTCCGGATGATTGCGTCATTGACAGAATTCTTCAATCACTGCCACCAAGCTACAAGAGCTTCGTGATGAACTATAACATGCAAGGGATGGATAAGACAATTCCCGAGCTCTTCGCAATGCTAAAGGCAGCGGAGGTAGAAATCAAAAAGGAGCATCAAGTGTTGATGGTCAGTAAAACCACTAGTTTCAAGAAAAAGGGCAAAGGGAAGAAGAAAGGGAACTTCAAGAAGAACAGCAAGCAAGTTGCTGTTCAGGAGAAGAAATCCAAGTCTGGACCTAAGCCTGAAACTGAGTGCTTCTACTGTAAGCAGACTGGTCACTGGAAGCGGAACTGCCCCAAGTATTTGGCGGATAAGAAGGATGGCAAGGTTAACAAAGGTATATGTGATATACATGTTATTGATGTGTACCTTACTAATACTCGCAGTAGCACCTGGGTATTTGATACTGGTTCTGTTGCTAATATTTGCAACTCGAAACAGGGGCTACGGATTAAGCGAAGATTGGCTAAGGACGAGGTGACGATGCGCGTGGGAAATGGTTCCAAAGTCGATGTGATCGCCGTCGGCACGCTACCTCTACATCTACCTTCGGGATTAGTTTTAGACCTAAATAATTGTTATTTGGTGCCAGCGTTGAGCATGAACATTATATCTGGATCTTGTTTAATGCGAGACGGTTATTCATTTAAATCAGAGAATAATGGTTGTTCTATTTATATGAATAATATCTTTTATGGTCATGCACCCTTGAAGAGTGGTCTATTTTTAATGAATCTCGATAGTAGTGATACACATATTCATAATGTCGAAGCCAAAAGATGCAGAGTTAATAATGACAGTGCAACTTATTTGTGGCACTGCCGTTTGGGTCATATCGGTGTAAAGCGCATGAAGAAACTCCATACTGATGGAATTTTGGAATCACTTGATTTTGAATCACTTGGTACTTGCGAACCGTGCCTCATGGGCAAGATGACCAAAACACCGTTCTCCGGAACTATGGAGAGAGCAACAGATTTGTTGGAAATCATACATACAGATGTATGTGGTCCGATGAATATTGAGGCTCGTGGCGGATATCGTTATTTTCTCACCTTCACAGATGATTTGAGCAGATATGGGTATATCTACTTAATGAAACATAAGTCTGAAACATTTGAAAAGTTCAAAGAATTTCAGAGTGAAGTTGAAAATCATCGTAACAAGAAAATAAAATTCCTACGATCTGATCGTGGAGGAGAATATTTGAGTTACGAGTTTGGTCTACATTTGAAACAATGCGGAATAGTTTCGCAACTCACGCCACCCGGAACACCACAGCGTAATGGTGTGTCCGAACGTCGTAATCGTACTTTATTAGATATGGTGCGATCTATGATGTCTCTTACTGATTTACCGCTATCGTTTTGGGGTTATGCTTTAGAGACGGCTGCATTCACTCTAAATAGGACACCATCAAAATCCGTTGAGACGACGCCTTATGAACTATGGTTTGGCAAGAAACCAAAGTTGTCGTATCTTAAAGTTTGGGGTTGCGATGCTTATGTGAAGAAACTTCAACCTGATAAGCTCGAACCTAAATCGGAGAAATGTGTCTTCATAGGATACCCAAAGAGACTGCTGGGTATACCTTCTATCACAGATCCGAAGGCAAGATATTCGTTGCTAGGAATGGATCCTTTCTAGAGAAGGAGTTTCTCTCGAAAGATGTGAGTGGGAGGAAAGTAGAACTTGATGAGGTAACTGTACCTGCTCCCTTATTGGAAAGTAGATCATCGCAGAAATCAGTTTCTGCGACACCTACACCAAGTAGTGAGGAAGTTAATGATAATGATCATGAAACTTCAGATCAAGTTATTACTGAACTTCGTAGGTCAACTAGATCAAGATCCGCACCAGAGTGGTACGGTAATCCTATTCTGGAGGTCATGTTACTAGACCATGACGAACCTACGAACTATGAAGAAGCGATGGTGAGCCCAGATTCCGCAAAATGGCTTGAAGCCATGAAATCCGAGATGGGATCCATGTATGAGAACAAAGTATGGACTTTGGTTGACTTGCCCGATGGTCGGCAAGCCATTGAAAATAAATGGATCTTCAAGAAGAAGACTGACGCTGATGGTAATGTTACTGTCTATAAAGCTCGACTTGTTGCGAAAGGTTTTCGACAAGTTCAAGGGATTGACTACGATGAGACCTTCTCACCCGTAGCGATGCTTAAGTCTGTCCGAATCATGTTAGCAATTGCCGCATTTTATGATTATGAAATTTGGCAAATGGATGTCAAAACTGCATTCCTGAATGGATTTCTGGAAGAAGAGTTGTATATGATGCAACCGGAAGGTTTTGTCGATCCAAAGGGAGCTAACAAAGTGTGCAAGCTCCAGCGATCCATTTATGGACTGGTGCAAGCCTCTCGGAGTTGGAATAAACGCTTTGATAGTGTGATCAAAGCATTTGGTTTTATACAGACTTTTGGAGAAGCCTGTATTTACAAGAAAGTGAGTGGGAGCTCGATAGCATTTCTGATATTATATGTGGATGACATATTACTGATTGGAAATGATATAGAATTTCTGGATAGCATAAAGGGATACTTGAATAAGAGTTTTTCAATGAAAGACCTCGGTGAAGCTGCATATATATTAGGCATTAAGATCTATAGAGATAGATCAAGACGCTTAATTGGACTTTCACAAAGCACATACCTTGACAAAGTTTTGAAGAAGTTCAAAATGGATCAAGCAAAGAAAGGGTTCTTGCCTGTCTACAAGGTGTGAGATTGAGTAAGACTCAATGCCCGACCACTGCAGAAGATAGAGAGAAGATGAAAGATGTTCCCTATGCTTCAGCCATAGGCTCTATCATGTATGCAATGCTGTGTACCAGACCTGATGTGTCCCTTGCTATAAGTTTAGCAGGGAGGTACCAAAGTAATCCAGGAGTGGATCACTGGACAGCGGTCAAGAACATCCTGAAATACCTGAAAAGGACTAAGGATATGTTTCTCGTTTATGGAGGTGACAAAGAGCTCATCGTAAGGGGTTACGTTGATGCAAGCTTTGACACTGATCCGGACGATTCGAAATCGCAAACCGGATACGTATTTACATTGAACGGTGGAGCTGTCAGTTGGTGCAGTTCTAAGCAAAGTGTCGTGGCGGGATCTACGTGTGAAGCGGAATACATAGCTGCTTCGGAAGCAGCAAATGAAGGAGTCTGGATGAAGGAGTTCATATCCGATCTAGGTGTCATACCTAGTACATCGGGACCAATGAAAATCTTTTGTGACAATACTGGTGCAATTGCCTTAGCAAAGGAATCCAGATTTCACAAGAGAACCAAGCACATCAGAAGACGCTTCAATTCCATCCGGGATTTAGTCCAGGTGGGAGACATAGAAATTTGCAAGATACATACGGATCTGAATGTTGCAGACCCGTTGACTAAGCCTCTTCCACGAGCAAAACATGATCAGCACCAAGACTCCATGGGTGTAGAATCATTACTGTGTAATCTAGATTATTGACTCTAGTGCAAGTGGGAGACTGAAGGAAATATGCCCTAGAGGCAATAATAAAGTATTATATATTTCCTTATATCATGATAAATGTTTATTATTCATGCTAGAATTGTATTAACCGGAAACATAATACATGTGTGAATACATAGACAAACAGAGTGTCACTAGTATGCCTCTACTTGACTAGCTCGTTAATCAAAGATGGTTATGTTTCCTAGCCATAGACATGAGTTGTCATTTGATTAACGGGATCACCTCATTAGGAGAATGACGTGATTGACATGACCCATTACGTTAGCTTAGCACCCGATCGTTTAGTATGTTGCTATTGCTTTCTTCATGACTTATACATGTTCCTATGACTATGAGATTATGCAACTCCCGTTTACCGGAGGAACACTTTGTGTGCTACCAAACGTCACAACGTAACTGGGTGATTATAAAGGTGCTCTACAGGTGTCTCCAAAGGTACTTGTTGGGTTGGCGTATTTCGAGATTAGGATTTGTCACTCCGATTGTCGGAGAGGTATCTCTGGGCCCACTCGGTAATGCACATCACTATAAGCCTTGCAAGCATTGTGACTAATGAGTTAGTTGCGGGATGATGTATTACGGAACGAGTAAAGAGACTTGCCGGTAACGAGATTGAACTAGGTATCGAGATACCGACGATCGAATCTCGGGCAAGTAACATACCGATGACAAAGGGAACAACGTATGTTGTTATGCGGTCTGACCGATAAAGATCTTCGTAGAATATGTGGGAGCCAATATGGGCATCCAGGTCCCGCTATTGGTTATTGACCGGAGAGGTGTCTCGGTCATGTCTACATAGTTCTCGAACCCAAAGGGTCCGCACGCTTAAAGTTACGATGACAGTTATATTATGAGTTTATATGTTTTGATGTACCGAAGGTTGTTCGGAGTCCCGGATGTGATCACGGACATGACGAGGAGTCTCGAAATGGTCGAGACATAAAGATTGATATATTGGACAACTATATTCAGACACCGGAAGTGTTCCGGAGAAGTTTCGGATTAAACCGGAGTGCCGGAGGGTTACCGGAACCCCCCGGGGAAGTATTGGGCCTTAGTGGGCCTCGAGGGGAGAGAGAGGGCAGCAGCCAGGAGGTGGCGCGCCCCCTCCCAGGAGGAGTCCTAGTTGGACTAGGAGAGGGGGGCGCAGCCCCCTTTCCCTCTCCCTCTCCCTCTCTTTCCTTCCCCCCTTCTTTTCCTAGTAGGACTAGGAAAGGGGAGTCCTACTCCTACTAGGAGGAGGACTCCCCCCTCTCTTTGGCGCGCCAAGGGCAGCCAGCCTCCCCTTGCTCCTTTATATACGGGGGCAGGGGGGCACCTCTCTACACACTTGATATACGATATTTTAGCCGTGTGCGGTGCCCCCCTCCACCATATTACACCTCGATAATACCGTCGCGGAGCTTAGGCGAAGCCCTGCGTCGGTGGAACATCATCATCGTCACCATGCCGTCGTGCTGACGAAACTCTCCCTCAACACTCGGCTGGATCGGAGTTCGAGGGACGTCATCGAGCTGAACGTGTGTAGAACTTGGAGGTGCCGTACGTTCGGTACTTGATCGGTCGGATCGTGAAGACGTACGACTACATCAACCGCGTTGTGTTAACGCTTCCGCTGTCGGTCTATGAGGGTACGTGGACAACACTCTCCCCTCTCGTTGCTATGCATCACCATGATCTTGCGTGTGCGTAGGAATTTTTTTGAAATTACTACGTTCCCCAACAGTTTTTTCCGTCATGGACGGCCCAAAGAATGTCATGCAGCTGCGTCTCCGGCCCGCCCAGGACGAAAATCCCATCTTCTGTCATGATTTTTTGTCATAGAAGTAGGAGCCCACCACATCTATGATGATACCGGGTTTTGTCACAATTATCGTCATAGAAGTGTCATATGTATGACAGAAAAAAATTTCGTTCGGCCCAAAATGTCACGGATGTGTCTTTTTTTGTAGTGCGCCCACGGGTGCCCCACATCATGCGTCGGCCATGCCTCCACTGCCACCACTCCATCTGCCCGCGCCGGCAACAACGCCGACTCCTCCCGCCGCCGCCCCAATTTCTCCCGCCGCTGCCATCAAAAGGAAGAGGCAGAGGAACCACATCGCCCAAGGCAGCGCGACCGGTGTGACACCATGCTCCTTCGGCCCCACTCTGATTCCACCCACCAAGGCCACGGGTGGGAGGAAGAAGACCGCCTCCACCGGCTCAGCCGGTGCGCGGACGAAGCCACCGGGAGGTATAAACTTGTTCTTATGCTTGGTTTGCTCCGGTGATTCATGCCTCGGCCATTCCCAATACTTGTTTGATCTTTGGCCGTTTAATTTTGTAGCCAAAATGTGCCCTCCAGATATGCTGAGATGTTGGCTGAGAACACGATGGAGTTGAGTGCACCCCTCGGCGATTTGATGTGTCTTATGTTGAGCATCTTTTTGTCTTGTTTTATCACACATTCATGAGACTGAACTTGATACCTCGTATGGTGTGCATGATTTGGATGTGATGAACTAGTATGATGATCAACTAGTGATTTACTCCCTTAGTTTTTATTTACTCCGCATATTAGGTTTGTCTAAAGTCAAACTTTATATAATTTCAACAAGTTTGTAGAAAAATATATTAACATATACACCACCAAATATGTATCATTGGATTCATCATTGCATATATTTTCACATCATATAAATTTGTTACTGTAAATGTTCATATTGTTTTCTACAAGCTTGGTTAAACTTTATAAAGTTTGACTTCAGTCAAAGCTAATATGTGGAGTAAATAAAAATGGAGCGAGTATATATGTGATGATGAACTAGTTTTATGCACTTGTGAGATGATGAACTTGACAATATTTGCTTATAATTGTATTTGCGGGACAGCGAGCCCTCTGGCACAAAACAGATCCCACAAACGCGCCGGTCCCATAAAGAAGTCTTGTGGGATCCCTCCAACAAGTTTTACGGATGTGTCGGTTGCGGGATCTGCTAGAGATGCTCTAAGGATCAGTTCAGGTTGGAGAAGTTGCAAGCCCTAAAACTAGTTTAAAGGCACCACAAACTGGATTTACGGTTCAGGATTTGGAGATGCTCTTATTCTCGTCCCCCACCTTCGGTCCTCTACAGTTGTACTTATGTGTGCCATGAGCGACGAGTGCGGTAGCCGTAAGGGCATGTACATCAGTGCAGACGTATTGTGTCTATAACAGCGATCCAGATCAGCTCTAGACAGCACAAAAAATACCCTTTATAATGGACCAACTCTTTTGATGCCTGTAGCACCCTGAAACTTTGTTGATTGACTGAAAATTATTACTAACCTCACACCTTCGGTCAGCACCCATTCCTCCATGGCCTGAAGAGTTGACAACATCGTTGTCCTGGCAATCCAGCGAAGATTGATGAATTGTTGTAATGGCGGCATCATGTTCGTGCTGCTCGGCCAACTCGTGGTGGGTTGATGTTCATCCAAGGCTCCAATCAGCTTGGCATCCCAAGCCGTGCAGGTCTCGCCGGAGCAGGTACACGGCGAAGAAAAGGATAAGATCGATCAGTATTGGACTTGTGGAGCAGGAGATTTGGCGGTTCGGCATGATCGTGGGCTCAAACAGAAAATTACGGACGCTGCACACGTACAACGGCAAAAGGCTGTCGATAATGAGCGATTTTTTGGGATACGTGTTATAAAGTAAAATGTATTGAATGAATTATGTAAGGATTCTCATTGATGATCTTGGTATATATCCAATATGAAGATGCGTCTTTGAGGGATGCTAGTTACAATTAGAGGGAGAGAGAGGAGAGGATGTGTCTGTACTAAGGGACGTGTTCCTACGAAGAGGCACCTATTCGGTGTATGGACACAACTGTCAATGAGATTAGTTAATTACTGTGGTAATTAACAAATAACTAAAACTAATGCTAACACTCCCCCTTGTACATCACCGCATCTTGGATAATACATTATTGAACTCTTCTCGTATATTCGTCATTCGTCTTGAGAAGTCCTTGTATAGTCTTTAAAGTCTCCTTCAAAAAACCCTGTGGGAAAAATATGAGGAGAATAGTGTAGATATGTTGCTAAAACTCCTGTAAACCCAATGGGAAAATAAAAAGGAGAAAATGATGCAACATATAATGATTGTTGTCTCTTGATAACTCATATGAAAAAACCTTTGAAGAAGGAGAAAACTCATTGGCGAGTTTAGAGAACAATTAATATGTCTTGAGTACTTCCTTTAAAAAACCCAATAGGCAAAATAGAAAGTATGACATATGATCTTTGAGAAGATATTGCCTCATTAAAAACCATTATGAGTAACTTTGAGAGAAAACTCGTAAGAGAAAAGAGTGCGATCTGATATGCCATTGAAAACTACTTTAAAACCCATTGGAAAAAAACATAAGGAGAAAAATGGCATGGCATATTTAGACACTTGTGTTTACATTGTCTTGTTAAAAACCTTTTATGAGAAACCATTAGGGAAAAACTCGTGAAGGGACAAAGAGTACAATATATGCAATTTGATGATTGTTAACAGGTTATAGTTTGGGAGATTACTCCCCCTAAACTTTGCAAATCTGGAGGATATGACTCACTTTCCTATAATTTGTGGCAATAAGAAATTCGAGCAATGTGCATTATGATATTGCTCTTCATATAACATGTAGGTATTGAATAACACAAGTGGTGGTATCTTGATAAATCAAGTTATGTGATTTTGATGAATCTCAACCACATGACTTTGAGTGTGGTTAATCATTCTGCTGAGTCATGCATGTTTTGCAATGCTGTTAGATAAAGCAATTATGTCAGAATGATAAGCGGAAGTAGCCATTATAGACTATTTAGATGACTTCCATAAGAAGGCTATTTCGGTAAATTTCGTCATTGATATGGCATTTTTGGGATCAAATAAGTATCCAATATCATTATATCATATCATGGTCACATCTTGATTTTCCTGATGGAATTGTCCAAGACTTATTGTGTAAGTTGATATTCCCTATATCAACCATATACCTTTTGTTGTGGTTGCACTCTAAACAAACGTAACAAATATAGTGTCAGGCCTGACGTAGTTTGCAATTATATGAGTGCTTCAGTATTAGTGAGATGAAGAACTCCAGGTCCTGATATCACTTCATTATCACCCTTAGGTATAAATATATGGGATAATTAGATTTATGCCCCTAGTTGTGTCCCACTCGGCTGTTTTACCCCTAATTTCCAAAAGTCACCGCTTCTGTCCAAGTCACTTCGCTCCTCTTATGCTTTTGCCCTTTGACTGTTTGACTGTTAGTTTGAAAACTTCATAACTAATTCATACTAAATCAGAAAAATGCAAATAAGATACCAAAATGTTCGGACAAACATCACCAATATGTCAGTGTCATTTGCATTCATGAAAAAAGTGTTTGAAAGTGCCCATCCGAGTTTTAGCTCTTATGCTACCACCATGAATAGTAAAATCTAAAAAAATTCAAAAAATTAAAAAACAAATCTGGTGGCAAAGAATGACAAATGTTTTAAGTGCTTGCCAAGTTTCATCAGGGAATGACATTCGTGGGTGCCCCGGCAAAAAAACAATCAGCACTCCAAAATAGAGCTAAAACTCAGATGTGCACTTTCCAACACTTTTTTCATGAATGCAAATGACACTGACATATAGGTGATGTTTTTTTGAACATTTTGGTATCTTATTTGCATTTTTCTGATTTAGTATGAATTAGTTATGAAGTTTTCAAACTGACGGTCAAACGGTTAAAGGGCAAAAGCATAAGAGGAGCAAAGTGACTTGGACAGAACCGGTGACTTTTGGAAATTAGGGGTAAAACAGACGAGTGGGACACAACTAGGGGCATAAATCTAATTATCCCTAAATATATTTGTACCCTATGAGGGTAGTATGACCCAACATGTACTTTTATTGGTATGATATATCCACATTAAACTTCTCACATGTCTTTTGGATATATGTAGACTGATATGTATTTCTTGAGAGATTCTCAAGTTGTAAACTTAAGCTAAATTTGGTTGAATCCAAATTTTCCATCTTGAGATGATTTTGTGCATGTTTAGGTCTTGTATAGACATTGATGATAAGGTCATCGATATACACAAAGTGATATAAGGAAATCCAACTAGGGATTCCTTTATTAACCACATAAACAATCATCATTATTTGAGTATTTCTTTTAAAGAAGGACTCTATCGGATCTTGGGTTCCGGCAAAACCCTCAAGGTTCGAACACTGGGGTGCGCGTGAAGATCTCCCCCTACCAAATCACGCCCTCAGCCTCGCCGGGATCTCTATGCTTAGCTCGCCGAACTCGCAACACAAGGGACACAAGATTTATACTGGTTCGGGCCACCATTGTGGTGTAATTCCCTACTCTAGTGTGGTGTGGTGGATTGCCTCTTGGGCTGAGGATGAACAGTACAAGGGGAAGAACAGCCTCCTGAGGTGAGGTGTTCTTGTGCTTGGTGGGTGTGAGGATGAATTGAATGAGTTCGAGACGAGTTGCCTCCAACTGTGGTGGCTAATCCTATTTATAGAGGCCCTGGTCCTCTCCCCAAATATTGAGCGGGAAGGGGTGCCACAACAGCCAATTTGAAAGGGGGCAGCTAGTACAGGTTATCCTGACAAAAGCAGTCTTCGCCTGCCAAAAGGCTCTGGTGGTGACGCCGTCTTGGGATCCACGGTGACCTCCATCTCGCCGTCCTGCTGGTCTTGGTCTCGTTGCACCGATATGGAAACCTTGCTTGACGCCTCGGTACTCCTCGCCTGCGCTTGCCTCCTTAGCACGAAAGGGGAAACAAGGACACTGCGCTCGTTGGCGCCCGCCTGGTCTCGATCGTCATGGCTGACGTCATGAGAACCTCGTGAGGTTTGCCTTGCCTTGATCTCTCCGCCCCTCACGAGCCAGCCTGGTGGAGCCGCTCCCGAGGAGGTCTTGTGTCATTTGCCTCGCGAGGCTTGGCCCCTCGCGAGGGTCTTGAAAGCTTGTTGGTGAAGATGGGTCGTACTGGCCCGCTCACAGAGCCACGCCATGGGCCGCAGGCAGGCAAGTCTCGGGACCCCCATTCCCAGAACACCGACAGTAGCCCCCGGGCCCAAGGCGCGCTCGGACTTGGCTTCGAGGCGAAGCCAAAGAGCAAGTGCGGAGCGCCGCGGGCCCCAACAGCCTGCGACCTTGGTCGACGCGTGGCGGTTGATTGGACGTGGGCGTCTCCGCTTCCCCACGCTGCCTCGGCAACTGCCCGAATGTCAAAAGGCTGGCGCAGACAGCGCTTGTCTTCATTGCTTCCTTTCGCCTTGCTCCAGATCCCCTTTCATGCTCTTTGCTTCTGAAATCTCTAGATCTGCTCCCATCCTCTTCCGTATCGGCGACCAATGGCGCCCCGAAAGGTCAAGCCTGCCTCGTCGCCGGCTTGGTACAAGCCAGCTCTTGACGCGCCCAACGTCTCAGAGAAGAGCCTTGCCGCCACTCGCCTGCTGACGGCGGAGGAAAGCAAAGAGAGGGGGAAGACTGAGCTCCGGGTGGGCTCCGCCATGCCGGAGCCCGAGGGAAGCACCTTCTTCCCTTTCTTCACGAGCAGCATCACCGCGTGGCTAGTTCCCCCCTTTTCTAACTTCTTCTACGAGGTCCTTGGGCACTACGGGCTGCAGGCGCTGCATCTTCATCCCAACTCTATCCTTCTCTTGTCGATCTTCGCCTACTACTGCGAGGCGTACCTCGGCGTGATACCGTCCATGGCTCTTTTGCGCCACTTCTTCTTCCTCCACGTCAAAGAGGGTCATACCTCCGGGTGTGTCAATTTTATCGTGGCCGGCAAGGCCAACTCGATCTCGAAGACTGGGAAGAAGGCTGACGGCTTTAGGAGCAAGTGGGCCATGATGGATGCCAAGTGCGTCCACCCACGCTTGATGCTGCCAACGGAGATGCCCCAGTCCGACAAGGGGTCGTCTCGCGTGAATCTTACTAATGAGCGGGCAACGTTGGTGTTGGAGCAGATGAACGCTGACCTGAAGACGGGCAATGCGAAGGCGGCGAAGGTGACAGGGGCCATGCTCCTGAGGGAGTTCCTGACGCGCCCCTTGTGGAGGCTTGGGGATGACGAGGACAAGATTCGCCTGAGCCCTGAAGCCCTGCCTGACGATGAGCTGGCCGCGGCTCTCCGCCTCTTGGTCGGGGACGACCAAGAGTACCCGCCGAGCGTCTTCACTCCCTTGTTCCGCCACCAGGACGGGGCGCTGGTCGTGGCCGCCAGGCCGACCTTTGATGGGCACGGGCTGGTGCCGCCAGCACCCACCGGGGCCCCTGCGGTGCCGACGCCGGTGAAGCTGTCTTCTGATGAGTCCCGCGAGGAGGGAGAGGAGGAGGAGGACGTGGAGCACGATTCGGGGGTGACCCCTGAAGGGATGGGGGATACCTCCCCCTTGAGCAAGGCTGACATCCTCCGCACCCTGCGAGATGATGACGAGGCCGGTGCCCGCCAGGTGAAGGGGGAGCCACCCGTGATCCCGACGAAGAGCAGGTCGGCGCTGGTCTCCCGAGATGCTGCTCCTGCTTTGACGCCTCCTGGGGCCGCCTCTGGCCCCCCTGCTACCCCGTCTTCTGCTCCTGGAGCCCACGCGCCCGCGCTTCAAGCTTCGAGGCTCTCAGGCTTCAAGCTCAGCAAGTGGAGGGTGGACTACACCGCGGTGGACCAGTAAGTGCTCGTGCTTTGCCTTTTTCTTGTTCATGCTGCTGCTTCTTGATGCTCATCGTTGGTTGGTTAGGCCGCCGCTTGCGGCGAAGAAGAGAAAGGAGGATGCGGCGACCCTGCCCGGGACCGAACCATCTGTTGCAGCCACGCCCCCCTCCGTGGAGAAGGGGGCGGCGGTGCTCGCACCTCCCCGTCCCGGTCACCTTTGCGAGGCCTGGAGGGGCATCCTCAGGAGGAGGCAGCCCCCGTGGCCCCGCTGGCTCCGGAAATGCAAGTGTCCGGCCCAGTTGCTGAGGTCACCAGAGCTCAGGAGCCCCTGGTCTCCCAGGCCCTGGTGACGACGTGGCCTCCTCCTCCTGCTGTGTTATGGCCTCCAGGTTCTTCTGCCTCCCCTGATGTCTTGGAGCGTGCTCTTCTTGAGATGGCTTAGCTGCGAGAAGATCTTCAAGGCCCGGACTCCCACCTGGCAGCTGGGCGACTAGAGCTAGTCTCCGACTGGCTTCATTTTGATGCATCTGTCCGAGTGGCGTTGAGCCAGGCCGCGGCGACCTCCGAGAGGGAGAAGCAGGCCGCCGCCCAGGCCGCATCTACTCGCGAAGTGGCACTGAGGAGTGCCGAGGCCGCTCAGGATCGCTGTCGGGTGCCGGAGGCCGAGTTGAAGAGTCCGCGAGACCAGCACGCAGAGGAAGCTCGCAGCCACCAGGCGGACGCAGAGAAGATGAGGGCCCGGGAGGATGCTATCAAAGATCGCGATGCCGAGCTGGAGGAGTTAGCGAAGGCGCAGGCCGCGGAACGCAGCCGGCTGGAGGAGCTTGAGCAGAAGGTGGAGGCGGAGAAGGCCGATCTTGGCGCCAAGGCGAAGGTCCTGACCGAGGACCGCACGGCCTTCGCGCTCCTCGAGAAAAGGTCCCGCGCGGCGCTGAAGTCACTCTACGAGAAGGTTTTGGAGAGGCCGCTGACCACTGACGAGGACGGCCCCGCCCAGCTGCTTCCCTTCTTGGTTGATGCGCTCGAGGAGGTCGTGAGCGGCGTCGGTCCCATGGCAGAGGAGGAAGCTCGCGTTCTTTCCTCTGCCGTGCTGACGCGCGTCTTCAGCCACCTCCATCTTTGCGATCCCGCCGCCCGCCTGGACGAGCTGCTAGAGCATGTGGACGACGAGCGCTGCGCGGCCGCTGCCGCAGCCGTGAAGGGCCAGGTGGAGGCCCTGCTGAAGAAGTTCCGTGCCTTCACTCTCGCGCCTTCGACCGGCGGTGCTACCGATCCTGCGACTACGGCTGGTGGTACGGGCGAAGGCGAGGCCACCAAGGAAGGAACACCCCATGCGGGCGTCGGCGGTACCCAGGGATGATTCGCTTGCGGCTGCTCTCCTGTTTTACTCCTGCAACATGCCTCATGGAGGCGTTTGAACTTGTGTTTGGTATTTTGAGAGAACAATATGCCTTGTAATATTTGCTTTTGAGATTTTGCGATTTTCTTCCTATTTGCTTTACGTTCTACGTCGGTAGGTCCCAGCCCCGCGCATACCACAGCCGCCGTTGGATCATCCGTAGACCAGGACGGGACCAAGGGGTGAGGGGCTACCTGACCAGTTAGGCTCCCGAGTCGCGATGCTTAGGAGTCCCCCTTGACGCGCAAACAACTTATAGGAAGGAGACGCGAGGATAGGCTTAGTGTTCTACATCGGCAGGGCCTGGCCGCGCGCATACCTCAGCCGCCGGTGGGTCATCCGGAGACCAGGACGAGACCAAGGAGTGAGGGGCTACGCGACCAGTTAGAGCATCTCCACTAGCCTCCCCAGGACGCCCCCCAGGACACCTTTTTAGGCTCGGTTTTAGGCTCAGACGGCACTTTTCACCAAAACAGCCCAGCCACGCCCCCAGGACGTCAAAATAGCGCCGGCAAACCTAGGCGAAACCCGACGCACTGGGGGTCTCTTGGGGGCGCCGGCGGAAGTTTCGGCGAATCGTGTCTCACCACATGTCCTTTTTCTTGGCCCACTTAATCATTCTCCTCACAAAATTTTGCTTGGGGTGGGGTTCGACTGAGAAGATGCCCACTTTATTTCGCCGGATGACCCCCAAGACACCAACTTTTTTGGTTCGGTGATGTTCTTGGGGGTGCCAATGGCTGGAGATGCTCTTAGGCTCCCGAGTCGCGATGCTCAGGAGTCCCCCTTGACGTGCAAATAGCCTTGATACCTTTTCCCTCGCCGAGGCTCGGCTCCGGAGGGACGCGCGACGACCAGGTCCGAGGGACCTGGTTGGGTGGCGTACACTTGGGCGTGACCCGAGCGCAGCCCCCGTGCCCAGCCCCCTCGCGTGACTCTCCCGAGGGGAGGTGTTGCGGTGAGGCCGGACACTGAGCTCAAGGGCTCCCTGAAGTTGATACGGCCATGGGCCGCCCTCAGCTGTTTATCACCAGCGCGGAGCATAGCGCTTTCGCACTTGCACGGGCATAGCCGCTCCTCGGCAGTGTCGACGGCCAGCGCAGAGCATGGTGCTTCCACTGGTACGTGGGAGGGGACTCCCTACTGCGGAGAGCCCCCGGGGCATGTACAGCCCCGCCCTGACACATGGCTTGCACGACAGGGCTAGACGAGGTGTGTCTGGGCACTCGTGAGCCAGCGCGGGACTCACGAGGCCCTACCTCAAGGCAGGTTGCGCCTGGTCTTGATTCTTGTTTGTTGTGGTGGTCCTGCGAGGTGGTTAGACAACCTGCGCCGAACGAATCTCCTGTGGTCATCACGTGAGAAGGCCAAGCACCAACGGCCCCAGGAGGTGACGTGAACGGGAGAGGCCCGCCAGACAAAGCTCAGCCGTTGGATTTATCGACGCTGCAGGGACGGGCCCGAGCACAGACACAGTGCCTAACCTTTCCCACGCGAAGGGTCCTGAAGAAAGACGATCGGCGCGCGGCTCCCGTGGTAGGTGATAATCAAGCAGGTGATAGTCATAAGATGGATTAAGCATGGAAAGCAAACTGGCTCAAGTAAACGCAGGAAGATACATGCCACTGGGTCAGGCCCGAGCGGCTTGGGGATGATGCAGCCCGAGGGGCGCCCCCAGCAAGGTAAGCTAAAGACATAAAAATGGATACATGCCGCAGGGACGGACCCATGTGGCCTGGGAATGATGCAACCCTGGGGGCGCTCCCAGCTAAATAAGCTTGGAAAATGTCACCTGGTTCTGTTGAAGAAGGGGTGCTGGGGTAGCTAAAGATGCGTGACGAAGGGGTTGCTCCTCACGAGCCACCGGGGCCCTGAGCCTCACGAGGCTCTGGGGGTCCAGGCGGTTCCTTGAGGACCGTCTCCACCTCCGCCAGGACTGTGTAGTGCCTGGCCTCCTGAGCCGCCAGGATGTGCTGCAAGTTGCGCTGGTAGGCGGATGCCACGCTTAGCAGGCCGAATGGCATGCGAACGTAGCTGTGTGGTGGGCCCTCACAGCGTCCTACGCGCGAAGGCCAGAAGGGCTCCTGAGACGCGGCCCTGTTGAGCCCTGGGACGTCGATGAAGATGTGCAGCCTAGCATCCTCGCCTGGATGCGGGGCCGCGTCTGGTGAGCGGCGATTGCCGCGCATGGCCCTTGCATCCTGCAGTTCTTGAGTGGTCTTGGTAATGAACTCCTGAGAGCTGGGCGCTCCTCGCCTTGTGTCCTCCTGAGGAAAACGTGCCGCAAAGCACCCCTCCAAATGTTGCCCGAGCACCTACCCCATGATGTTGGCAAGGTCTGAGGCCCTCCAGAAGAGAGCCCTCGAGCCCTGCCTGAGGGGGGCGCCGGGCACGCCTTCCTATGCGACAGAGGGAGGCGCCCCAGGCGCGGGCGCCGATCCTGACGTGACTCCGCTTGAGGCGCCACTCCCCTGAGGCCCTGTGCCGAGCAGCTGCTTCTTCTTCTTGGGGATGACCTCAGGAGGGTACTCGCCCTTGCTGTCAGGGTCCTCGATTGCTGCAGCTTGGAAGGCACACTCGAGGGAGCACACCGCATCTCTTTCTTCGCAGGGGACTGTGATGATTCCACCGCTTCCTGGCATCTTGAGGACGTTGTAGCCATGGTGGGTCGCCGCCATGAACTTGGCCAGGGCTGGATACCCTAGGATGGCATTGTACAGCAGGGGGATGGGGGCGACGTCAAAGTCGATGAGCTCAGTGCGGTAGTTGTCGCGCTGTCCGAATGTGACTGGGAGGCGGACCTGCCCTATCGGGGTGGTGGAGCCGTCGGTCACTCCTGAGAAGGGCTTGGTAGGATGAAGCTGATCGTAGGGCACTTGAAGGTTGTCGAACATCTCGACGGACAGGACGTTAAGCCCTGCGCCGCCGTTGATGAGAGTCTTGGTGACTTGCACGTTGCTGATGACGGGTGGCGCCAGCGATGGCCGTGCACTTGAGCTGATCTGCCGAGCTAAAGGTAATAGCACACTTGGACCACCTGAGCGGGCGTGTGGCCTCAAGCTTGGGGAGGACTGCGTTCACCTCACGAGCAAACTTCTTGAAGATACGCTGTGAGGCTGGGGCTTGAGCTCCGCCCAAGATGCAGGCGATAGCATGTGGCTCCTAGAAGCCCCCAGCCCCCTCGTCTTGATGGTGGTCGTCGTTCCTTCTTGGTGGGTGCGGCAGCGGAGGAAGACCGTCATTGCCCTAAGGGCGATCCTCATGAGGCTGCTCCCTCCAGGCGCCCTCGCGAGGTTGATCTTGCCAGCGGTCCTCACGAGGCCGGTCGAGCCACTCCTGGCATGGGCCACGGTCGTCCCAGCGTCCTCCGCCATGTCCTCCTCCTCGGCTGTAGCCCCGGTTGTTGCGCTCGGGGCGTCGACCGAAGCGTCCGTCGCGAATGGCCCTGAGCTCTTGACAATCGTTGGTGTTGTGGTTGTGCACGTTGTGGAAGGCGCAGAACGATCGGCTGCTCTTGGATGACTCAGGCTGGTCCCTGCCGCGCTTCATGTCCGGCTCTGCCGCGAGTACGGCCGCTCCCTTGCGCTTCACGTCCTTGGCCTTGGCTTGCTTCTCCTCTAGGTCGGCAGCCGGGAGCTCGAGAAGGGAAAGGCGCCCTTCCTCAGCCCTCGTGCACTTGGTCGCCAGGTTGAACAGCTCCAGGGATGTGCACAACTCCTCGTGGATGGCGAGCTCCTCCTTCATCTTGACGTCGCGGACGCCATCAGAGAACGCAGAGATGATGGCCTCATCCGTCACCTTAGGGATCTTGAGACAAACGTTATTGAAGCACTGGATGTACTTCTGGAGGGTCTCCCCTGGCTGTTGCTTGACGCGGCGCAGGTCACCCGCGGCCGGAGGGCGGTCGCGAGTACCCTGGAAGTTGGCGACGAAGCGGTCGCGCATCTCGCTCCAGGAGGAGATGGAGCCTGGAGGAAGGTTCAGGATCCACGAGTGTGCGCCATCTTTGAGAGCCATGGGGAACCAGTTCGCCATGACTTTTTCGTCGCCGTTGGCCGCCTCGATGCTCAGCTCGTAGAGCTGCAGGAACTCCGCGGGGTCGGGGGTGCCGTCGTAGCGCGGAGGCAGATCTGGCTTGAACTTGCTTGGCCATGCAATGCTACGTAGCTCAGGAGTGAAGGCGCGGCAGCCCGCGGTGGCCACCGGGACCCTTTGCTGGTGTGGAGCCTGGCCTTGATGCCCGCGCACCGCCAGCGCGGGCGGCACACGGTCTTGCTGCAGTGGCACCGGGAGTGCAGGGGCGTTTTCTTGCGGACGTGGGACTTCTTGGCAGCTTCCTTCTTCACGCACGGGCGCCCGGTGCGGTGGGTCACGCCGGGGGGCCGCGCGTCTTGGCGCCAGGACGCCGTCTTGGGGCAGAGGTGGTGGAGGCGCTCGATGAGCTACATCACCTGTAGCTGGCGGAGGGCGAGGCAGCGAGAGGGATGGCGCGGGGAGCCCCCTGTGGCGCTGACGAGCTCGGCGATGCGGTCGAGCCAGTCTTCGTAGAGGTCGTCGATGCGGCGGTAACGCAGGAGCTCGCGTGCCATGCACAGTGTGGCCTACGCGTCCGCGGGAGTGCGACGGGCGTGAGATGACGAGCCGGCCGGGGTTAGCGATGGAATGGCGGTGCGGCCGTCCCGCCGCACCGAGGGGTGCAGCGAGGATGCTTGCTGCTTGTTCCCCGCTGGGCTGGTGGCGGCAGGCGACAGAGAATGACGGGGTGGCCCGCCGATGGGAGCCGTCTAAGCGACGCGGGCGGCGAGGGCGGCCCGGCGCTCAGCGTGAGCTCGGCGAGCGTCCACCATGGAGATGACGAAGTGACGGGGTGTAAAGCGACGGAAGGAAAGCTTCGGCGCACCCCTACCTGGCGCGCCAAATGTCGGATCTTGGGTTCCGGCAAAACCCTCAAGGTTCGAACACTGGGGTGCGCGCAAAGATCTTCCCCTACCGAATCACGCCCTCAGCCTCGCCAGGATCTCTATGCTTAGCTCGCCGAACTCGCAACACAAGGGACACAAGATTTATACTGGTTCGGGCCACCGTTGTCGTGTAATACCCTACTCCAGTGTGGTGTGGTGGATTGCCTCTTGGGCTAAGGATGAACAGTACAAGGGGAAGAACAGCCTCCTGAGGTGAGATGTTCTTGTGCTTGGTGGGTGTGAGGATGAATTGAATGAGTTCGAGACGAGTTGCCTCCTACTATGGTGGCTAATCCTATTTATAGAGGCCCTGGTCCTCTCCCCAAATATTGAGCGGGAAGGGGTGCCACAACGGCCAATTTGAAAGGGGGCAGCTAGTACAGCTTATCCTGACAAAAGCAGTCTTCGCCTGCCAAAGGCTCTGGTGGTGATGCCGTCTTGGGCTCCACGGTGACCTCCGTCTCGCCGACCTGCTGGTCTTGGTCTCGTTGCACCGATATGGAAACCTTTGCTTGACGCCTCGATACTCCTCGCCTGCGCTTGCGTCCTTAGCACCAAAGGGGAAACAAGGACACTGCACACGCTGGCGCCCGCCTGGTCTCGTTCGTCATGGCTCACGTCATGAGAACCTTGCGAGGTTTGCCTTGCCTTGATCTCTCCGCCCCTCACGAGCCAGCCTGGTGGAGCCGCTCCCGAGGAGGTCTTCTGTCGTCCGCCTTGCGAGGCTTGGCCCCTCGCGAGGGTCTTGAAAGCTTGTTGGTGAAGATGGGCCGTACGGGCCCGCTCGCAGAGCCACGCCGTGGGCCACAGGCAGGCAAGTCTGGGGACCCCCGTTCCCAGAACGCCGACAGACTCATCTATAATACCTAAATAGTTGATGGGAACCACTAGGGATCAGACTACTGATCCCTAGCTTCCCATCAGACCAGCTCGTGGCCGTTGGATCAAACCTTCTTGAGCGTTAGATGCATCCCTCCCACAGCGCCACTCCCTTGGCAGTTCCTAAAACGAATTTCCTTGATTTACGTTGCTTCCATCCCTATAATCATGTGCGACCACATCCTTGCAGTTTTCAAATCAAACGTCCCCCTTTATTGACGTTGTTTCCATATATGAGATCCCTTATCATGCATGTTTCCATATACACATGATGATTCCTGATTCGCACAATAGCACTTAGCTGTGATCTTTTAGGACGTATTTCTTTACATACGGCAACTTAATTTTTATATCACGGAAGCATTCTGACTGATGCATGGAAGCATAATATTTACTTCATGTTATCATGTGATTATGGATGCTTCCAACCAATGTTTCCGATAATAACTCAAGGTTCAGATTTCGCTCCCTGTAATCACGTATGTTTCCACGTTTAAAATTGTCTCCTAATAACGCATGCTTCTTTGCTTCCTACATTTTGTTTTCTCTATATAAGAATCATGCTTCGATAAGTGTGGTATATGCTTCCTTATTTTTGCATGCAGTTACATCCCATTTTCTTACTTCATTCATAATTCAGTGAAGATTCGTAATTCATTATTTTGTGCTTCGGCATTCATCAAAAACGAAAATAAACAGAACATGTTTCTTTCAACTCGAACTACAACAATAGAGCAATACATGTGCACATATCCATATTATTGGCTTCTTATCTGTATCAATATTGCTTCAACATTCGAGCATCATCGTGGAGGTAGTACTCGATTAGAGAAGATCAAGTCGGGGGGAAGGGAGGATGAACCGCTATAGGTGCTGATGGAGCTGCTGGTGTGGTGGAGGAAGAAGAGAGTGTCGGCTTTCCATCGCGTTCCTTGCCGGCCGTTGATCGCCGAAATCGCTGGGGAGACGAC
The DNA here is from genome assembly GCF_018294505.1 of Triticum aestivum. Lineage (NCBI taxonomy): Eukaryota > Viridiplantae > Streptophyta > Magnoliopsida > Poales > Poaceae > Triticum > Triticum aestivum. Next base: position 145,944,956 of record NC_057805.1, read on the forward strand.
CAAGCAGGACGATGCCGCCGACAACAACGAGGAGGATTCGAAGCAGCCGAACGCATGGCAACTGACTAGCTTGGTGCTCGTGGTTTCGGTTGCGCAGATCCAGAGAGAGAGAGAGAGATAGAGAGAGAGCACCGGCAAAACAAGCGCCGGTGTGTTAACCACCGTGCACGACCATGAGCTACTACCTGTTGCCGGCCAAATAGATGCAGGACTCGGTTTCAATTTGATTGAACGATGTATATATGGCCTCGGCTAGCAATAAATGACAGACGGCGTGATTTGTGGGATTAGTTGCAGATGCATAACACATGCACCCGTTGGATGCAAAGGCAAATGAATGGAGATGCAGTAGTCTGATGGAAAGAACCCATTAGACGTCTGAGAGAAAGCGTTTCCCATAGTTGATCCCCACTATCTTATTTCTCTTAACATGCAGCCTATCCACATCAGCATTTCTGCCACATCAGCAACCCATCTTCCACTACTGAATTTTTCTGACATGTATGTTGAAGCCACATCATTTGTTGTTGTCAGGACCCCGATCCTAAGTCACACTGATCTAGCATGTAACACATCATATCACTTTGCGGCCTCACGCACGGTATTCCCACGGGTGCCACCTTACCTAGCCCGGGACCGTTTGCGCCTTTTGGCTCACGTATATGATAGTGTCGCTAGCATCCATATGACAAAGAACCCGGGCCGACATGACTAGTCATAAACCCAAAGTGGCACTAACTTACAGGGACAGACATACATGACCCAGCAAAGGAACATACGATTTTCTGAGTTGTGGGTGCATAGATTAGCATGTTGAACGAGTTCAACATATTTCTTCCGGATAACCCATGCAGAAAGGTAGAACTGGCAGCGTCACAACATAGAATCGAGAACTCATCAAGAACACTCTGGTTGTGGTCTTTCGGTTCAACGAGGAACTTCTGCCATAAGTAGTTCGTGGTATTTGGAAGAGGGAAATACCATGGACCTCGAGGACTATCGCAAAGGTTACTAATATCCTAAACGAACTAGCGAACACTATCAACATGAAGTAAGTAGGGTGAATCTCGGGTTCAAGAACCCAGGAATAGAATGCCTACTAACTAAATGGCATCACGGGATGCTTTCGAGAATGATGGCCAAAATTATCACACTGGGGATATAAGCATTGCTAGATTAGTGGGTGGTTCTCTAGGATGCCTAGGGTCATAATACTAGCTCCAACATATATGTCAAGGCAATGGAGTACCTCAACAGACCGTTTAGTGTGCTTAATCTGGCCCAAAAGGACACCAGAAACGGGAAGGGATTTGCAAATGCATCAGACTATTTAGAAACCTGGGACAACTCGGACAGCATAACGGCTGTAAATGCTCAAAAAGATTTGAGAAATCCTGCAAAATGGTGGCATAACCACTTAACATCACAATATCAAGGTTCTGAGATCAACTGGCAACACACGGAGGTACTAGAACTGAACTGAGACTTGAGTCCATCAATCCTATAAGTCTACAGATTAGTAACACGTGATCCTGATAGAAAGAAGAGAAGCCTAGTTCTTAATCCCCATAGAAAAGAAGAGGTTGACTCAGATCAGAAGGGCATAAGGTAAAGGAGTAAAAAGAGCCTTGTGTTCCCTTCCACAATCAATTCCCTTATATAACTATATCATTTCTAGACTCAACTTCGACTAGTTTGGCTTCGTAATCCTACAAGCAGTCAGGCTCTGGTACCAAAGCTGTCAGGACCCCGATCCTAAGTCACACCGATCTAGCATGTAACACATCATATCACTTTGCCGCCTCACACACGGTATTCCCACGGGTGCCACCTTACCTGGCCCGGGACCGTTTGCGCCTTTTGGCTCACGTATATGATAGTGTCGCTAGCATCCATATGACAAAGAACCCGGGCCGACATGACTAGTCCTAAACCCAAAGTGGCACTAACTTACAGGGACAGGCATACATGACCCAGCAACGAACGTGTCGGTCATCAGCGAGTGAATTCGGGTTGTAGCAACTGGGCTAGCAGGATTCCGGGAATCCGGGCTCTAGCAGGCTAACAGGACTCCGAAAGACACCGCGTGACATTTCCCCGAAGGGACAGACACAGGATCGAAGAAGGATACACCAGCCAGTCTAAGTGTTCCAGAGCAGTAGCAACTGGGCTAGCAGGACTCTAGTAAACTGGGTTGTAACAGACTACCATGGCTCAGTGGAAGCACTAGACTACATTTCCCCATATAAGAGAGGCTACCACGGATAGACAACTAGGTTGTCGGATCCCACACATACCAAGTATTTCAAAATCATACACACAATATGCTCGATATGTGCAAATACAACATGGCATCACAACAAAACTCTATGACTCAAAGTATTTATTCATAAGGCTCCGAAGAGTCAGATATTACAAACTTGGGTCTCATGACAAAGCATTCAAATCATACAAGCAAAAGCACATGCGGAAGCTTAACTTGTCTGAGTAGAGACAACTTTAAAAGAAAAGGCTGAGAAGCCTGACTATCTACAAGACCCTGCCGAGGGCACAAGATCGTAGCTGAGGTAACAAGCTAAACATCGAAGTCCACTCGGAACTACTAGCGAGACTGAAGTCTCTCTGCAAAAACATAAATTAAGCAAACATGAGTACAATTGTACCCACCAAGACTTACATCAGAACTAACTACATATGCATCGGTATCAACAAAGGGGGGTGGTGGAGTTTAACTGCAGCAAGCCAGCTTTGACTCGGTGGCTATCCTAAACTACGACTGCAAGTAACTCTTTTGAGGTGGCGCACACGAGTCGACATATTCACCATATCAATACACCACTATGGATCCGCTCCCATCTCCCTACGAGAACGCCATCCATAGGACTCATGCTTATTTTGCGCATTTTAGAGTATCCACTTTCACTTGTCTTTGAACTGTATAGGCAACCCAGAAGTCCTTTACCGCGGACGCGGCTATTCGAATAGATCATTTATAACCCTGCAGGGGTGTACTTCTTCACACATGTTTCCACCACTTAGCGTCTGCACACGACATGTGCTCGGCAGACTTCAAGCGAAAGCCGACGTGGGTGTAGACCACGACCTGACTAACCACACAAGTCTCTAGTCCAGGTTTATCGCCTATTCAAGTTCCATCCGAAGGGAGTCCGGCCGAGGTTTCCACTAACGGCCCCGAACGATGTGTGCAGGGTTCCCGAGACACCAAATGGGCGCCGGGTACTCCGTGCCACGTGCCTACCGCATCACAGCCCACCCCTCGGATCAGCGCTGCGCACGGCCTCCAGCATACTACAAACACCAGAAACTACTTGCAACTCCTGGACAGAGGACGGGGGGTTAATAAGTCAAGCGGGGTCATATTTCAGGGCCACGTGTGGTAGTAGCTGTTCATGGATCACAAACACAGAACTCAGTTCCTAAGGATGGCTTCAATGAGACAACCCACCATGTACTCCTACATGGCCTCTCACAACTACCTTTACCAAATCGTGTTCACACACTTTGCTGTCAACAGTAAAACATGTTCACCACATTCCAATTCATCCCCGATGAATCAGACCTGACTCAACTCTAAGCAGTAGCAGGCATGACAACAAGCATGAATGAGTAGGCACATCAGGGCTCAAACAACTCCTACTCATTCTAGTGGGTTTCATCTATTTACTGTGGCAATGACAGGTCATGCAAAGGAAAGGGGTTCAACTACCGCAGCATGTAACAGTTGAATCGTTGTTGTCCTAATGCAGTAAAAGAGAGCAGGAGCGAGAGAGTGGGATTGTATCAGAATGAACAAGGGGGTTTGCTTGCCTGACAGAGTGGTCGAGGGGTACTGCCCTTCAACGGGATACTCGTGAATATCCTCGGGAGCAGAACCTACCACGAAGATTACACCGGTAACACAATCAATACATGGCGATATGCAACAATATGATGCAAGCACATGACATGGCAAAATGAGTGTGTTGGGCTAATGCAAGTACAACCAGATGGGTTTGAGCCATTTTGAACCAAAGGTTCAACCCAAACTCATCTTATGAATTTAAATAGTGCTTTATCATGTTTTGATATAAACAGCAGGGTTAAGTTGCTTTCACATGCATGAAACCAGTACAGATGGATAGATTGGATTTTTCTGATCATTTTTCATATATAAATCTTTGCATTTGGAGTTACAGATTAATTTCTATGATTTTTAGAAGTTAGCGCTATTTTCTGGAATTTCCTGATTAAGAATAAATCCAGAAGAGGCATTACTGCATCAGCATCGCGTCATGCTTGCGTCAGCAAGTCAACATCGCTGACCAGGTCAAACCTAACCAGTGGGTCCCACTGGTCAGTCTCACAGTGCCGGCTCGAGCCACGGACAGGTGGGGTCGGTCAAGGGCCATGTCAGCATGGTCAACACTGACGCGTGGGGCCACTGTGGTTAGTTAAAACTAAACAGGTTTTAAACTGCGGTTAGTTAGGGCGTGGGGCCCATGTGTAAGTGGGTTAGGGGGTTAATTAGTGGGTGATTAGCCCTAACTAGGTGGCCACATCAGCGCATCGGCGGTTAGCCGACGGCGACCAAACAGGGCGGCGGAGGCGCTCGGGATTCGCCGTCCGGCGACCGTTTGACTCACGGTTTGTCACTACGGGCTGCTTGACGTCCGCCGCATCCAACGGAGCATGCGACTGGGCGAGAGGATACCGGAAACGACGACTGCAATGACGGCTGGCGGCGGCCGGAGTTCGGCTTAGCACGGGCGAGGCGCTGCGCTTGGCTATCGAGCGAGCTGAGCGACGGGGAGGACTCCTAGAAGCTTCAGGAGCACGCTGGTGCCACTAGACCGAACGGAGGTGCTCAGGAGCATGGAGCTTGGAGGCCATGGTGGCGGCCGAAGCCCGTGGCTCGCGGGGACGGCGACTAACGGACGGGAACGGAGGAGGAAGCAAGGGGGAAGGAGCAGGAGCTCATGGCGGTCCAGAAGAGCAGCTCAGGAGCCTCGGGGAGGCAACGAGGCGAGCGTGGGGTCGCTGGCGCTCTCAGTGGGTGGAGGTCAAAGAAGGGATCGATGGCGTAGTCTTGAGGCTCGTCCGCCCGAGTCCGTTGGTGGAGGTGACCAGCGCGAGGAGGCGGAGCCTTTGGACTCTCTAGCCGGGCGAAACGACGGCGGTGGCTGCGGTGGTAGTGGACGGCGACGACGGGCGCGACCGGTCCGGGTGGGAGAGAGGAAGCAGAGGAGAGGAGGGCCACGGGGAAGAGTGAGAGGGATCGGGGGGTGCGTGTCGACGTCCAGAGGGAGAAGGAGGGCAGCCAGGCTGCGTGGAGGTGGCCGGGCGCGTGGCTGGCGCGTGCCCTGTCCTCCTGGCAAGAGGAACAGGATGACTGGCAGGGGCCAGTCGGCTGGGCTGGCCTACTGGGCCGCCAGGTAAGTGGCCCAAGTAAGCTTTCCCTTTTCTATTTTTCTTCTGTTTCAGTTTTTTCCTATTTCTGTTATTATATTTTGAATTAGTAAAATACTAATTCATTTTTTAACTCTTGAGATAAATTGGGGGCATTATTTGGATTATTCCAAAAGCCCACAAAACCCAGAATTTTTGGAGCATTTAAAATATTTATAGAATTCAAATGCCCCAATTCAAATGCCCCAATTCAAATACAATATTGGTTAATTCAAAAATCCATAAATGGCCAACAAATATGCTCATCATTTTTGGCAGAGATTTTCACCTTTATCAAAAAGCATGAACATTTTAAAAGGCATTTTGGGTTATTTGAAAAAGATTTTATTTGATCCTATTTGAATTCTTTCTGATGCTAGGGTTTGATCAATCCCCATTTCAACTTAAATAAAATTTAAACATGATGCAACAAAAATGCAAACACCAGGCAGTACCAGAAGCTAGGGATGTGACAACTCACCCCCACTAAACAAGAATCTCATCCCGAGATTCAAGCGTAGGTAAGATGAAGGGGGACGCAAACTAACACAATCTTCATGATCCAGGTTGCACTTCATAAGAACGTTGATTCGATCACCATCTTTGTCTCGATGTCTTACTTTGAGAACTCCAACCAACATGACAACCAGAGGAAAGGAAAAACTCAAGAAGGATCGATCTTCTCGGAGATCGAACAACTCAGGATCAACTCATGGAGTGAGACATTGAAACATCTCTCGAGCTGAGACACGAAGCATACATCGAGAGGGATGGAGTGAAACAGATGACGAAGGTTCACTAGGTAGACAACAATTCCACACTTAAGAAGGTGGTGAACGGTTGTCAACGTAGCGAGGAGTTGAGTTGCCATGATACCATAACGAGACATCTTAGATGACGTGACTCGTAGAATTATACCTTAAGTGGCAAAAAGAATTACTTTTGATATATAGATCGTTGAAACTCTCTATACCAGCCTAAGGAAATTCACAAACGATTGTTTGAAGGAGTTCGAAGAAATGGCATACTCAGACTGGAAAGGAAACTATGGTTATAGAACAACTCGGCAAACGGGAGGCACATCCCAATTGATACCGAGGATATAACCTAGTGACTGAGTGTGCTCTCAACAACTTGAGCATTTCCATACTCATCAAGGTGTTACCAACATCTGTGCCAAGGATCCTGGCAACACATCTTACTACCATGATGAGTAGTGATGGACAATGCAGATGCAAAGGAAGACAACACTTTCTCAGATTTCACCTTAGCGAGGCCAAGGGAACGAAATCTGGATGGTCGACCGAGAGACATTTAGCACTCCACTTCTAATGTTCTCCTTGATGTACCAGCTTAACCCAATACCATTCGGCATCTGGAACATCAAGTAAAGGTCTGACTTCGGGAGCTCAAGGAGTCCACAAGGAACAACTTATGTACAAAGTCATACCAACTCATCATGGAAGAATGGCCAAATTGCTGACTCAAGATACTACAATAAGGGATCTCCCGGATAAGCGTGTTGGCCATCACTACAGGAATCAGCTATTTTGCCGTCTGCCACGGCGGACAGCAAAGGCATGAACGGCGGACGGCAAAGGCCTTTGCCGTCAGCCGCGGACGGCAAAAGGCTCCGGCAAAGTAGGCTATGGCAAACAGCTACTTTGTCGTCTGCTTCCTGGCGGTTGACGGCAAAGGCCCTTTGCCGTCTGCCGCGGACAGCAAAGAGAGCGGATGGCAATAATTGTGCTCTCAGTCCGTTAAGTGGCTAACGGCAGGCCTTTGCCGTCCGCCGCGGACGGCAAACTTTCTAGTGCCTTTGCCGTCCGCCGCGGATGGCAAACTTTCTAGTGCCTTTGCCGTCCGCCGTATGATGTCATCTACACATCACTACATGGCAGGCCTTTGCCGTCCGCCGCTGACGGCAAAGAGCCTCAAGCCTTTGCCGTCTGCCACTGTAGGCAAACTGACCAAATGGGTCAGCTCCCAGGAAGCACAGCTGGATGCCACGTGCCTTCTTTGCCGTCCGCGGCAGACGGCAAAGAGCCCGTTGCCGTCGGTGGCAAACGGCAAAGAGCCTGCATATTGGCTCTTTTTTCTGCTTTTTATTAAATCCAACAATTTTCACAGCAAATATATATGACATGTATAGATATATTTCACAGGCATTCATATCACAAAATTCCATCCATAAACAAAGTTCCTTCATACATAAACAAAGTTCCTTCATACATAAACAAAGTTCCTTCATACATAAACAAAGTTCCTTCATACATAAACAAAGTTCCATTCATATCACAAAGAGCCTTCATACATAAACAAAGTTTCATCCATACATAAACAGGAAGACTAGAACAAGAAGAGTAGCTTCCATGAAGTGAATGAAATCTGCAAAATGGCAAAATAAGAAAGTTAGAAATAGGTGACTAGAACAAGAAGAGTAGAACAAGAAGAGTAGAACAAGAAGAAGACTAGAACAAGAAGAGTATGTCATTTATGAGCTAACTTACGTGAAATGGATCATATATGAGCTAACTAAGTTGAAATGGGTCGTTTATGAGCTAGCTAAGGTGAAATGGATCATTTATGAGCTAACTTAGTTGAAATGGGTCGTTTATGAGCTAACTAAGGTCAAATGGATCGTTTTTGAGGTAACTAAGGTGAAATGGATCGTTTTTTAGCTAACTTAGGTGAAATGGATCATTTATGAGCTAACTTAGTTGAAATGGATCGTTTTTGAGCTAACTTAGGTGAAATGGATCATTTATGAGCTAATTTAGTTGAAATGGATCTTTTTGAGCTAACTTAGGTGAAATGGATCATTTAAGAGCTAATTTAGGTGAAATGGATCATTTTTTAGCTAACTTGGTGAAATGGATCGTTTATGAGCTAAATTAGTTGAAATGGATCGTTTATGAGATAACCTAGGTAAGATGGGTCATTTTGGAGTTAACCTAGGTGAAATGGGTCATTTTAAAGCTAACGTAGGTAAAATGGATCATTTAGGAGCTAATCTAGGTAAAATGGGTCATTTTTGAGCTAACTTGGATGAACTGGATCATTTATAAGCTAACCTAGGTAAAATGGGTCATTTTAGAGCTAACTTAGGTAAAATGGATCGTCTATGAGCTAACTAAGCTAATTATGCAATTTTTGACATAAGTAAGCTAAGTACAGATCGTTTTAGAGCTAACTTAGGTAAAATGGATGGTTTTGGAGGTCAGTAAGCTTATTAAGTCATTTTGGAGGAGAAGAAGCTAAGTCTAGGTCATTATGGTAAGCATTGGAGGAAATAAAGCTAAGTCTAGGTCTTTATGCATGTGTTAAGCAAAACACTAGATAAACTTACCAAGATCCAGGAGGTGTAGGAGCGGGGTGGCTCGTGTCGGTAGCTGGAGAAGGATCGTGCGATGCTTGTCTGGAGTTACGCTGCACCAAAGATCATTTCCAATGTCTTGTTAGCATGATGACACTCAAATGTTAAGACTAGCAAGTAATGTCCATTCAAATAAAACTCACCGTGGTCCCAGGAGCAATCACTGGCATCGGCGGAGCGGTCTGACCTGTCTTCTCGCACACAGACTGCACATTTGGTTTTGACGACTCAGTCATACTAGTTAGTAATGAGACAAACACTACATGAATGTTTTGGCTAATCTGCAGAAGAAACTTACCACAAGGAGCTCGTACATGGCCCTTGCCTGCATGTCATTCCGTGCCCTCTCCTCCTCCATCATCTTTGTCGTCCTCTCCTCCAACTCCCGCTGCCTCTCCGCCGCCTCCGCCAGAAGTTTCTCCGTTCTATCTCTCTCACTCTGTATAGCAGCCTGCAACACCACTCACATGACCATTTGTAATCATTGATGGAAGCGCACACAATGTAATGGAGAAAGATAACTGAGTACGTATCACTAACCTTGATGGCGAGTTGCACTGGCCGTTCACGAGGCCTTATCTCAGGAGCGGAGCTCGACTGGCGCGCCTTGATCTCCGGGAGAGTGCTAGGACAACGGATAAGTCCATCTCCAATGGCTATGGAGCCATGGGACCTCCCGCCACCAGATATCATCACCAGCTCTGGATCAATGGGACCCTGGCTCGGGTTAAAGTCCTCCCCTTTCCTCGCCTTCCCCTCATCTCTATATCTCACGAGCTTGTTGTGGGAGGAGATGTTGGTGAAGTTGTTTGCATCATCGAGGTCAGACTGAGAGAAAGCCTTGACTTTCTTGAAAGAGGCAGTGTGGGCCATGGCATACAGGTCGTACACCTCTGGCACCTTATCCGCCTTATTGTAGCGTGCCTGAAAGAGAGAAACAATGAAAATTAGTAATTAAAGGGCTCAAGCTAGCATGATGAATGAATTGCATGAATCATGAAGCAAACCACATACCCAGTTGCGCCCGAACTGATATAAGTTGGAGCTGCCTTGATGGTGTGGCACACCTTCCATTTGGGCACGTTTGTCCTTGGCCTCGTTGTGGAGGGCTAGCCATTCTTTTGAGCACCACTCATCGACCAACACCTCCCAACAATCCATCCGATCCGCACACCATCTCGGAGGCGCCTAAGTTAGCAAATAGAAACTTGAGCGCTACGGCTAAGAATTACTAAATGAAGGAACTTAAGTAGAAGGCCTTAAGAATTACCTTCATGTACTGCTCCTTACTCAGGAACTTATCGCGGCACGCCGGCTTGGTCTTCTTGATACCACGCAAGGCGTAGTAGTCTCGAACAGCCTGCACCCGAGCCTCGTGCCGTAAGTTCTGGAGTAGGCGCTTGCAGACGTTCTCGATAACATGTGCCGCGTCCTCCTCGTATCCCTCCTCACACCTGTAGAATGTCTGCAATCAAATGAGACAATATTGATTAGTACAATTAATAACTAGCTAGTTGAAGATTTTTAAATGTGTAAAGGAGAAATTACCCAGAACTTTCTGATCACCATGTCTGCCCTCGTGTCGCACACGACACCGTCGATAATCTCATCCGGCGGGGCCGGGGCAGCCACGTAGTGCTCCCAGCTCAATCCAAGCTCTGGAAGCCGACCCTCACCAGGCAACGTGACAAACCCCGGGAAGTTTTGCCGGCAAAGAACTCCAAGGACGGAGTTGGGCCGGCGGACACTATGATGGTGGTCCCAACCCCTGCAGCATGACAAGGCCAACGCATTAGTTATTTGAAGAAACGTGAATGCACAAGGTACAAAAATATTAAATGCACTTACGTACCTCTCCCCATCAGGGAAAATCAACCACCTCTGCTCGCGGGTCGCCGGCACGGACGGGAGCCGTGTAGCACCACGCTGGTAGACGGTGCCCCCCTCCTCCTCAAGATCAGTCGGCTCCCCGCCATCATCAGCATGGCCACTCGGCTCCTCGGGCTGATCCGGCCAGGTACCCCATCCGGACGTGTGCTCCTCCGGGGTCTCGTGGGCCGAAGGCCAGTCGACCCGAGGCTCGTGGGCCCAAGACCCGTGGACCGGAGGCTCGTGGACCGGAGTCCGTGTAGCCTCCTCCTCGGACGAGTCCACCCTAGCAGTCACGTGCTCGGGTGAAACAGCTGGGGGTGGCGGCGAGGAAGGCGCCGTAGCAGTCACCCTACCTCCTCTCCCGCGACCACGTGCCCCACCTCCTCTCTTCCTACCTCGTCCCCTGCTGGGCACCGCGGTCGACGAAGAAGGGCCCGGCGGTGTGGCCATACTGTCCAGCAACGCTCGGCGGAGAGGTGCGTCTGGAATGGAAGACCTCAGACCACGCGCCGACGAAGAAGGGGCCTTGGCGCGCTCCCGACCAGCGCCCACCATCTTTCAACACCTGCCATGACAAACAGTAAACGAAATTAGTACAACATAAAAAAAGACCGACATGAATAATAATATGTGTATCACTTAAGTGTATCATCATCAAGTACAACATAAAAAAATTTAATACCTGACACTACTAATAATCTCGATCAGTATCATCAATAAATGCATAATCATCATCATCACTATAATCAATGACGGGCTCATAGGGTTCAGTGGCATCAACATGTGGAAGGCCACCTTGACGTAATCGGTCAAGCAATGACAGGTCATCCGCAGCAGTAACCTCTTCTTGTTCCGGCTCTTCTTGTTCCTCCTCTGGGGTGATGTCGGATTCACTGTCGCTGTCTACTTCAATGTTTTGGGGTGAAGTATAGCGGTTCTTGAAACGCTTTTTGGAAAGACGTGTCTCTTGGAAGAATTCTCCTTCATATGTGTCTGGGTTAATGTGAGGTTCATAATCCTCTTCCTTTGGGGGAGATAGTCTAGCACGTGGCGGCACTTCATAAACGACATCCCAACCTTTCAGATTTGGATTAGTTTGGCAGGCCCACGGTAGATAGAATACTTGGGTCGCCTGTTGAGCCGTAATATAGACATCAGGAACATCTAAATGGGTGCTTTGGTTGATTTCAACTAGCCCTATATGTTCATGAGTCCTTCTAGTCTCCTTCGGCTGAAACCAATAACATTTGAAGACTACGACATTCGGTGGGTTTTCACCATAGAATAGAAGTTCATAAATTGCTTCAACTCTCCCATAATACTCGGTACCTCCTTCGCCGATAGCAGATACACAACAATTTGTAGACTTTCGGTCGGCCATAGATAGCTCTTTGCCATAGGTACGAAAGCGATACCCGTTGATGTCGTATTTGTCAAATGAACGGACCTTATAGTCAAAACCATTAGCGACTTGTCTCAATTCGGCGTCCATAGACTCTGAATTAGCCTACAAGTTTAATATGAAAGGATTGTTGCATTACGCACAAATTAGCGAATGAAACCGGGGTAGCCGCCTACAAATTAGCCTACAAGTCTAATAGAAATTACCGTTTGTTTGAACCAAGAGATGAAACCGGGATAGCCGCCTCCTTGCTTTGCGAGAAGCTCATACTCTTCGACAGAATCCTTTTGGATCACCGCTCCATACGAGAATAAGGCGACGTATCGACTGTATGAAATATCCAGGAATAAGAGCAGTTCAAAGGAAATAGAAGTTGCGAAACTATGTACCGAGAACTTACTCGATGTACGGCCGCACTTCTATCAGGTTGTTGAAGATATACAACGAAATGGTCCGCCATTGTTCGTTATCCAAAGATACTGGATTTGAAACACTGGCTGGTGCGAGATTCCCTTTGAATAGGCTGAGGTTGGATCCACCCTTTTTAGGGTCGTCAGCATTGTACCGAGGCTTCGGATTATGCAAATGACGATTTTTGGCTTCGTAGTGTGCTGTCACGAAGTTTGCCGCCTCCTCAGTGATGAATGCCTCAGCCATCGATGCTTCAATTCTACGTTTATTTTTACATTTTTGTCGAAGCGTCTTCTGCATCCTCTCAGTTGGGTAGCACCAACGATTTTGCACGGGCCCCCCCCAATCTTGCCTCGGTCGGGAGATGCAAAATCAAATGTTGCATTGGATTAAAGAAGCCCGGTGGAAAGATCTTCTCTAACTTGCAGATCAACTCCGGCGCCAACTCTTCCATTTCTTCTAGCACGCCAGGCGATAGTTCTTTCGCACAAAGAACACGGAAGAAATAGCTGAGTTCTGCCAGTACTAGCCATTCATCCTCAGGGATGAAGCCACGCAACATCACCGGCATTACCCGCTCAATCCATATGTGCCAATCATGACTCTTGAGACCAAATATCTTCAATTTATCAAGACTGGCTCCCCTCTGTAGATTCGCTGCATACCCATCGGGGAACATCAACTGCATTTTCACCCACAAGATAATTTCCCTCATAGCTGGCCTTCCAAGATTGAACCATGCCTTTGGCTTCGTCCAGTTCTGCTTTCCTTTCGGTTCTTTCATGTTTTGTAACGGCCTATCACATAGCGCCTCCAGATCGACTCTAGCCTTAGTATTATCCTTTGACTTCCCATCTATGCCGAACAATGTACCAAAAAGTGCCTCGGCGATATTCTTCTCAGTGTGCATCACGTCGATGTTGTGTGGGCAAAGGAGGTCTTTGAAGTAAGGCAGATCCCATAAGCATGTTTTGTGAGTCCAGGCGTGCTTAGAATTATACCCCTTGAAGTACCCTGGACGCTCTGGATCTGGCTCGAGAGCGTTTAACTGATCCAGGGTCTGTTGGCCTGTCAATGCAGGTGGTGCAGAGTTTTTGACAACTCTACCTCTGATGAAGTTCTTCTTGTCTTTCCTGAACTTATGGCGAGGATTCAGGAACTGTCTATGCATGTCGAAGCAAGAAAACTTGCGACCGGCCTGAAGCCAACGAAACTCAAGAGCTCCCTTGCATGTGGGGCACGGGAACCTTCCATGCACACACCAGCCAACGAATAGCGCATACGCCGGCAAGTCATGCGTCGAGTACATGTACCAGACACGCATTATGAAGTTCCGTTTGCTATAGGCGTCGTATGTCTTGAACCCATTATCCCAGGCTTCTTGCAATTCGTCCTTAAGCGGTTGCATGTACACATTCATATTTTTCCCCGGATAGTTGGGCCCTGGAATTATCAACGTCAGGAAAATGTTCTTTCTTTGCATAATCTGTCCGGGGGGGAGATTGAGTGGAAAGACAAATACGGGCCAACAACTGTATTGGGCTGCCGTCATACCAAACACACTGAACCCATCCGTGCTGATGCCGACTCGAGGATGCCTCGGATCTGCCGCTTTGTCACCATGTAATTCATCAAACTTTTTCCACGCAACACCATCCGATGTGTGTACAATCATCAGATTCCCATCTGCATCTAGTTCGGTTCTTTTGCCCGTTTTGTGCCATGTCATCTGTCTGGCCGTCTCTTCGACCATGAAAAGACGTTGAAGTCTTGGTACGATTGGCATATACCGAAGAACACTAACGGGGATTTTGGTCTGTGTCTTCTCACCCATACCGTTGTCTACCACAACATACCTGGAAGACTTGCAAATGGGACAATAGTTCAAGTCCGCATAGTCAAGCCTAAACAAGACACATCCTTTCTCACAGGCATGTATCTTATCATAGGGCATCTTCAGTGCACGGAGGATTTTGTCCGACTGGTACAGGTTTGCAGGCATTACATGGCCTTTGGGTAGAAAGCGTCCAAATACTGTCATCATTGCATCGTAGCATTCTCTGCCCAAGTTGAACTGAGCCTTCAGAGCCATTACTTGTGAGATGGCATCCAACTGACAAAGCTCAGTGTGCTCATGGAGCGGACGTTTTGAAGACTCCAACATTTCATTGAAGGCCTTTGCAGATTCCTCCATCTCCTCGTCCGAATCCCGAGCATCATCGAAGTCTTGCACCATGTTTTCCATCCCGGTACCATGCTCGTCGGTGCGACGACGATCCACCTCAGCTCGGTCACGTTGGGCAGACTCACCATGAAATGTCCACACCGTATAATCGGGCGTAAAACCACTCTTCTGCAGGTGTTTGCCCATTTCAGCCTCTGTCCTCTTTTCCCAATTGCCGCACCGTAAACAGGGGCACCAGGTTTTCCTCTGGCCATTTGCAAATGCGGCTCGCACAAACCCCTTGGTTTTTGTGAACCATTCAGTGCTCCATTTGTTCTGACCAGTGTGACCGGTGTACATCCACGCACGATCACTCATCTTGACTTTCAGAGCTACTAGACACACAACAAATATATATATATATAATTCACCATGTATATATTCATCAGTTGATCTACTTTGTCAATTTTATTACGTCCATGCAACCTACACTCTAATAGGTAATGATAGGTCCTAATCCCACCCGAGTATGTTTAGATTGGGTTCATTTTCCCATGCTATGCTCCGGATCCTACGCAAAATTTCGGCAGCACCTCCCCGCTGTTCTCCTGATACACGTCTCTGCAATAAACAGAGAGGATGTGTACCCGGAGAACAACAGGGGAGGCACTGACGAAATTTATGCGTCGGATCCGGAGCAAAGCATATGGGAAAACGAACCCAATCTAAACATACTCGGGCTGTCCATGGATAGCGTTGGACAATTCGAAAGAATCAAGGTTATAAATATGCAAATGCATGCATATTTATAACTATGACGCTTTCGAACGGGAGACACATATTGGTTACGCATACTGATGATTCAAGACACATATATAGCTAGCTATCAAGTTTCATCGGAATAGATCAAATAATTAATGGGGGGAGGACATGTCATTTGTGCTCACCCACGAACGAAGGGGCAGAGCTCGTCAAACGCACGGCGAGGTCGTCGAACACCAAACCTCGCAGCGATGAAACAACTGCACATTTAAAACTACCCGATCAACACAATTATATATGATGTTTTTCATAACAAAATCGAAAAATATATGACCTAACTAATAATTCACAAATATATGACCCCGTCGGCCTCTGGAAGGCCAAAGAACACCTTTTCGGGAGGTGTCGGGGGTCGGGGTGTCGTGTCGGGTGTCGGGGTCTCGGGGTCGGGGTGTCGGGTCGGGGTGCCGGGTCGGGGTCGGGGTGCCGTGTCGGTGTCGGGGTCGGGGTGTTGGGTCAGGCTCGGGTCGGGGTGTCGGGGTCGGGGTCGGGGTCGGGGTGTCGGGGGTGTCGGGTCGGGGGTCGGGGTGTCGTGTCGGTGTCGGGGTCGGGGTGCTGTTTCGGGGTCGGGGGGTCGGGGTGTCGTGTCGGGGTCAGGGGGTTAGGGGGTCGGGTGTCGGGGTGGAGTCGGGGTCGGGTGTCGGGGTGTGGTGTCGGGGTTGGGGGGTCAGGGGGTCTTCTCATTCTTCTACTACTTCTACTTCTTCTCATTCTTCTACTTCTTCTCATCCCCCGTCTTCTACTTCTTTTCTTCTTCTTCTTCTTCTTCTTCTTCTTCTTCTTCTTCTTCTTGTTCTTCTTCTTGTTCTTCTTCTTCTTCTTGTTCTTCTTCTTCTTCTTCTTCTTCTTCTCCTTTTTCCTCTTCTTCTTCTTTTCTTCTTTCTTCTTCTCCCTCCTCCTGTTCCTCCCTCCTCCTTCTACTTCTTCTTCTAAACTAAAACTAAAACTAATCTAAAATAAACTAAAACTAATCTAAAATAAACTTAAACTAAAACTAATCTAAAATAAACTAAACTAAAACTATAACTAAAATAGAAACTAAACTAAAATAAACAAAAGAAACTAATTAAACAGAAAAAAGGGGGAGAGGAGCTCACTTGGTGGAGGGGGAGGCCGGACGGCTGCGGCGGCCGCTGGAGGAGGCGGCGACCCGGTGGAGGGGGAGGGCGGACGGCCGCGGCGGGGACAGCCGCGGCGGCGGCTTCCCGACGTGAAAGAGGCGGCGGGGCCGCGGTGGAGGTCGTGGAGGGATGCAGGGCAGCGGGGCGGCCGGCTACGCCGGACGGGGTCGACGGCGGCGGCGCGGGCCGGTGTGGGTGGGGGATGGTGACGGAGGGGAGGGGCGGTGGGGGCGGGGTGACGTGGAAGGGGCGGCGGGGGTGCGGTGGAGGTCGGGGGTCGCAGGGGTGGGGTGTGGGGCGGCGGGGCAGCCGGCTACGGGGTCGGCGGCGGCGGCGCGGGTGTGGGTGGGGACGAATGAGAGAGTGGGGAGAAGAGACGGGGCGGGACGGCCGTTAACGTACCCGCCTCTTTGCCGTCAGCCAACGGTCGGCAAAGTTTCTTTGCCGTCCGCTTGCGGACGGCAAAGAGGTGGGGCCGGTGGGCTTGAGTTGGTTAAACAATAACTGGACCCACCCACCTCTTTGCCGTCTGCCAGCGGACGGCAAAGATTCTTTGCCGTCTGCTAGCAGACGACAAAGAGCACGCAGATGGCAAAGAGCTTCTTTGCCGTCTGCCATTTCTTTGCCGTCTGCTTTTGGGTAGCTGATGGCAAAGAGCTTCTTTGCCGTCAGCTAGCAGATGGCAAAGAGCTGGCAGATGGCAAATTAGCTGATTCCAGTAGTGCATGACATCCACTTAACGGTTCAAAAGACCAACATTATAATTCTTGGGAACGTCCCAACCATCATATCTGCCTGAGATTCAGATCTGGTTGGCGTCAGGATATTCCAGACTCAGCATGTGTGGAAGGAAAGTCTGCAACACAAATCAAAGAGATGACGTTGCAAGATTCTCGGGAAATGAACTACGGTAGTAAGCTCCAAAACATGAGCTGGTTCTGCTACACCCATGTGAACACGCTGTCCCAGACAAGCATGACCACAAAGTAGTCTTACAATAAAACACTACCGAGTTCTGGTTGGGAACCATCATCGAGGATAACGGAATCTTGTGCGTGATCTAGAATTAGCACAACACGCTCCTTTTCCTTGAGCAAATCAATTAGTGGCTTGGTGTGCTAGGAAACACATATGGAGTGGAGGCGGCCAACCTATCAAACCATAGAGTACTTCACACATATGCGTGACTAACTTGGGATGATTCCAGAGGAAGCAAAACAATCTTTCTCGTATCCACGGCGGCAACTTGCATAGAATGCACATGAATTCGAGGAAGTCACTTCTTCCATCCAAGCATAAGCTTCATGAACGGAACACGAAAGCATTGCTTACAAAGTTTCCAACACTAACTTAGATGTTCAACATGAATCATGGACAAGATGAAATTGTTGGCTCAACAATAAACCATCCAGGCTTCCATATAGATGGAATTCCATAATTAAGTGAACACGGTGATAGCATTGGTCAGACCAAAGGATGTAATGGTGTATGCCAGAGGGATCAACCACGAGTAAGACAACATTACGAACATCGTTGGTTCTGATTTGATTTGAGGATAGCCCACACTCAAATCAAAGTTTGGACAAGACAATAGATCCAATAACTGATCACGAGGACCAATCGATGAAGATATCATCTTTCTTCAACACACACACAAAAAGATATCCCTTAACATGAACTAAGTCAGACAAGCTTTTATCTTCCAACTCTCCAAGTTGTTGTTTGGCTTAACCAACTAGCTCAAGGGTATCCAACACGGATTCTTGGAGAAAGAGTGGTTTATTGGAAAACCAACTTCATCACGAACTCAACATATTGGTCAGGGGACGACCAGGTGATACTACCGTGAAGATATCCAGAACGAACCACCGATATGTCTCTAAGCTCGAGAACAATCTTGCTTTTCAAGGCAAGACGACATGATCAGAAGAGCAAGGGATTCAATCCTAACTCAAAGATCGAGAAGTGCACCAGAAATAAGGACGAGGTAGCACGATCAATCCTAGAATAGTGATTCGGTAACCAACACACTAAGAATGATATTAATGTCCATTAACTACCAAGCAACACGGTTGCTAGGAATATTGATTTCACACATCATGGTTCACTTGTCGGCATTCCGATTGCGACAACACGGGACTGAGGAATGAAAAATGATGGCAAGAAGTATCACTTCATCAAGAATTCATAAGACATGGTGCAATTCCTATGATATTCTTGACATAAAGGGGGTAATACTCCAGGGTAGGATAGAACAAAAGCTGGATTGGCATTTTGATCTGTGGGATACAACTGCTTTGACCCAATCCTAGATATGGATGAGGTACTGGAGTTTGTTTCTCCTTGTCATTCCGGAATAGAATGGCTTGACGGACCACAAGAATATGAGGTATCGATGAGCATGAATGCATGACATGCTCTTGACTATCAAATGATACACGGAGGTCAGAATACAACTAAAGAGAAACAACTCAAAGGAACATACGATTTTCTGAGTTGTGGGTGCATAGATTAGCATGTTGAACGAGTTCAACATATTTCTTCCGGATAACCCATGCAGAAAGGTAGAACTGGCAGAGTCACAACATAGAATTGAGAACTCATCAAGAACACTCTGGTTGTGATCTTTCGGTTCAACGAGGAACTTCTGCCATAAGTAGTTCGTGGTATTTGGAAGAGGGAAATACCACGGACCTCGAGGACTATCGCAAAGGTTACTAATATCCTAAAGGAACTAGTGAACACTATCAACATGAAGTAAGTAGGGTGAATCTCGGGTTAAAGAACCCAGGAATAGAATGCCTACTAACTAAATGGCATCACGGGATGCTTTCGAGAATGATGGCCAGAATTATCACACCGGGGATATAAGCATTGCTAGATTAGTGGGTGGTTCTCTAGGATGCCTACGGTCATAATACTAGCTCCAACATATATGTCAAGGCAATGGAGTACCTCAACAGACCGTTTAGTGTGCTTAATCTAGCCCAAAAGGACACACCAGAAATGGGAAGGGATTTGCAAATGCATCAGACTATTTAGAAACCTGGGACAACTCGGACAACATAACGGCTGTAAATGCTCAAAAAGATTTGAGAAATCCTGCAAAAATGGTGGCATAACCACTTAACATCACAATATCAAGGTTCTGAGATCAACTGTCAACACACGGAGGTACTAGAACTGAACTGAGACTTGAGTCCATCAATCCTATAAGTCTACAGATTAGTAACACGTGATCCTGATAGAAAGAAGAGAAGCCTAGTTCTTAATCCCCATAGAAAAGAAGAGGTTGACTCAGATCAGAAGGGCATAAGGTAAAGGAGTAAAAAGAGCCTTGCGTTCCCTTCCACAATCAATTCCCTTATATAACTATATCATTTCTAGACTCAACTTCGACCAGTTTGGCTTCGTAATCCTACAAGTAGTCAGGCTCTGATACCAAAGCTGTCAGGACCCCGGTCCTAAGTCACACCGATCTAGCGTGTAACACATCATATCACTTTGCGGCCTCACGCACGGTATTCCCACGGGTGCCACCTTACCTGGCCCGGGACCATTTGCGCCTTTTAGCTCACGTATATGATAGTGTCGCTAGCATCCATATGACAAAGAACCCGGGCCGACATGACTAGTCGTAAACCCAAAGTGGCACTAACTTACAGGGACAGGCATACATGACCCAGCAACGAACATACCGGTCATCAGCGAGTGAATTCGGACTGTAGCAACTGGGCTAGCAGGACTCCAGGAATCCGGGCTGTAGCAGGCTAACAGGACTCCGAAATACACCGCGTGACATTTCCCCGAAGGGACAAACACAGGATCGAAGAAGGACACACGCCGGCCAGTCTAAGTGTTCCGGAGCAGTAGCAACTGGGCTAGCAGGACTCCAGTAAACCGGGCTGTAGCAGACTACCATGGCTCAGTGGAAGCACTAGACTACATTTCCCCATAAGAGAGGCTACCAAGGATAGACAACTAGGTTGTCGGATCCCACACATACCAAGCATTTCAAAATCATACACACAATATGCTCGATATGTGCAAATACAACATGGCATCACAACAAAACTCTACGACTCAAAGTATTTATTCATAAGGCTCCGAAGAGTCACATATTACAAACATGGATCTCATGACCCAACATTCAAGTCATACAAGCAAAAGCACATGCGGAAGCTTAACTTGTCTGAGTACAGACAACTACAAAAGAAAAGGCTGAGAATCCTGACTATCTACAAGACCCTGCCGAGGGCACAAGATCGTAGCTGAGGTAACAAGCTAAACGTTGAAGTCCACTCGGAACTACTAGCGAGACTGAAGTCTCTCTGCAAAAACATAAATTAAGCAAACGTGACTACAATTGTACCCAGCAAGACTTACATCAGAACTAACTACATATGCATCGGTATCAACAAAGGGGGTTGGTGGAGTTTAACTGCAGCAAGCCAGCTTTGACTCGGTGGCTATCCTAAACTACGACTGCAAGTAACTCTTTTGAGGTGGCGCACACGAGCCCACATATTCACCATATCAATACACCACTATGGATCCACTCCCGTCTCCCTACGAGAACGCCATCCATATCACTCACGCTTATCTTGCGCATTTTAGAGTATCCACTTTCACTTGTCTATGAACTATATAGGAAACCCAGAAGTCCTTTACCGCGGACACTGCTATTCGAATAGATCATTTATAACCCTGCAGGGGTGTACTTCTTCACACATGTTTCCACCACTTAGCGTCTGCACACGACATGTGCTCGGCAGACTTCAAGCGAAAGCCGATGTGGGTGTATACCAAGACCTGACTAACCACACAAGTCTCTAGTCCAGGTTTATCGCCTATTCAGGTTCCATCCGAAGGGAGTCCGGCCGAGGTTTCCACTAACGGCCCCGAACGATGTGTGCAGGGTTCCCGAGACACCAAACGGGCGCCCGGTACACCGTGCCACGTGCCTACCGCATCATAGCCCACCCCTCGGGTCAGCGCTGCGCATGGCCTCCAGCATACTACAAACACCAGAAACTACTTGCAACTCCTGGACACAGGACAGGGGGGTTAATAAGTCGAGCGGGTCATATTTCAGGGCCCAACGTGTGGTAGTAGTTGTTCATGGATCACAAACACATAACTCAGTTCCTAAGGACGGCTTTAATGAGACAACCCACCATGTACTCCTACATGGCCTCTCACTGCTACCTCTACCAAATCGTGTTCACACACTTAGCTCTCAACAGTAAAACATGTTCAGGAGCCTTGGGGAGGCAATGAGGCGAGCGTGGGGTCGCCGGTGATCTCGGCAGGTGGAGGTCGAAGAAGGGATCGATGGCGTCGTCTTGAGGCTTGTCCGCTTGAGTCCGTGGGTGGAGGTGACCAGCACGAGGAGGCGGAGCCTTTGGACTCTCTAGCCGGGCGAAACGACAGCGGTGGCTGCGGTGGTAGTGGACGGCGATGACGGACGCGACAGGTTCGGGTGGGAGAGAGGAAGCAGAGGAGAGGAGGGCCATGGGAAGAGTGAGAGGGATCGGGGTCGTGCGTGTCGACGTCCAGGGCGTCCAGAGGGAGAAGGGGGGCAGCCAGGCTGCCTGGAGGTGGCCGGCGCGTGCCCTGTCCTCCTGGCGAGAGGAAGAGGATGACTGGCAGGGGCCAGTCGGCTGGGCTGGCCTGCTGGGCCGCCAGGTAAATGGCCCAGGTAAGCTTTCCCTTTTCTATTTTTCTTCTGTTTTAGTTTTTTCCTATTTCTTTTATTCTGTTTTGAATTAGTAAAAATACTAATTCATTTTTTAAAAACTCCTCAGATAAATTGGGGGCATTGTTTGGATTATTCCAAAAGCCCATAATTGAAACTAGAACTTTGGAGCATTTAAAATATTTATAGAATTCAAATGCCCCAATTCAAATACAATATGGGTTAATTAAAAAAATCCATAAATGGCCAACAAATGTGGTCATCATTTTTGGCAGAGGTTTTCACCTTTATCAAAAATCATGAACATTTTCAAAGGCATTTTGGGTTATTTGAAAAAGATTTTACTTGATCCTATTTGAATTCTTTGTGATGCTAGGGTTTGATGAATCCCCATTTCAACTTAAATAAAATGTAAACATGATGCAACAAAAATGCAAACACCAGGCAGTACCAGAAGCTAGGGATGTGACAGTTGTGTCATTGTTTTTCATAGAGAGCCTTACGATTTGTACTATCCTTATCAGCGTTGCAGTTACTACTTCTCGCCATAATAACCCACCAGCTGCATGCAGATTTGACATTTCCTCTCCGCACATAACTATGTGCATGTACACTAAACCGGCGAGGCAGACAACCAGTCGGCTACCAAAGTAATTAAGAAGGTTTGTCCCTTCCTCTCCTCACGCACTAGGTGCATGCACACAAGGAAGAGGTGAGGCAGACGACTATCAAGCCGCCGAGGTAAACGAGCGGCTACCTATTTATTCTCCTATGCCATGACTTTGTGTCTTGGACGACCATTTGGCTACTCTCATGGCCGCTCGTGGGTTCTGCTCAGCGGGTATGTTGATCACCACCGTGAAGTTCCCTTGGTTCACCATGCACGTGAATACACCCATGTCATCCTTTTTGGAAGACGCAATCAGCGCAATCACCATCTTCCTGGCGAACCACCGGAGGACCACAAACGGTGATGGACGCTGGACGTAGGGTGAGGTCCACCACCATGCTGCTGAGATCGAGCTTTGTAACCACTAAGGTACTTACTAACCATGGGATTTATTTTCCATCTTTGACTCCTACATATTTTATTCATTTTAGGATATTATTCGCATTCCAAGATTCACATTATCAATTTGGTCAAATTAACCTTTTGCCATCTAACGGATCCTGTTTTTTCAACGTCTTTGAATTTGCATCAATAGGTCATTATGCGGCTGCAGTTTAGGGCAAGAGATTCCAACCGGCAAGCATAAAGCTCAACATTGGAGGAATAATATTTTTAACCCTGTTGTATTTTTCTCCTCTCCTATTTTATTCGACTACTCGCTTGCTAAATTGGAGGCAATTGCTCCTCATCATGATTTAGAACAATCCAGTTTATCTCTCAAATATATGTCTTTTGCTTTGGGTATTTCAACATGTTTTGAGATATCGATCATTGTTCCTAACAAGAGGTAGATGGCGACCCTTTACCAAAGAACCGAAGAAAATAATAAGGTCCCACCTTTTTATTCCATGCAGATTAAATTTACGTCTCCTTTTGAGAAAATGTGATGTTTTTGTTAGTGCCATTCCAAGTTAATCATTGGACGATATATAGTTACAAATTGAAAATGCCTTCTGTTCTCTTATAGGGAACAAAAATATCCACATTGATGATAGAGTTGCCATTTCCAGGAGTGTGTGTTTAGCAACTTATTCTATTTATCTTGTGTAAACAGAAAATAATGCTTGCTATTTACTGAAAATTTGTCTAATAATTCTCTAATCTACTCATTGTATTTGTTTAAGATATTGTTGTATTTTATCTTGAAAACCTGCTCAAATTAATACACTGGGTTCACTGCCACAAAGCAGAGGAACTTAGCAAGAAAAAATATTTTTAGCTCTTATTCTCCATCACTCAATGTCTACTCTTACTATTATCTTTGCAATTCTATAAAGATACAACTACATGTACCCGCAACAACGCGCGGGGTATCATCTAGTTTAGTCGGTAGTACCGTATGATTTCCGACCATTCAAAGTCATGGAGTGACTTTTGGAGTTTTACACAAAACATGTTGCAGTTTAATTCTAGATTCAAAATTATAAGCCTTTCAGGGACTTCAATATAGATATTGGAAATGAGTGACTCATATTTAATTCTGGATTCAGAATTATAAGCCTTTCAGGGACTTCAATATAGATATCCGAAATGAGTGACTCATATAATTTTGTAGCCATTGCATCCATTAACTGCATGGATACTATTATTTGCACTGCCAATGATATTTAGTATCGGAACATAATTCCACTCATACCAAGAGGGTATGTCACATCATATTGATGTTGGGTCTCTGCGTGAACCCTTTTTGCTACAAGCGTCACTTTCTCACCACCTCGTTTACTTTGTTTATGAACGAGAAGTTATTTGTATTCCATATGGGAGATACTTATGAGGAGTATGTATTATTGTGGTAAATACAGCTCTTTTGTTGAGCGAGTGTTATCCTTCTTTAACATGCTTGCTTTTATGTGAACCAATATGAGTGCAAGAGGCACTCTACCATGGATTTTGGTTCGGGGCCCAAAAGGTTTTAGCAATTTTGAGAAGAAATATATGTCGACAAATGTATTCTGTTGTTATATGATTCTGGTGGAATCGACGAAATTTGTCGAAATGTATTGATACCTTTTGAACTCATTGTGATTTCCTACAACGATGGAGTTAAGGTCTTTCCATGTCCCGTCACTAAAAATAGTGTGCACATCTATGTAGGGCTTTGGATGATGAGCATCCTATGAGGTGTCTTTTAACTTGATGTTGAATTGCATTTACTGAGTGAGGATCTAATTTCCTCTATTTCCACAGAAGCATGTGAGAAATCATATCTCATGTAGTCAGATTTCTCCCCCTCTTGCTCTCATTGGGGAGAACAGTGGTTTATGAGGTACCTCCACTTTATCTAACATTTTACTGCAAATTTAGTGACCCCTTTGTCATTAGTAAATGTATGTGGCAGATTTGCAATGTGTTGCAAATATATGATTATCTAAACTTCTACTTCAGACTATTAAGTACGTGGTCATAAGAACTGAATCTTAATGACTTATTTCTTGGCACTCTTTGTGGTAGTAATCTCCCCCTAATGCCATAAAATGTCATTATTGCTGATGCATCAACGTACGGACTGATCATAACTCCCCATATTTGGGGCTCAATTTATTTATGGTTGGCGCATAAATTATTCCTTGCATAGATCCCTAATTTGTTGTGAGGGCCCATTTATGTACGTTAGAGTGGTGATATCGGTATGTAACAGAATTATCGCAGATGGGAAATACTTTGTTGATTTCCACATACTTACTACAAGGGGAAAGTAGTATGATATGCAGTTGGTATGATTTAGATCATACTTATGGTGTGCAAGGCCATATGTGTCTAACAAGAGGCTGGTAAACTACAATTCTATAAGAGTGGTCATATAATTAATATTAGTATCTTTGTTAAGATATGTAACTAAACCATTCTGTGTATGTACATAAAGTACTAAATATAATCAAACATCGCTCTTGAAATGAGTTCAACGATGTTGTCAATATCCTATGTTCAGGAGAATTTTCTCTTACTATGATAAGATGAGAAATTAATTTAATAAGATCATGCATGGTTGTGTGTGATAAGAGACACACATGAAATCATTTTATAAATGTTTATATGAGTACCACGAAGTATCTTAATAAACCCATATAATGGTTAAATAATCCACATATATCTCTAAATGTGATCACAAAAGAATGAGTGGTTCCTTTGAAATTTTAAGGTGAGAGTGCCTTAAAATCGATTTCCCCATGACACATGTGGTGCACACAAAATCTGATGATTTTGGGGAAATTTGCAACTTACTGACCAATAGAATTGTCAATAATTCTCTAATCATCCCCAAACTAGGATGTATAGGGCTATCAAGCCAAATTAATTTATTAAAAATTAGAAAATTATTGTGTAGGCAACAATAGTAAGTATGAATTGATTCATAAATTCAAATTTATCAAGTATCATGTCCGAAAAATAGGATATTGGACATCGCACTACATGTAGTAAGTTTAGGCTAAATATATTTTGGGAATAATTCGGAGATTACATGAGGTCTCCAAAATTACTGAAATTTCTATCACGCAAACATATCATTGGTGCAAAGGAATTCACCATCCTTTTATTACACTAGATTTTTGTTCTCCCTCTGATGAATATTCGAGAAAAATTATTCACAAGAATAGTTTTTGGTTTATAAGTTTGCAAATTTTCAAATTTATCCCAATGAACTTCCTTGCCTTTTTGATAAATTTGTGGTGTGGTTTAATCATATGTTTGGTTTGGTAATCATAGGTACGGTATTGGTATAACCACACATTTGACAAATTTGAGAGTTGTCTTTGTGATCGTTTGAAAACGATTTATTCCCTATTAAGAGGTAATTCTGTCTTTGGTTGTCTTTTAGCCACCACTTTACTTTGAAGTCATCATGGTTATATTTCGTCGCCGCTGACTTGCATAGTATTGAGTACGAGCCAGGTTTTCAAATGATGGTATAGCACATGTGGGGGTGAGTCTGATGATTTTAAGAAATTCCATGTTCCTTCATCATGGAAAATGGTAGTACCATCATAAGAGGATGTAAAGTGTGTTAAGGGATTTTCAATCAGATCTATATATTTAAAATATCTTATCATTGGATCTCAACTTGAAATTGATTAAAGTGACAGAATTGTGAGCCACGATAGACTTGACGTCTTGAAAACGAATGGGGTGATCATTTGCGATGTGCTCATGGAAGCATGTTTATCTTAAGGGAAATATTCAAGGTGAATAAGTATTCATCCATTATGAACTTAGTTTGAGAACTAAGTGAAGTTGGTGACCTATAAAATGCAATACGTACATACTTAGCTATTAAGAGAGTAGCAATGATATTTTTCGAATGTGGGGTTAGAGTGGCAATAAGGGCACAAATGGATACAATGACTGATGTACATGACCCATCTTAAAATAATTACTCCCGCCTAATGTAACGTGCATTTGAAAATGTCAGCCATGTGTTACATGAAATGTTCATGCACTATTTAATTTACTTCTTGGAGTAAAAGATATATATGGATGAAATGATTTGTTTGAGAACAATCATGGCCAAGGTGATCTATGGTGAGCCTGGGTGTATCCTTCAATACAACACATGTAATGAAATCTTTGCTAATGTTTTGGACTTCATTCTTAAGGAAATGTGTGACTTTAGAGTCATTGCCAAAGCACATAGACTTTACATGTTTAACATTGGTTAGTCACTATGAACGTATAACCACAATGTGATGTGTACCTTGCAAAAGTATTGAAACACTCAATCATTGCTATAAATTTTGGTATCCATCTTGATGGATGGATGACACTATAATTAGAAATAGTGACACAGGCTCCACTGTCATGTATTTTACCAATGTAATAGAAGGTAATCTCCGGGGTATGCAAATATTTGCGTAATTTTCTATGACATATTAAAGCGAAGCGAGGCTTGAATTAGCACAAGAATACCATTTCGGCATATAGTGATTGCGCATGAATAATATTTACTATGAGAGTAACTCATTTTAGTGAACATCAAATGCTTCTGAGGTGCAAATTTTATAATTGTAGCTGATGCTATCGGGGTGTTATGTTTATACCATAAATTATATAGATAACACTTTGAAGATAATCACTAGATGCGGTGTAGATATGGTCAGTAGTGCTCATGATTTATATTACCTTGTGTTCACTATAATATTAATATTTGGAAGAGCACTTGAAGATAGTCATCTTGTTAAAATAATAATATGTAGACCTCACAGTAGAGGTGGATAATCTGCAAATAATGCAGTAAATGCCAATACCTTGTGATTCACAAATAAAATTTGGGTTCGTCATATTAAGTATGACATTTTATAATTCTTATTTGAATTTCATTAAGATTTGCCGGAAAATCGAATTTCTATTGCAAAATCATAGTTCTTGTCGTAAATCGCATGTAATGATAGGGGTTAAGACACAAATAATGTCTTAAATTCGGTAGGAATAGGGTCTTAGATATAAGCAAAGTTATTCTTTTGCAATAGTATTTGTTTGGTAATACATTTAAATGCAAAATTATACACGTTCATGTAATATATGAAGACTTGTGAGCTTCAAATGACAACTTTACATGATGCAAATTGATGTATAATTATGTCTTATGCAATTTGAAGACAGGATTGTCCGGCATGTATTACCGACGAATATAATTATGTAGTGAGACAAATGGCTGCACTACAAAGTTCTATTAAGCCTGAGGGCTGAACAAGAAATCACTGGACTTATACAGGAATTAATATATAATCTGTAGGTTGTCCTGTATACTGGACTAAGCCTGAGCTGTCAACAGATAAATCAAGTGTCTAATCGATGAATAAGTAAACTGCAAGGGCTAAATTCAAAAAGGATGAAGAGATAAGGCTCCATGGCCTTTCTCCCGTGTGATTCTGTTGCGAAGAATTTCCCCAAACTGCTGCTTGCCGTGGTGATGGGCTTGCTAGGCCGCCGGCTGGAACCACGTGCGTGGTGATGTGCGCCACCACAGCCTATAGGAGGGGCCATGCTAGCGCGTGCACGCCAGCCGTTGGCCGCCTGTGTCGCCGGGCTGCGAGCCGCGACATGGTGGTGCTCTGCCTAAGGGAGGAGCCGTGCGTTGGCTACCGCTGTCGAGAAGTGGGCGCCCCACTTGGCCTCTGCCGCCGTAGACCTCCATGCCGAGGGAGGCCGCAGGTGCGAGCGCAACCATGCAAGTCCAGGAGAAGCAGAGGAGGGCCGAGGCCACGCCCTGCGGGGAAGGTCACGCCGCGTCGCCGCGCCTTGAGGACGCGCAGCCGCACTGCGAGCCCAGATCGTGCCTGAAGACCATGGCGATGCCTCGCCGTTTGCCGCCGCTGCCGTTGGCAGTTATGTGGCGAGTGGAAGCGCCGGAGGGCGCCGTCGACACGGCCATGCACCAGACCGATGGACATGCACACAGGTATCGTCGATCTCTTCCCTTCTCTGTTCTCGTTCTTGGCGTAATTGCTCTGTGGAGAGGCGTGCATGATAACGTGTTATAAAGTAAAACTGATTGAATGAATTCTGTAAGAATTCTCATTGATGACCTTAATATATATACAATCTGAAGAGGCCTCTTTGAGGGACCCTAGTTACAATTAGAGAGGGAGAGAGGAGAGAATGTGTTTGTACTAAGGGAGGTGCCTATGGAGAGGCACCTATTCGGTGAAAATATTGCATAAAATTGGTGTTTTACTCGTCATATTGGATCTTAAAAGGATCAACAAAACAATGATTGTGATTTGACAAAAATATTTAAGAATGATACATGACTATAATGGTACAATGAATATGTGCACATGTATAAATTCCATTGGACTCGGATAAGATATGGAACAATGAATATGTGCAGATGCATAAATTCTATTGGACTCGGATTAGCCAAATTTAGTAGTGGCATTATTCTCCTGGTCAAAAGTCACATCACCTAAGAAATACTAAAAAGGAAGGGGGGGAGTCCATGAGAGGCAACAAAGGTCAGTAGTCATAACCTGGACTTGACGGCGGTTGTGGCAGGATACTGTGCATGTCAGTTGTACTTGCGGCAGCTCGAGCCCAAGGCAGCCAAGAAGAAACCATGCATGTATGGAATGAATGTCTGCACAGACATATTGTGTATAAATGAAAATGATACAATGATGGGTGGCAAACAAAAAGGGGTTGACCAACAGCGGAAAAAGTGTAACCAGAACTGTGTTCATGTTTGATATTTCAAATGAAGCAGCTTAATTCATTCGTCGTCAATGTTACATCTGGATAATGGAAGATTGGCACTCATACATCCATGTGATAAATAAACGTGATGTTAGCTCAGCTTGTTAAAAATTTAAAGAATGAGAGGCATGACAAAATAGTTCAACTCAGCTGGTGACCCAAAGGGATAGATCTAAAAGACAACGCAATTTGTATCTACTATATCGTCGGAGCTGGGTTTCAACTGAAGCTGAAAGTCCGTTGTTACCTGGCTCTAAAATCTAGCTATGAAAACTGGATCAATGTAAGAGCATCTCCAATAGATGATCCAAATTGGCGGTCCAAAACCGGAGATGTAAAATTTGAACCGCCAAAAAGTGTGTTTTGGAGCTCCGAAAAAAGCTCAATTTCAACAGATGGTCCAAATTAATGGTCCAAAAAAGCAACTTCAATAGATGGTCCAAAATGAAGATGTAAATTTCTTAAAACGACAAACTACTAGTCCATTTAACATAGTTCAAACATCAAATTCAACATAGTTTCATACATGAACTTCAACTACTACTTATTCAAACTACTAGATAAACTACTCCTCATCGTCGGAGCTGCGGAACTGCGCCCAGAACTCCTCCTTCTCCGGGTCGTCGCACCCCTCCTCCTCTTCCTCCGAGAAGTCTGCCCAGTCCTCCTCGGAAGAGGACTCGATGGGGATCACCATCGAGGGACCGGCCTCGTCCTCCTTCTTCGCCCCCTTCTTCTTCTGCTCCGCCTCACGCTTCCAGTAGTACTCCAGCTCGGCCTGAACGTACTCCGGATGCTCCCGAGCAAACCTCGCCATTGCCTCCTCGTCGGTCTCGCCGGCACTGACGACAACCGACGACTTCTTCTTCGTCTTCTTCTTCGTCGGGATCTCCTTCATCTTGATGCCCTGCGGCACAAGCATCTCCGCTTCCGCCCGACTCTCGATCTCTGGGAAGTTGAGGTGCTCCCGAGGCCTCTCGGCACGCCACACCGCTACGTCGTAGGCACGCGCGGCCTCGTGGGCGGAGGGGTACGTGCCGATCCACCAACGCCTCCCGGCATCGGAGAACTCCACTCCGAAGTTACCGGAGGGCTTCTGCCTCACGCCGAAGAAGCTCGACTTGCCCTTGGGCGTCTTCTTCGGCGCCATCGGAGAGCG